>NC_056727.1:835203576-835528865 GCF_019279795.1 Protopterus annectens | reverse complement strand
CTGGGGAAAAAAAGAGGACTATCATGGGGCAGTGTGACACGCTACAACACACAACAAATTCACGTGAGGCAATGCTCCCTATTGAACACTTTACATACCCATGTAACAACTGGCTGTGAAATGGTTAATGTAGCCAAAGTGGTGCAGGTCAGGTACAGCAAGATAGTTGCCAGTGTGACAATACATTAGTGGCCTTGGTTGACCACATGATGCTGCCTGATGATGGCTCATGGTACTACACGACATCCAGTTACAGTAACTACAGTACTACACATAGCATTCATTGCTATACACCTGACAGTTGTGTGCATCCGGACATGGTATGTATACCTATGAGTGATGGTATACAGGCCATTGGAAAGTGTTCCAGACTTGCACAGCAATGTTGTGTCCATGTACACGTTGTGTTCCAGGGTGAGGCCAATCATTGAACAACACACATGCATCAAAGACATGTATACTTTTATCAACAAGGACTCCCTACACTCGCACTGCATGCTGTTGAGCAACACACATTCTGCATGCTGACACGTGTGATAGGACTCTTTGGCTTGTGATACTGTACTGCACCATCAACCACTAATGGATATGTTCCATATTGCTGTTGGTGTGTGTGTGTGTGTGTGTGTGTGTGTGTGTGTGTGTGTGTGTGTGTGTGTGTGTGTGTATGTATGTGTGTGTCTCAACTTGACTGACTAGTGTATGTGTGCATGTGTTCATGTGGCATGTATCCATGTGTTCATGTGTGCTTGTGTGCATGTGTGCATGTGTACGTGTGCATGTGTACATGTGTGCATGTGTGCATGCGTTCATGTGTTCATGTGTGCATGTGTTCATGTTTGCATGTGTGCATGTGTACATGTGTGCATGTGTTCATGTGTGCACGTGTTCATGTGTGCTAACATCATGTACAGATTGTAAAGTGTGTTTCCTGTCTTCCTCTCACAGGTGCTGAGGTTGACTTGGCTGAATGTGAATGCAGCAGGGAACCTGAAGTCACTGCCACAAACAGTGGAGATGATGAGATATGTATTGTGGCACAGGCAGGTTTGACAGGGTCTGTCATTGGTCCGCCAATCAACAGTACACAGCTTTCCACCCCATCTATGTGCACACCTGCCAATACATCCCTCATCACCAATGGCCTTAGCCGAGGGACAGCATACAGTTGGCATTGATCAGGATAGTGTGGTATCCATGGCACATGCATCCCCTCACAGCAGCCATACCTGGATTACTGGAATGGTACCACATAGGTGGATGTCCAGGGGTTCTCTTGGGAGCACCGCTGGTTGTAATGCCCCTGGCAGACATGCCCCCACAGGTCTTATGACCTCAAGTATGTTCCAGGCTGTAATGCAGGCACAGGCACGTATGGAACAGTACAACAGACAGGGACTAAGGGCACAGAGGGCCCATTACACCGCTATCAATGACAGCATCCATGTCCTTGCTGGTGCCATCTGGAATTACACCGAGGTGATTGATAGATGTTGGGGGGAGACATTAGATGCCATCCACAATGTGTTTTCCATGAGCCAGGACCGTGCGGGATGGTTGAGATGTCGATGCAGATGTATGCCAGCAACATCAATGGCTGGCAGTCATCACAGATGGCCCACAGATCACAGCCACTCCTGTAGTGGCAGTACCAGCCCCAGCAATGCTGGGATTGGCCTGTTGATTGACCATCCTAGTAGACCATGTGCACGTGGCTCTGGCCAGTCCCAGCAGGGACATGGGTCCACTCGACATACCTCTGCCTCTGATGATAGTTCCCAGTCAGGGTTGGTACCCGATACTGTCCGTAGCACCCCTGCCAGGCACAGGTACCATGTCCGTGGCCAGAGACAATGATCTGTACAGCCTGGCAGGTACAGTCTGTGGCTGTCCCACAACCTCCCGCATATTACAGCCACATGGTGGAGCTGTGTGCATGCAGACACACACACATTAACCAAACAACTAGGGCTCACACATACACACACACATTGCATCAACAATGGCCCATGCTGTACTGTTGTCCCACATACACACACACACACACACACACACACACACACACACACACACACACACACACATGTCGATTGGATGGGTCAATGTCAGGCTCTGGCAAACCAACAACACACCTTGTGCATATGATGACACCTGTGCCACCTCCTGTCATCTGTAACATTGATGCAGAAACAGGCTAACATGGTGCTGATGCACAGGGTGACATTATATCAGTGTAGCAATATTAGCATGTTGTCAACAGGAAAGTGTAATGATATCCTTGTAGGTATATCTGAGCAGGCATGATGCATCAAAGCTATGGCTGTGAATGTAGCATTGTTTACACCAGTGTTAAGTCTTAGTATGTATTGTCCACCCATGTGCAATGTGGCTGAAGTGTATAGTGTTGCCAGCATGTGTCAGTGCATGGACAGTATGTGTGTGATGTGTGCAGTACAGATTAGCAGGTGTACATCTGTGAACATGGTGGGTGCTCACTGTCTGCATGTACGTGCATAGTGGACACATAGGATGTGTGACATACCCTGTATTACACATTGACATCTCATAGTATCTCTCAATGGCCAGTATGCATTCTACTACAGATATGTTCTAACATGGGTACACGTGTGTGTATGACATGGTTTGACACTATGCTGTGGGTGATACTGTTAATATCTGTCAATGTTTTGCATTCTGGTAGTATACACAACCTCAACAGCTTGACCATAACTAATCATTAGATGATGTCCTGACAATTGACACACAGATGTGGGGAATTCAGCAACAGTTGGGTCCTTCCGGTACTATACTATAACAGTAACCAGTGGTATTGACCGCCACCCATTCCTGGGACCACACCTGTTTGGCATATAGCCCTCTTAGGTACATGCAAACACACTAGGGATATGTCCATCCACATCTGTAAATGCATGCATTGGCCTACAATGCATTCACTGGATGGGACACATATCCTACACAAGGGTATCATACAGACAGATACCTGTTGTCCGACACATGCTGTATAGCTCTAAGCCAACTATAGCATAGTCATCCACATTTACTATACATACTATCCCGACAGTACCACATAGGTGGTAGCCCCCAACATGTATGTTAGGTAGCAATGTGTACATACAGCCAAGTGTTATGTCATCTGTCCCTTGGTATCCACATATCCAGAGGTATTGTGGAGTCCCTTGGTGTATCACATAAGACATTAGGGGCCTGTATGCATATCCACAAGGCTGTTGTACACCTATAATGACTGTCCATTATTGCCAGACGTTGTTGTGTATGAACATGTCTGACATATACCCCAGGCATGTACCCTCACTCACACTACTCTATAGTAACTGTCATGGGTGTGTGTGGCACAGATGACCTTGGCCACAGATCACTACAGTGGCCAGCCTTGTCACATACATACATATGTGACCTACGATCTGAGAAGCAGCGGCACAATCTGTCAAAGGAAACAAATGTATTCATGTAGTATGCAGGCTTCACACTTATGTACTAATTGAGGTCACATGTACATATATTTATTTGCCACACAAATACCTGATGTGTGCAATGCACATCCTGTTTTAATCCTGATATGTCATACCATAGTAAAAGCAAAACCCACACCGCATTGGCCAATAATGTCTCACACACACACTCAGTAATTGCAGGATTCAAACCCCTACCTAACTATGTTATGATACTAGAGAGATACGAATTAACACGACACGCTATATGATTTATTGGGTGTTTTGTTTTCTCCTGCTATATTTGCAGGATGCTAACATCAGCACACTTTCCAAAGGGGAATGTACCTCTTTTGATGTGTTTTCCCAGTCTCCAAAAAGAGCACTCTTCTCAAAGGTAATCACACACATACACACACACACCCCACAGTCAGCAATTGCAGGATTCAAGCCCCTACCTAGCTATGGTTATGATACTAAAAAGATATGCATTAACATGACGTGCTATATGCATTACTGGGTGGTTTTTATTATCCTGCTATATTTGTAGGTTGCTGACATTATCAGACTTTCCAAAGAGGATTGTACCTCTTTTAATGTGTTTTCCCAGTCTCCAAAAAGGGCACTCCTCTCAAAGGGAAGACACACATACAACCCCCCTCCCACACACACACAGTCAGCAACTGCAGGTTTTAAACCCCTACCTAACTATGTTATGATACTAGAGAGATACGCATTAACACAACATGCTATATGCTTTACTGGGTGGCTTCTTTCTCCTGCTATATTTGTAGGATGCTGACGTCATCAGACTGGACATGGTAATGTGTGTACACTTTGTTTTATGCAATCCCAGGAATGAACCATATGGGTCAGCAGGTGTTAACAGCTTGAACAGGACCCCACAGTTCTTAACTTGTGTGATCTATCTGTGGAGAAATTGCCATTCCTTCATATGACAACACATATTTATGCACAGATTGTTGATTTTGTGGATACGACATGTGTTTGGGATGTTGATCAAGGGCTATTCAAAGTCTATGTGGGACATGTGTAGCTCCGTTCAGTGATGTATGTCCTGGGTGGCTGCCTTGCAAACAGTCTAGCATGTTTGGGAACCATGCTCTGCCCATGAACATACCACAGTTGGTAGGGTTGTGTGTTTGTCAGCTTCCAATAGCTCTGTTTATGACTTCAATCATGATGGACTCCATGGCCTTGCAGATCAGACTTCATAGGCTTATTGGACTATACTTTCCATGATGTGTTGTGCACCAACACTTGTGGGGAGTGCCATATGTTGCTGTAACACATTCAACAGTTTCAGATCCTGTGGAGAGGGTGAGGCTCAACAGACTGTTCAGGTGCAGGGTCTGTTTGTTCTGTAGTTCACTCATGACACATATAGGGAAACAATGTAATCCAATTGCTGCCATACTTTTGGCTTTGGGGGGAGCTGTTTACCCATTCTAAATGTGATATCTCCTGGTATGATGATAGGGCCTTTCATTAGTGGGAGGTGGGTATGTATACATGGGCCTGTCTGACAGGATGTCGGCATTGTCAGTCAAGTGCAGTTGGCCCTGACTCAGGACATATATGAGTGTACATTGCTATTTATGACATAGCTGAAGGAGGTGTCATGTTTCAGTCTGGACTCCTTTGCAGCTGCTCTTTACAAAACACCAAAAAACCTGAGCACTAAACCCCTGTTATACTCTTTTACACACTTAACACCCTACTGATCCTTTGTGATCAGTCAACAGAGTATGTTATCATAATATCCTGGCATGTCCAGGGGTCGGTTTCATGTGTACTCTCCAGTCCAGCTGGTGAATATTGGAATTTTGACACAATGTCATAACTGCCTTGTGTACACCGACAACCCTCTCCTCTCAACAAACTCAGATATATGTGAGAGATGCAACTATCTAGACATACAGGAGGCTGAGCTCTCTTGACCCATGACTGGCACAGTCTATCAGGTGGTGACGGTAACCACACACACCACAAATCCAGTCTCACATAGACCTATAGCGACAGCAATCAAACTACATTATCACACATACACATACTCGGAGGCTCTAAATAAACTCTGCCTAAGCAGCAGAGACCTCAAAGCAGACACACAAACAACTGCTACCCCACTACAATACCCACATATCACATAGTTCACAAAGTCAGTGTGCCACACAGTCACTGCCCTTAGGGCTAAACAACACACCAAATACACTTGTAATAGGTGACACTAATTGTCAGATACACTGACGTCCCACTCACCAGGCCGAACAAGGGGATGGTCACTTTGAGCTGTCTGTCGGGTGCCAGGATCCACCACATAACACATGCACTCAGGTCATTCCAAAGCAAGTACAGAAATGGCTCCATCATTGACCATGCTGGTGCGAATAACCTCAGACGTTCCTCCCTGGACTACATGACATGATACATAGAGGAACTCCCTGATCATGTAGCCCAGGCCAGTATGACCCTGACCTTGTGTAGCATCTTACACTCACCAAGAATGATGTCACAGTATACAGACAAAATGATCACTTTTAACAGTTGGCTAACATATTGGTGTCATTCAAAGGGGATCCAGTGTCTGTCAGCCTGGGGTGACATGCTCGACATGTCACGTAGCTTCGCTATGGACAGCTTGCACCTGTCACCCTTGGACTTTCGAATACTGGCTAAGGCTCTTGCCACCCTCATAGTGCCTTTTTTAAGCAAGGCTCAAAAGACAAACCCACCTCCATAGACATTACAGGGTAAATGAAACTAAGGGTAATGCTGCTCAACACCAGATGTGTTACCCTCAAAATGCACCCACTCAGGACTCTTCTCAGTATGGAGAATATCGATATCTGTGCAGTAACAGACACCTGGTTCAGGCTCCCAAATGCGCACCAGCAGTACTAGGTTATATTTCATACCATGCTTTCTGACCACAAGACTCAGAACGGCCAACACAAATAGGGGGAGTATCCATATACATCACAGATACACACATCTTCAGGTTAGTAGCACTGCACGAAGCATCGCAGACCATAAATGTGCAACTAACAGTGTGCAAAACTGCCTTTCATTTCGTAGCCTGCTACAGACCACCCTCCCAAACTCAGGAACCACACTCGGCTTTCCTGGGAACACTGGAGAATACGAAGGTCTCCCCAAACACCATTATATTGGGTGACTTCAAATACCCAAACATTGACTGGGGATACTACTGAAGCCCCAACAACCTCGCCCAACAGTTGCTTCTATTTGTAAACTCAAATGCTATGGCACAACCAGTCACCACACTCACAAGAGGGGAAAACATATTGGACCTGATCATCACCAACATGGGAACTCTCTATGTTCCACACCAGAGATATACCCCTCATTGGTAAGGTCAGACCATACATTTTTCTCACTGGACATCCATATCCCACCCCCACACACATCGTAGGTAATCTTGGAGAACTTCTCAAAAGCAAACGTCACACTTCTCCAAACCAAGGTGGTATCCTTCAAAGACCCTGGGACAGTGGTAAATACAGCTCAGACCACTGAATCCTGTACAAACGCATTCTATGGACACATAGTGGACTGCATGGATCGTGCTATCCCAAATAACAACAAGAATCACTCCTCCAATGGCAGGGGACCTGTCTGGTGGACCGCTGCCATTAATAAGCTATACAATGAAAGGAGGAGGCTACTACATGATAGAGCACAATCCCAGACAGGGAAGGCATATGTGATCTGTACTAGCAGAAAGCTATGATCACTCATGAATTCATCTATCATACACTTCTAACGGACAACTGCACCAGTCACTTAGGACAATCTCAAGGCCTTCTTTAGTTATGTCAGGAACCTAGGTGGACACTCACTGATATGCTATGAGTTACTGCATACTGACTAAACATACCCTGAACCCACAGACATTGCCAACATCCTGGCAAACAGGTTCAGTGCAGATGTCCCCCCCATCCCCCCATAAGGAGCAACTGTCCATCCCAACAGAGTGTAACCTCCCTGACATCACTAATGAACAGGTGAGTGCTGCCCTCCCCAAAGCAGACAACACAGCATCAATGGGACCTGACGGTGTCCCGGCCTGCATCTTACACAAGCTTCATGACGAACATAACCCTCACATTAAGTCACTGTTCAATATCAGAGTTACTACAGGATATGTACCCAAGGAATGGTGTACAGCAACAGTGGTCCCACTCCACAGAGGTGGTGCCACAACGGACCCCAGACAATATCGCCCTATAAGCCTAACTAGCCTGTTCTGCAAAGCTATGGAGCGTATTGTCATGGAACTCATACACACAGACATCGGGAACCTACAGACACTGGGTCCTACACATTTCAGCTTTGTTGTGGGCAGATCTTGCCTCTTGAACCTGTTTGTATTCTTTAAACAGTTACCAGGTCCATAGACGTAGGGAAGGTTGTCCACACAGCCTACGCAGACCTTGCAAAACTTTCAACACAATACCCCACTTGGCCATTATACATAGGCTCACCAGAATCAGTATCAACACATATTTCACAAGATGGATTGCGAACTGGATCAGGGATAGCACCCGCATGGTCAGTATTGCAGGTGCCATGTCTGACTATACACCAGTTACACATGGCATCCCACAAGGCTCAGTCCTGGGACCTCTCTTGTTCAGTATATATTTCTCTGATGTATGGGCTAACACAGGAGGAATATGGCTGACCATGTTCTCAGATGACTGCAAACTGGGTACCATAATCAACTCTCCAGCCGGCACATGTATACTCAAACAGGGTCTCAGAGTGATGGATGAATGGTGCCAGAGCCATGGCCTACAGCTAAATGCCATTAGATGCATAGTCATCCCCTTTGGGAATAACAACATGCCCACACATTTCCACATAGGTGGTAATCCATTACGTATGGTAGGAGTTGTTAGGGGTTTGGGGACACGACTTGTTCGTACTCTCACCTTAGACAATCACGTTGCCAAAGTGGTTAGACAGACCTTCTATATAGCCCACCTTATTCCATATGGTTTCACATCTAGATCAATTGAGGTCATTGTGCCCCCATACTCATCATGACCATGCTTGTTTACAATGCCCCATTTGGGATGTACCTTACCTGACACCTGCAGCAACTGTAATGGCCACAAAGGTTCCTCAGCAAGCAGATCTAGGGACTCACACAGATGCCCTGCACAGTTCGGATACAGTAATTCCAGCTCTACTCAGTCACTTACTGCCCACTCGGATGTGATGTGTGCCTGTTGTTTAAGGAAATGTCCAACCCAGAATTAATGGACATGCTCCACCTCAGGATATCCGAATCCCTTGGAGCTACCCACTCCAGGGACATAAACCTCAGCACAGATGTTAATAGGACATGCTGGGGGACAGATTATTATCCCAGAGGCTCCACTCACTCTGGAATGTAATCCTGGTTTCACATAGGAAGAGCCACCCACTGACCACCTACAGGAGACATCTTGACAAGTGGATGGGTGATCGTATGTTTACCCCTGAGATATCTTCTGTGTCCCTGCTAGACAGAGACACAATAGACTAAACATAAATGGGCTATCTTGTGTGACCTACTATTTACAGGCACAGTGTACTAATCTGACAGGGTTGCGAAAGCCAAACACACTCTGGCTATGCCTGTACATGCCCTAGGGCAGACAGCCTAGTATCAACCTCTGAACCTATGATAATGTTCAGGATGCACAATGTTTATTGATGATACTGATTGCAGTTTTTATCGTCTTTGCTTTCCCACTTTCTATGAACAACTTACGTATAAGCAGAACATATTTGATTATGACAGGGTTCCACTATATTATATATGTGTCTGTTGCCATATAACTGTGTGCACAGGGCAGATTGCTGAATAGTGAGAGGTTCCTGGGTGAACACATGCAACTGCTGGATATGTGTGGCCCACTGCTGTACTCAGACATGGCCTAAGTGTGTGAGCATGCCCAGTTCAGACTTTCAGTGTTTTGTTGCCTGCCATTTGTCTCATTTGTTCAAGTATGTGAGCATGCCCAGTGTGACCTTTCAGTATGTCGCTGTCTGAGGTCCACTACATTTGTTGATGCGTGTGAACATGACCAATATTAACATTTATACTGTGTGTGTTGAAAGTCAGGTTCTAGTCTTACTGCAGGACTCACCTTTGTGTCATAACTCGACAGGGATTATGCTGTGTCTGCAGGGTTTCCATGAGATACTTTGCATAGACTTATCAACATTTCTTCATACAGGCTGACCACTGCAATACTGTCATTGTTTAATGGTTCAGTACTATGACAATAGTGCACAGTATCCTGGATTCTAGGCTAATCACTGCTTTATATTTTCATACTGAGCAGACCAGACTTCTTAAGGGCCAGTAGAACAAATATGAGCATGTTGGCTTTTGTTCAGCTATGCCCTACTTAGACCAAGCTTGTCCGACATTGCTCAATATTAACCAATATTGCTGCACATTGCCCAGTATTACTCAACATTGACCACAGTTGTGCTAGTTGGTGTGTGCAATTTTGTTTACATATACTACATGGTGGTAAATGCTGTTTAGCACTGCTTTATATTGCTTAACACATGGTAATCATGCCTCAGGTGGTGCTGCAGGGCTGCCTATGTCGGATGCACATACTACACTCCCTATACATGTTTGAAAGCAGGTAGCGTCAACTTAGGCATCCCTTTTACTATATGTGCGAGTCAGAGAGAGGTATAATTTCCAGAGTTCCTACTGAGCCAGTGTATGTGCTATGCATTGCCTCTTTGCCAAGGCCAAAGCATACTGGGCACACCTCCTTCTGCCTACTGGGCAGGCTCAGGTTGTTCCTCCTCCTCCGAGTCACGCTCTGCCTGTGATGGCCTTGGCAATGGTGGGGGGCTATTTGGCCCGGGCCTATGCTGGTCCTGCTGCAGCTGTTTTCACAGGATCATATTATGTAGCATAGCACATACCATGACAATTTGGGTACATGTAGTTGGTGAGTACTGCAAGGCTCCACCAGATGTGTCCAGGCACCGGAACTGTGACTTGAGCAAGCCAAACACACGCTCGATTACATTTCGTGTTTGTGCGTGTGCCTCATTATGGCATTCCTGTTCAGGTGTGTGTGCATTTCTGATGGGTGTCATCAGCCATGGCTCCAGTGCATAGCCAGCATCCCCCACTAGGTGACCATGTGGGATGTCCCCATTGGCAAATGTCTGGTACAGCTGCGTCAGATGCCAGATATGGGAATCATGGTAGCTTCCAGGGCAGCCAGCACACACATTCAGTATTATGCCCTGGGCATCACACACAACCTGGCAGTTGATGGAGGGGAAGCCCTTGCGGTTGAAGTAGACCCTAGCCTGCTCACCGACTGGTGCTTTGATGCATATGTTCGTGCAGTCTATTGCACCCACTACCTCAGTGTATTCTGCTATTTGTTGGAAGAGACGCATATTGCTGGCCAATACCTCATGGGAATTGGGGAAATATACATGATCACTGACATGTGCTGACATGGCATCCAGGAACTGGTGCAGTACCCTGGATGCGGATGCCTATGATATCCCCATCATATCACCAGTTGGTCTCTGGAAGGTACCTGTTGCTAATATTCTTAGGCCAACACATATCTTGGTTTCCACTTGGATGGGTTCCTCTCTGTTGGTTCTGTGTGTGAGACGTGGTCTGCACAGCTCAACAATTTGCTGCAAGAGGTCTCTGTCCACTCTATAGTGATCCACTATCTCCAGCTCATGTAGCCCCTGGCAGGTTATCCTGGGCCTGTACACTCTTCTCTGTCTCCTCACTGTGGGTTGTCCAGCAGCATTTGCATTGTCACCACCCTCAGCATGTTGCATATGTTGCCTTATAACAGCAATGGCAGCCCCGAACATTTCTTTGTCTCAGTAAAGCTTTTTCAGTTTTCACTTCTATTAGCTTACTGCAGTGTTGCAGTGTCTCTTGAGAGAAACATAATGGACTGTTGTTTGCAGACTTTTAAGTGCTGGGCTGGGCTAGTGTTCTGCCTGTGTAATTGCCTTATTCTGATTGTTTTCACCTGCTAGCTCTGGTAGTACTCCCTGCTAACTTCCTACTATTTGTTGTGCTTTCTTTTTCCTTTCTGTTTCCTCGGGGGGGTGGGGGGGGCAGCGCCGCGCACACAAGCACAAACATGCTCACACATGCGCACACATGCTTACATGGACTAAAACTTGCATATTCTTGTTAAAAGGCGTGCACATCAGCGGAAATGCACTTACAACTCTTTCAACAGCCTTATACATGCTTACTCTGGCTTAAACACGCGCACTCACACTTACATGCACGCACGCAGTCTTACTCGGATTTACAGGTGCGCACCCGCGCGCATACATGCTCAGCAAGAAACTTTAGTGTTATCCACGGCATACACCTTCGATTTCTTGCCTTTACCTAGCCTACCTGTTGACACACCTCTTTCATTGATGTGTAAATGACAGCTGACACATGCCATTCTGCACCAATGAGCTTCACTTCTTTCATACATACCCCATCGTGATGTCACCTATCTTCTACTCTGGAACTCCCCTTATCCTACTCTTACACTCCACTGACTGTGCTCATTTGCTATGTAAACTTGCGATTCACTATCCTAACCCTCATTTGCATAGGATTGCCTACTAATGCTTGGTTACATCTCTTAGACTGACCTTCCCCCCTTAGCAACCTCTACTCGGTGACCATGTTGTCTTCATCCTGCCATTCCCTTGCATTGTAAATTCATATTAGCAATAAAATTCACATTTGTGGATCTTAATTATTGATTTTCTGGTTTTTAGGGCATAGCGCGTTTGCACGGCGCTGCGCTTAAACCTCGGAGATCAAGATGAAAAAAAAGTTATTTTATTTTTATTTTGCATCACTGAACGTTGCCAATGGCCGACTTTTTGGCCATTGGCATGCTACCTCATGTAACTGCATCCTTTTTTTGGAGCTGTCACGGCTCCGTTTTGCTATTTGCAGAACCATACTCAGTTGTCAACTGAGTACATTTCTGCAAATAACACTACTCCTACTCAGACAGGTTCGGGTTTCCTGGGTTGCAAATTTACCTCATTTACATAGCTTTCACCTTCAATTGATGTAATTTGCATATCCAAGCCCTGTCCGTGTAGGACTCGTTTTGAGACCTCTATTGCACGCCCCTACCGGCTGTTCCTGGATCGCTCGGCGGACATGTTGACTGCATGAAGTCTTACTCTACTCTTAGACTCCGTACAAGCCTTCATGAATCCGGCCCTAAGACTTTATTAATAAAAGTTCAATGTGAGTGCTTTCGTTTAATAAAACATAAACTTCCTCAGACATAGATATATATATATATATATATATATATATATATATATATATATATATATATATTTACAAAATCTTATGCAAAGCACTTTGGCTTTACAAAGGGGATGATAAATTGTCCTAGTGACGTCCAGGTAACCTCAGATACTGAAAACAAATTAGATTATGTTGAAAAAGAATTATGCAAACTGGATCCAAACAAAGCACAGGGAGAAGACAAATAATAATGACATGATAATACTTCAGCGAGAACCTACAGTTCTATTATATCCATTATTTACTAGGTCATATAAATATGGGGAAATTCCTCAAGATTGGAGACATGCACTTATTACACCTGTCTTTAAGGGAAAGGGGAGTAGTACAAACCCAGTGTCATCTGGATCCTCAAGTTTACTTTTATGTTGTGAAAAATAATGGGAAAGGTAATACTGGGTAAGTTATTTTCAGAACTGGAAATGTTTGGACTTGAAACCATATATCAATATATTATGTTAAATATAGATCTATTACCAACCCTAACATGATGTTCTGTAACAATAGCAACAACTATTAATGAAAATGTGCACTTTAATGTAATTTATATAGCTTTACCTTCAGCATTTGTCAGAGTCATACAAAAAACACTGATCAATAAATTAGATCAACTAGGTATTGATGTACTCTTGATAAGATAAGATAGCTGCATGGCTTCAAATAGGACATGGCAAGTATCATATAGTAATTGGACAGGTAAAATTAAACAGTCAGGGTGTCCCATATGGCTCTGTCCAAGACATATACTTGTTTAGATTCTATATTTCAGATCTATCTTTTCATCTGAGGAGTTCTACAGTCTGTATGCAAATTACTTGAAATTGGGTAAACTAATTATGTGCTACAGATAAGGGATGTATGCAAAAGAACTTGACTAAATCAACCATTTGGGCACAGGAGAATAATAAGCTGATAAATACATCAAAATCTAAGTATATTCAATTTGGGAAGTAAAAATTTAAAAATGAATATTTAATACAGCACAAAGTGATTGAAATTGTGGATTCATTTAAGGACCTGAGTATATTGGTAGATCCAGTTTTGAGTTTTTCTAATCATACGACCCGATCGGGTTAATGATAGTTATAGAACTATAGGTTGTATAAAAAGATTTAAGTCTAGGAAATCAGGAATGATAAAATTATTGTTTGTTAGTTACATTAGACCCAAACTTGAGTATGGAATAA
The DNA here is from genome assembly GCF_019279795.1 of Protopterus annectens. Lineage (NCBI taxonomy): Eukaryota > Metazoa > Chordata > Ceratodontiformes > Protopteridae > Protopterus > Protopterus annectens. Next base: position 835,514,814 of record NC_056727.1, on the reverse strand, counting down.
CAAGATGGAAACTTCATAAGAAAACAAGCCTGTGTAATCTGGAAAGAGTACAGTGGAAATGTACCAAGAGCATCCATGAATGAAAATTTAAGTTATTATGAAAGACTAAAATATCTGAACTCGCACAGTGTCTCATACAGATACTCAGGAGGAGAACTTATTCAGGTATATAGAGCACTTAGGAACTACTTCTGGGAATGTTTGGTATTATCAAACAGCAGAAGAGACTCATCAGACAACTTATGTAAAAGATTCTATAAGAATGAGAGTTGTACTAATTGGTTCTCTGATATAGCAGCTGCTGCGTGGAACAGACTATCAAATTACATTAAAGCAAGTACTGGTTTAAATATTTTTTTAAGAACAACCTGGACAGTTATTATGGGAACATCTGTGTTGGTATATTGGCAAGCTAAAAGGGTATTAATGCCTGTGCTTGAAATACTTGTGTGTATGTATCTGTATGTATTTTGTAGTTATGTGTTCGATATGTACATTAGTATAGTGCTCCTACCATATGTTTGCTGAAGCTGAAGACTTGCATGGAAGATGCACCCTGTATATTATGATAATGCTCACCCTTGTGAGGATTCCTCTTGCACTTTTTACAGATGACAATACTTACATTGCAATGCTTGTTGCAGGTAAATTTTGTGGACACTGATGCATATGTATCCAAAGATGCGTGTCATCCACAGATATGTTACATTCATAGCACAGAATGCAGATTACTGTCCACAAATGTCCATGACAGTATGTTGCATACCTATCCCCTATCCTGGTGGCTGTACAAAAAAAAGTCACTGTAAGTTAACTTAGAAAGGTATTTTACATATAGATGTATATGTCGACACACTCAGGCATCTACATCCATAACACTGACCAGGAAATGTCAGAAAGGCAAATATGAACAGCATGGAATGCATGTGTCAAGCACTCAATTCAGCTCATGAAAAATTAAAATTAATGAAACAAAAAATACCTCGCAAATTATATGTACACTAACTCTGAGACTTCAGGGAAAGGGCATATTCTCCTACCCGGAGAATTGTGCAGTATCGCACACTTTTTGGCCATCTGCTTGCAAGAAATCATCTCCAGCACCATTAAATGATTACCGGCCAATTGCACTTACCTCAGTAGTGATGAAGTGCTTTAAATAAATGGTCGAGGATCATATAACATCCTGCCTGCCTGCTACATTTGATCCTTTACAATTTGCATACAGACCAAATTGTTCTATTACAGATGCCATAGCCTTCACACCTTGGACCACCTGGAAAACAAGGACTGCTGTTATGTACGCATGCTGTTCATAGACTTCAGCTCAGGATTCAACACTGTTATTCCACAACAACTTCTGTCTAAGCTAAGTAAACTGGGCATAGAAAACACAATATACAACTGAATCCTCAACTTCCTAACTGAAAGTCCACAAATAGTTCAAGCTGGAAAGGATCACTCAACTAGCATCACCCTAAATATGGGGTCCCACAAGGTTGCATACTCAGTCCACTTCTGTTCACAAGTCTAGCACATGACTGCACAGCTATGCATCAGTCAAACAGAACCATCAAATTTGCAGATGACACCACAGTAATTGGCCTTATAAAGCAGGAAGACAAGTGAGCTTACAGGGAAGAAGTGAAACAACTCATTCATTGGTGCAGTGACAACTTAGCACTAACTGTTGGGAAAACCAAGGAAATCATCATTGATTTTAGGAAGAAGAAAAAGCCACACACCCCTATCACCATCAATGGTGCTGTAGTTGAAAGAGTAAATAGCACCAAACTCCCAGGGGTACATATCTCACAAGACCTAATTTGGGACACAAACACTTCCTACCTTATAAAGAGATCCCAACAACGTCTTCACTTCCATAGGAGACTTCGTAGAGCTAACCTCCCCCCACAGGTCTTACTCACCTTCTACAAAGCAACGATTGACAGTGTACTGACAAACAACATTGCTGTCTGATACAGAAATTGCTCTCAAGCTGGTTAGAAGGCACTGGATAAGATTGTTAAATAGGCCACAAAAATCATTGGCTCCAACCTTTAGTCCTTACTGGACATATATTCAAATAGATGATATGGCAGAGTCCAAAAACTATTAAGGGATATACACTATCATGGACTGTTCAAACTCCTGCCAAAAAGGAAGCACTACAGAAGCAATAGATGCAGGATATCTCAATTCCATAATAGCTTTTTCCCACATGCTATCAGACTGCTGAATAACAAACTCGTAGCCTAATGCACTTCATGGGTAAAACATTTGTGTGCAATATGTCATTGTTGTTTACATAAACTCTCTGAATAGCTCACTTCATACATCTCTATCTGTACTAGGAAAACTGTGAACTGTAAGTTTATGGTATATATTGTTGATGGGTAAGTTTACATGTGTGCCTCTCTTATTTATAAACTGTTTTTTGCATATCCTTATATTTCTACTGAGTCTATTCCTGCTGTTGTATTTGTTATGTTTCTAATGTAAATAGAGGTTTCAGATTTGTTTTACTTTATTTACTTTTTTGCATCTTATTTTTTATTATTTTTATTTAATTTAATTTATTTTTTTTTTATTAATTTAATCTGTTTTCCTTCTGTAAACTGTCAATCATATGGTACAAGCCTAAATATCGGAATTTTGTACAGCGATACACACTTTTTCCTCTGTGTTAATCTGTTTGAGAATAAAGTTTACTTTGACTTTGGTTACACCCCCTGTGCAAGTATATTCACATCATTACACCTAATAGTACATATGTGACTGTCATACAAGGGTACATGTCAATGTACATAAATGCTTGTGAAATAATCATCACTGACTGGAAAGGACATTTAACAAGGATGTTATATACAATAGGGGTATGTGCATGTTGTGTAGATCTGCAAAATGACTTGCTTGAATATGACCAAAATATCAGCATACCTCACAAATAATCATGGCGAAATAAGGAATAGACTCATGGGAAACTGCTGACAGAAACAGGTACAATCAGAAACAATTTTAAAATATTTAAAATTTCTGTGATATTGCCAGAATATATAAGTTTAACTTATTATACATGTTTTGCAAGAACAGACATGTACAACTGTAATGATTGCCAGTATTCTATAAGGGGAAGTCACTACCCCTTTTGCAGAAATAAATTGTCTTTGGAGGGGTTCAGTGGAACACTGTTGAACTCAGAGGCAATCCTCCCCATTTGAGAGGTTTACATAACACATAAACCACAAGCCACGTATGCAAGAATTAAACCCATGCCAACAATGTTGTCAGTGATCTCTATATTTACTGGGTGCAGCACAGAAATACACATCACAAATGCATTTTGTACAATATCTTAAAGGGAAGTCTGCACTGTCAATTCCTAACAGGTATGCTTACCAAATAATAGTTCTGTATGGGCAACAAGTTCTGTGTAAGCGCACTGTGCGAAATGTAATACACTTGACTAAAGCATCCCTGGCTGGCATAGGTATTGGCCATGAGGATAACAACACTTACAAACAAACAACACATGGTTATGAGTAAATTCCCTACACACAGCTGGGTATTGCATGCATGTGCACATGTAATAGCAATGGATAGTGTCTGAAGCATCTGCAACTGATGAGTGAATTAAGAAGTGATCCATTATAATGAATGTTACAGTAGTATGTAAGAGTGATGACAATGCATCAGCTGTGCCCATGTGCAATTTATTTCTTTTTTATAAATCATTATTGCATGATAGTATACATCACGCACCATTGCTAAGCAATGGTGAATGACACCTGTATATAGATGTATGCCAGTGTATCGTAGACACATGTAAAAGTACAACATACACCTGTATTAGAACCCAGTACCATCTGGCCCAAACAACAAAGAATATATCAGTGCAATGACACGTGCTGCCACAGAGTCAGTTTTGCAGTGCATGTATTTCATACAGTAAATTCTGTCACAGTTTAGTAGGGAATTCCTATTATTCTTGTCCCTGCTTGCTCCCCCTGTCACCACTGTTCTATGTTCCCCATTAATGTCCATTAAAGCATTATTGGGCGATAGTGCACATCATGCACCAACTGGCAGCAATGCTGATACAAGAATGTTAAACATATTAGATACAGCTGTATTTGGACTAAGTACCATCTGGCCCCAAAATGGAATGTATAACTACATTCAGTGCATTATTACTTGCTGCCACAGATTCAGTTAAACAGCAGGTGTATACAACAGCAGTTAAGTCTGCTAGTTGCTATTCAGTTTCTAAAATACACCTGCTACACAACTGAGTCTGTGGCACCACCTATTAATGCATTGATCCCTTCCTGTTTTGGGCCAGATGGTACTGGGTTCCAGTACAGTTGTATGTAACACTTTCAAATACTTTTACATTTGCTCCACTTAACATCACACAAACATGGTGCTGGAAGGTGTGCAATGCCAAGCACCATGTTTGCACGATGGTAAGCATCACACAACACTTTCAAACATTGTGGACATTATAATAGCACTATATTTGTCCTCCATAATATTCTTTAAAAAATCCCAGAATCCTTAGTAATATGTTTGAAGGATCCCAGTAACTTTTTCAAGTGATGGTCAACAAATACGGCCAAAGTTTCCATTATCGAACTGGCCCCTGACACTATAGGCCTAAATGCTGGATTTTCAATGCTTTTTTGTGTCTTGGGTATTCCAAATATTACTGGTATATGTGGTTTCTCCACATGCAAAAAATTATACAGGTTTTTATTCAATGCACCCTGTAACAGGTGGTCTTTTAAATAATAATCAATTTTAGCGTATGCGATGTTTATCTCATTTTTAGATGCTGTACTATATTTCTCCTCATCATTCAAATCCAACATCTTTGTTTCATAAGCTATTGTGTACATCAGCACAACCCCACCCCCTTATCAGATTTCATTACTCTGCATTTGTTGTAACATAATGGCTCTATTAAATGCTCTTCAGTACTGGTCAAATTCTTCACCACATTCTGTTTCATATTTCATTTCCTAATATCCTTTTCCATAAGTTCTTCAAAAAATCTTTAGGGCTGGATTAAGTAGGGGGGGGTAAACTTGCTTGCTCTAACTAGCACCTGCTTGTCACTTCTTTTCCCTTTAAATATCAAGTTCAAGTTTAATTTTCTCAAAAACATTTTAACATCCACTAAAGTATTTACCAAACTTAAGGGCCTGTTAGGTACAAATTGAAAACCTTTTGTAAACAAGGTAAAATATTCATCAGTGATCGTTAAATCAGTGTAGTTGAAAATATTGAAGTTACCTCTTGTAACTTTTTCCCCCCTCAGTAATAGTGATATTACTTAAAAGATCTGTAGATTTTAATGTTGTACATATTGCCCTCTCACCTGACTGTTGTTTCTCACAAAATGTCTGTTGTTGCTCCATCCTCTCCCCCTGTTCCCCCTCCCCTGCAAATAAATACAGTGTCATGCTTCGATTTTTCAATGTTAAAAAGACAGTCGGCGGTAATTCTGTTGTTGCAAAACATTAACTTATTTCATCACAGTCTCTCTTTGTTGTTCATAATTCCTAATCATAAGCTTTAAAAGTTCAATACCAAATCTGTTAAATAGTTCCAACAACTCCTTATATAAATTGCTGTTCATTTCAACATTGTTAGGGTACGAACGAGGAGTGTCTATGGGGGTGGCTTGTGCCCCCTATATGCTAATTTGGCATTATATTTTTGGGAAAGAAAGTACATTATAAACACAGAATGGTATGGAAGCATAACTTATTACACTAGATTTCTGGATGACATTTGTTTGCTTTGGCAGGGTTCATTGGATGAACTGACTACCTTCCTGACTTACATTACTACAAGAACTACTTTTTTGAGATTTAGACACACAGTGTCCCTGAAGAAAATAAACTATTTGGATGTAACATTATATAAGACTTTAGCAAACAATTGTTTAAATTCTAGGAAATTTAGGAAACACACATTCTCAAATTTATATTTACACTGCGGTAGTGATCACCCTAACCTTCAGAAGAAGGGCATTGTAAAGGGGCAGCTAATTACAGCTTCAACAATGTGTAGTGAACCTTTGATATTCCATTAGGAATTAGAATTCATCAAGGGACTGTTTATACAGAGGGAATATCCATCAAGCTTAGTGAACAGTTTAATTGATGAAGTGATTCGAAACAGGGACGTTAAGTATAGTCCATTGTTGAGTAAAGGCTGTAATTTGGACACAAAATAAAATACAACTCAGGCAGAATATGAGACCGCCTTTGTTCATACATATTCTACCACTTCTACATAAATAGAAGGGATTATTAGGAGACATGGGGAATTTTGAAAATACATGAGGAAATTAAGAATTTTATACCTGATATACCCAAATTCATTAGAAGGAGGGATATGAATTTAAAGGGAATGTTAGAAAGTGGGAATATTAACAGCAATAAGGTAAAAAACAGGGTTGGTACTTATAAATGCAGAATGTGCAACCAGTGCAAGTATATTATTGACAAAGATGAGGTGGTGATACCAACTAGGAATTATAGGTTGAAAAGTAAGGGACATTATACATGCAACACTTCAGGGGTGGTCTATGTGGTAGTGTGCGAAATATGTAACAGTTTGTATGAAGGAAAGACAGAGAGGAATCTCATAAGGAGGATTTACTAGCATACATATGACATTTTGAAGGAGAAAGAAGCTAGTGCACTTTTTAAACATTCTGCAGTATGCTCTAATTGTAAGTTTAAGTTTATGGTCATTGAACATGTTACACCTGATGCCCATGGGGGTAATTGGGAGGCCAGACTTGAATACAGAGAGCTGTTCTGGCAGATTAAGCTAGAGGCTGGAAAGCCCCCGGGGTTGAATGACTATATATAAGTATTAGTAGTGTCCTTAAACTGAGATCAACAAAACTGTAACAACAGTCACAAAGCAATTTATTCACTGAGGGGATGTTATCAATGCAATAATGATTATGCAAAACATTGTTAAAATTGGGTTTAACATGTTTTTATTTTATTATATATTATACTTAGTTGTATTCAGAAATTGTGTGTATGTTCTTTTAAATGGGGAATTGAAGGCTGATTGAAGTTATTGCTTATTGGGTGTTTTGAAGTTGCTGGTTACATTTGTAGAGCACTTTAAACATCATCAATTTGTTCTGATGAAGCCTGACATTTGTTGGGTGAACGCTTAACTGATACTGTATTTTATTGTATTTGAGAGTCATTGGTACTGTCCATTGTTTAAACCCTCTGGCTTGATATATTGCTGCTTACTGCTTTGAAATTGTGTGCTGAGTCGAACAGACTGCCCAGTGCATCACAGCAGTACTGTTATTGTAGCATTAAAAGTTAAAGACAGCTTTTTTAGATTATTTTATACAGTTGCATCAAAACTGAGCATGCATATCTCAACCATAAAAGTAAATATGCATGCATTGGTCTGTAGCACAAAGCAACAGTTCCATATTCTAAAATAAAAGTGAGCATGCATGTATTAGAGAGTAGTCAGAGGTTGTGCGTTCAAAAAACACACCTCCCAACTATATAGTACTGTTAAGTTGTAACTTCAGACCTCTATTCCAGTGGCAAAAATGGCCTTCTGTAAACTGTAGTCTTAAAGGTAAAAAAGTTATTTGTTAGGCATTAGTAGTCTTAAAAGTGAAGGTAACAGAATATAGTCAAATAATTGTATCAATGCATTGTATGTCACATATGAAATTACTAATGCTATCCTTTTTTTGCCTCATCCCAACCCAAGTCCTCTCTCTTTTTTTGTTTCCACAGCACAACAGAGTGGGCCTGCCCCACAGGATCCTCATTCCCCCACTCCACCTTCTATGGTACTGAGACCCAGTACATCGGGATGCAACCTGGCAGCACCTCCTCTTCTGCCCCTGCACTACTTGGACCCTCAGGTAGTTCTGCCCTGCAGGATAGGCCAGTGGTTCCCTCCAGAAGCAGTGGCAGACATTATGATTTTTATCACCTGTGACAAACTACCAAGGTTGGTGCATAGGAGTGTGCATTACACTGTTGGCGCATGCCTACTCTGGATGGAGCACATGCTCTCCATCATTGTACAGAATACCAGGAGAAGACACAGATGTCAAGCACTGCAGTCATCAGCATAGTGAAGTAACAGTGATGACAGTCCAGTGGGTGAGGACCTCTATTATCACTGTCAACCAGCTTGGTGACCATAGGCACCAGACGTCCCCACCCTCACCCCAACCCTGGTGTCCACCAACATTTTGTGTCCTTCACCATCCCTGTGTCTTTTCTTGTATGACAAAATCAGAACCAGCACAATGGTAAACCTTTAGCGTCACAGCAATATCAAACACAAAAAAATTCCACTGTAAGGAAACACTTGATAGCAGCTTCAGTACAATTAAACTTCTTTAATAAAACACAAAGCTTTCGGACATGAGTCCTTCTTCAGTGTGAACAAATAGAACAGAACACTTCCTTTTCCTTTTATAATGAAGCTTAATTGCATCACATGACACAGCCAGCAATCAAAATCTTCTCTAAAACTTAAAACATTTTAAATGATGGATGAAAAATAGAATTTAAGACATTTCAAATGATGCATAAAACTCCCCAACAGTTAATAGGTATAAAAACATCCATATAAAACATACCTAAAAATACATTTAAACACATTTAAACAAGTTCATTTCTGTAAAAAATCATCTGTTTCTTTTTCAAAACAGGTTTTAGGGTTACAGCTGCATTAGTTCCAGGTTTAACATCTGCTTGAAGCATTACTATCTACTTATACTGATTCGTTTCTAATCTATTATTATTGTCATTCCTTCTTCTGTTTTTATGGGCAACATTTATGACCCTAAACTTAAAAGTGTGTTCATCACCCATTTCACCAATATAATTTGCAAGAGCATTAGTGCCTACTCTTTGCCTAATATCTGACTTATGTTCACAATATGCTCTTTAAGTTTACATGTTGTTTTCCCTATATAAAAAGCTGTACATTTCATGCAGATGGCAAGGTAAACTATATTATAAGTGTTGCATGTAGCAAATACTTTAGTTATATACCTTTCCATTTTATATTATAGGATGCATAAATTCTGGATCTGTAAGAATGTCAGGGCAGCATACACAGTTAAAACATGGGAAAGTCCCTATTTTGTTACTACACTTATTTTTTTACAACTTTCAACTCCTTATAGCATAAGTGTTTCTTCAAGTTTTTATTATTTCTATATGAGTAACTTGGTCTGTCACGTATGACATCCCTGATTTCAGGTACAGCTGACAATAACCTCCAATTTTTAAGGATAATATTTTGGACATCCCTAGTTCTTCTATTGCATGTAGTCAAATAGTGCAGACGCTCGGATTTACCATTCCCCCAAGTAACTTGTGTATTCACCACCCTATTGGAGAAAAAAGGTTTAGCTGTACCTGCCCTTTCATCTATACCCTCCAATTTTGCCTTAATCAGAGAATCAACCTCATATCCCCTTTCTTTAAAGTCCACTATCATATCATCCATCTGCTCATTACATCTATCATCATTTGTATTCAATCTACTAATACATAGGATTTGACTTTTCATTATACCCCTAAACACATGGCTAGCATGCATACTGGTCCTATGTGTATACTTATTTGCCTTGATCTCTTTCCTATAGTTATATGTAATGATTAACTCATCTTGCCTTTCCACTTTAACATCCAAGTAGCTTACGGCATCCCTAGAACTAGAGGCAGTAAAACTCAAAAAGTCTGTGCTATTATTAAGATACTCAGTGAAACTATCTAAACCAACCGAATTACCTTTCCAAATCAGGAATATGTCATCCACAAAACACTTGTAAAAGATAACATTTCCTGCATATTGTGGTGGACCATTATACACATATTGTTCTTCCCAACCTCCAATTACTATAGTGGCATATGCATTAGCTATGTGTGCATCCATAGCCACTCCTGCTTTTTGATGAAAAATGGTACTTTGAAACATAAAAATATTATAATTCAAAATAAGATCCAGTAGCTCACAAATGGTCTATATTTCTCTCCCTTTCATTCCTCCATGAATACATAAAAAATTATGTATGCTCTCAATACCAAAAGCATGGGAGATCACAGTGAATAATGACTTCATATCCATTGTGACAAAAATATAATCAGATACCTGGCTGGTCTTATACGATTCATACAGATACTAAAGAAAATCACCTGTGTCCTTAATATAACTTTTTACTTTTGTGAGCAATTTGCAAAAAGACTGAAGATATATGGAAATATATGGAAATGGGTTCGGTAATCCACCCACCTCCAGGTACAATAGGTCTCACTAGTAAATTATTACAGCATTTGTGTATCTTAGGGAGCCCATATATTATTGGTATTACCGGGCAGGGCACATTAAAATAATTAAATAAATCTATTGTGATATCATCATTAATTTCCAACTCATATTCAGACATATTTACTGTGCTAATACATTTCTTCACATTGTTAGAAGTAATTTCAGCAAACGTCAATGTGTCATTTAAAAATTCCATCATAGATTTTTCATAATCATACTTATTCATAATGACTATTGCCTCACCCTTGAGGTTGTTCCAAGAGTATTCTATACCTGCAACTATATTTATGCATTTTCCACATTTCTTGGCTTCTCATGTGATCCTTCACCTTATATTCTTTCTTTTGTTTTTTTGGCACATTCAGTTGCTGCCTGATTTTTATCTACTTCTGGTTTGATATCCATTCCCACTTGATGCAGATATACTTCTGCTAAACTAAGCAGGGAAGTCATCTTAGACTTATTCTCCTCATGTTACAAAACTTTCACTACATTTGGGTCTTGTGAGGTCAGCAGATATGTATGCAGTCCCACAATTACAGATCTATACATGTAATCAATTTTGAGGAGGTCCATACTTCCTTCAGAATGTGAAATATAAAATCTTGGTATGCTATGATTTTTAAAAATCATTTTATGAGCATAAAGCATCCTTCTTGTTTTCCTGACTAACATATCCAACTCCTTTTGTGGCCAAGCCAATCACTCCAAAAGTGTAAGTTAGGACAGGAAGAGCAAATTGGTTTATAGGCTGGACTTTGTTCCTAGATGTCAATGCTATTTTCAGTAATAATTTTAGTCTTCTAAAATATTCCTTACTGAGTTTTATTCTCATTTGTTCATGTTTTATTGTTGATCCTTCATCAATTCCTAAATATTTGTACACCTTCCCCCAGATTTAATAAACTCCTTGTAGGAATAGTGTTATTCCTACATGGAGTGAATGGTGTCCATGTCTGCATCTCCCTCTCAGCAGTGCGCCTTTAATATAAATGAAGGAGCACTATTGAGGGGGAGTCGTGTACACAGAGTCTGAATAAGTGCAAGGGGGGTGTGTTACCGTGCTTGCAGAGCAGTAACACACCCCCTGCACTCTCAAAGTGCTGTACGGCACTTTCACAATAAAGAAAGTGTCCTCAGACACTTATATAAGAATGTGAAGTGTAATGTCATGCAGGGGCTGTGTTACATTATCCGTAACACACCCCCTGCATCATGAAAGTGCTGTAAAGCACTAAAACAAATAAAGAAAGTGTCCTCGGACACTTATTTAAGAATGTGAAGTTTGAGAATGCTGTTTGGCACTAAAACAATAAAGTCTCATTGAACATTTATTTAATAATTTGAAGACTAATGTTTAAGTTTTAATTAATGGTTAATTTTTTTATTTATTTTTTTTCAACGTTTAAGTGTAGCTGAGCAGTTTTTCACAGTGCAGTGCTTTGCTCATCAGTGCTTGAACATATTGAGAAGCTATATATAAACATATAGCTGACATTTTCATAGCTGAGTGGTTAGAGTCATGGCTTCATGTGCAGTAAGTACCCGGTTCAAATACCCAAACAGACCAGTCAGCTTTTACATAGGAAAGCCTTTTTATATTAATTTTTATTTTATTTATTTATGTAGTTATTGATATTTATTAACCAGGATAGTGTATCTCATCCAGAATTCCAGTGTCAGTAGAGATATGAGGTGAAAACCACCATTTAAACACAAGCATTCAATACAATACAGTCACACCCCAAGGTAATGTAATGAGAGCACATAGGGGGAGGTCATGTAAAGTAAAATACATACACTTAATAATAATGTATGAATAATGAGTAATTAATATCTAATGTTTATTTTTTAAATGAAAAATTTTGTTTGCCCTTAGTGCAGTTCTGCTAAGCACTGCTAAGCCAAGCTAAGCAATGTTTAAACAGGAATTGTCTGAGCAATACTTAGCAATGCTTAGCTCTGCTTAGCTGGTATGAGCATTGATAAGCAGTCCCCTTCTAAACAGTCCTCAGGTAAACTAAGTGGATTTGTGTACCACTAAGCACTGCCAAGCATTTGCCACTTTAAGCACTGCTCAACTCAGCTTAGCAGGTTTGCACACTGCTGAGCTGTGCTTAGCATTTTTAAAAATGGTCCACTGGTGGCAAAGGGTGGAAAAATTGCCTTATTTAAACCGCACAGGTGGAAATACATGCAGAACCTGTTAGTGTTTGACCCATGCAGGAACTATGGCAGGTGCTGGAGATGGAGCATGCTTTTGGGTGTAGGGTTGGTGCATGTTGGAGTACAGGGTCATGGCTGGACTCCTTTTTAAGAACCATGATGACATACTTCTGCTGGGCCTGATGAGGGCTCAGAATACAAGTATGAGGCCTGGGACCATCTGGCATGTGAGCTCACCAATGCCACTGGCATCCCTACACTGGTGAGCAGGTCCATCATCATTATGATGACCTGAAGTGGAGGAAGAGGGTGCTTTTGGCCCAATGGATTCAAGATGCTCAGGCCCAGAATGCCCCAGAAGTTTGTAGGTATATCAACTCGTGATTTATCAAATTGTAGTATGAATATCTGATAGACAGGTACGCATAATGATGTGTTTTCCCTCTACAGCTGCAGAGGAGAGGGCTCATAACATTGAGGCCCATGCAGGACGACTGGTGAGGCTGTGACAACAGTGTGGTGAGTACAGATCTAACTTGCAATATATAGTACAATAAATAAGAAAATGTAATTGTTTACTGCCATTAGGCATAGTGTGTTCTGACTGTACTGATTAAATGTGTTGTTAGACCAACATTGATATAAGTGACTAATGCCATGTACTGTGTAATACAAATTAAGGCAGCAAACAAGCTAATATAGCTGAAAAAAGGCAGTACTGTAGCAATACTGAATAGGAATGAATCTGGTAATAAAGTGTACTGTGATTGCTACTGTGAAGGTAATCAATGACATTCTTTCATCCTCTACAGGACATGCAGTACAACTGAATTTAGAATTTTGAATGTAATAAACTGTGTTATGTCACCCTCAATAAAACTTATTCCCACAAACTTCAATGCTTAATCAGGTCTGTTGTTGAAGAAATACAAGTGCATAGGTGCTACACAGCAAATATGGCTATGAGAGTATGAATTGACTGAGGTTTGTCTGATAACCAGCTGTTATGCCAAACTGTAGATGTGAAGCTATAAAACAAGATACAATGAAATTGGATGTCCTTTGTATTGACCGTGGGTATTTGATATATGTTCTGCACTAAGATCTGAACCTTGAAGAGTATTGTGTAATGTATTATAGTGTGTTCCCTGCAGTATTGTCTTGTGTTAACCTTTGCATTTCAGCTATATGTAGTCCTGAATATAGGTATGCTGATGCAGGCAAGTATGAGACTGTGATAGGTGGAAACTGCAAATATATGATGTGAAAATGTGTTTGGGTTAGGTATGCAACCCAGCACCTTGCTATGGTCTGTACATATCACTCATAATCACATCCACTAGGGGTTAAATGTGTACACCTGCATTTAAAGTATTTATTAATACACAGTTCACTAACTATCTATCATGCATGACTATCTGGCATGTATGTTCAACTGTCACTACAGTCTTCTGTGACACTCCACTTATATTACAAGGTCAGACTTTGTAACTAAGTGAGTTTTAGGCACAAATCAGTCAAGCAGCTGACAGCAGTGTCCCAGTAGCCCAGTGTGATATGAAATAGATATGTTGTTTGATCTTGCATACACAGAACATGGTTTGAATCTAGGGAATGGTAATAAAATGTGTTTATAGTCACACAAAAATAATCCTGAGAATTTGTAGAAACAGTCAGGTACAGTTAGCAGATATTTTCTCCGTAGGGCTTACATGTAAAGAAATATTTGTATTAACTATATGAAGGGTATACTAATAAACTGTGTACAAATGTTCCAGTGTCCAACACCATGCCTACAAATGACACAAAGATAGGTATAAACACCACGCACTCTTCCCGATACATGTCTCTCAAGTGTCACCCTGTCATGGCTAGTGATCACTGTTGCCAATAACCTTGGACACAGATAGAAATCCAGTAGAAGTATGCCAGTAGCACACTCAAACAACATCAGTGCAGGGTACACCTTGTTAATCATATATGTAACCCTGACATGTACAAGTCCCCTCTAGTCATGTATATAGAGTTGTCACAGCTTGCCCCATAGCATTCCAGGTCAACAGCTTAACAGGCATGTATGTGCTACAGTAGCTATAGGCCTCAGGTAGATGTAAAGTGAGGGCAGACCTGTAGAGTATTGAGCATTACCGTTGTGAAAAATATAGCCTATACAGCTGGCAATGGACTGTTTTTCTCCCTCCCCACCCCTTATCTGCATCACTACTTATTATTCATATATTACAGGTATGTTGTTCTTAAAACCTAATGTTGGCATTTGTGTTGTATTACTATTCATATATTTTAATGGTTTCATACTAACATACCTTGTTCAAATCCCACTGCTGGTGGCCTGTTGCCGTAACTGTTTCTGGCATTCTGTTACAATAATGACTGCAATTCCATTTATGCATGTGTTCCATTTGCTATGCATTTTTTTCATTTCTATTGTTCTGGGCTAATTGGAACACCCATGCACGCTGTTATAACTAATGTTGAAATATTTCATTCATGACTAACCAATACACTTTGACAAACCTCAACACCATAGCTCGTTTGGGTAAGCAGATCCATCTGGCCATGGCACCAGATCCCAGCACATCTGGGACCCAACCCAGAGCTGCCACCTCCACTGGTACTGCACCACCCTTGGGTGGAACCACCTCAGGGGATGGGGCCCATCCCCCCTGAGTGCAGGCATGAAGGGGACCCTGTCACCCAACACCAATTCTGAGGTATGGTTTGCAGGGTCATCCAATGGGACTTGGATGGCCATTTGTGCCAGATCAAGGGCAGACCGGTACACCTTGAGGGGCAGGCTGGCCCCATCATCCAGCCCCCAGCACAGTCACCTTCAGAGCAATGAAGGAGCAGTTGCAACTGCCCATGAGTGGGGACCTCATTCCCACCATTTCCATCTGGGGGCATGTGGTCCTCTGATTCCCAACCACACTCCATGTCCAAGGTGTTTACCCCCCTCATGTGTCATACATCACCCCTGTCTGTTGTCGTGCCTGTCTTGTCTGTCTGCAAAAGCAACCTCTCCGACCCAACTTACCCCCCCAAATGTAGCTACAACCCTTCCCCAACATCCCACTCTCACGATAAAAAAAGGGCATCTATCCCCCACAAAAATCTCCTCCCATACATAGCTCTCCATTTCACCTCCACGTACACTGCCATGAATCAATCATCTCATCAATTTATCAACAACCTTATGTTGCTCACATCCCTCACTGTGGGATGTGAGGCTCCAAATTCCAAATTGTCCACATCATGCACAGCTGTTGCTGCACAAGAAATGGAGAGTTATTGTCCTTTCCTACACCAGTCCTGTACATCCCTAACTGCCTTTCATAATGTTTTCCTCTTGTTTGCCCCCATTTCACCACTTTCCTATCACCCCTTTTTTCTTTTCTTTTTTTGGAAATAGTGCGAGTTTAAGTCTGAATAAGTGAAGCTATGTGAAGCTAAGTGGACCTTAGTGCCACTTTTCATCACGTAGCATCATGCAAAACCATGCAAACTGCTTAAAACTGGTTTAATCACTTTATCTGATACAGCCACTGTTCTTCTCAGCAACAAAATAACCGGCCCTAGCACATCTCAAACCCAGGACACTATGCACTAGAGTCAGAGCAGCACACCACTAGGCCAAGCCAGCTTTGGAGATTTAGTGATGCTTTTGGAAAGCAGTACAGTCATGTAGCATTACGGGAAGAAAAAAGACACCACTCCCAAGTATTAAGCCCCTGTGCATTAGAGTCAAAGTAATGTATCACTAGGCCAAACCAATTCAAGGGAATTAAGACTGCTTTTGGAATTATATCATGCAGTACAGTCATGTAACATTAGGTACAACTGCCATGTATCAAATCCAAGACCCTACGTACTAGACGCAAAGCAATACACCACTAGGCCAAGCCAGCTTTGGGGAATTATGACTACTTTTGGAAATATGTCATGCTGTAGTCATGTAACATTAGGGAAAAAAGAGACACTGCTGCCAAGTATTGCACCCATGACCTTGTCAACTGCAACATAGTGCAATATACCAGTAGGCTAACAGAGCTCAAGTAGTACTTTTACAAACATATCCTGATTGCCAGTGACACACTACTCCTATATATAATTGGACAAATCACAGTGTACTTGGACTAAGGTGACCACCTGTCCCTCTTTGCAAGGGACCGAACCTCTTTGGGCGGTTGTGTCCTGCAAAGAAATAGAAACAATGGCAAATGTCCTGAGATGTTAGGACAAACATATTTCCTGTATTTTATGAAATAGTTGCATAAAATGGTTATTCTATATCTCAAACACCTAAATGTTGTAAGAAACAGAATAAGCAACTAAAATGCTACAAGAATAAGCTTTTATTTAGGCCAAAAATGAAGTTCTGTCCTTTGTACTGACAGTGGGCATGTTTGGCCCTGCAAAATCTGACATTTTTACCAAAAATGCCCCACTTTGGCCATTTGAAAAGGTGGCAACCCTTACTTGGGCCTCTAATGCAGACAAAAAAAATCAGTACACAGACAAATAAATGCTGCTGGATGTTTGGGAGGCCTACAATATCAGGTAGAGCTGACAAATGCAGAGACTGTTGCTGAATGAACACAGTTGTGCCCCCTACTTATGACAGGGTTGTCATAAAACCTATTCTGTATGCTGACATACTGGCAATGCAGTGCAGATTGGGGTTGCAAACCATAACAGACAGCTCAGTGTCACACGTTATACCCATCTGAACACACATGTCCATGCCAATCATGTGTAACACACTGTATGCATGCACATATGTCTTACAAATGCACCTGACATACTATAATACCTTATTAGTAATATAGCATATAATATATATTATCATAATATAATATGATAATATATTATCATGATATATATAAGATATTATTATTATAAATATATAATATATATTATTAGTATATTCTATGTCATCTATCAGTTACATTCCTAGTATGTGTCACATCTGGACACCCACAGTCCTGGCCCACAGCCCAATCTGTGGCAAAACAACTAAATGCATGTCAATAAAACATATGAATAACTGAGCCATGCAATGTCAAGCACAACTGGATGCCCTCACAGCACTCACTGCCACCCACAGTAACATGTTAAAGGCCTGCAGGATGGGACACATTTCACAATTAGGAATATGTGTTCTGAATGTTGCCTAACACTCTCTGGATGGCACTGTCACATAACATATGTACCAGAGGCACATGCTTCACATGGACTGTTATGGGTACCCTCAGCCAGGCCATGCTGTGACACAACAGCTGACACCACTCCCTCACTGACAGTAACAGCTTGCTGCCCCCATGTCTTCACAATCCCTAGTCTGACTCCTGGCCAAAATGCAGCAGTATATCCAGCTACCTGCTACAGACCTATCATACCTCCCACACACCTAGAACAAAGTGTCCACATGACACACATACATCAAGGTTTGGAGGGGGCTCATGTGAAATGGACGTGTCACAGTCTCCCCCCTATGAACATACACAGCTGATAGACCAGCATCAACTGTAGCAGCATGCACATTCAGATAAAAAGGATATATGGCACTCACATCTGCCTGTCTCCTTACTGACCCCAACACACATTGTTCAACAGTACACTGCTACAGACTCTGAAAGTCTGTTAACAATGGCCAGACATAGCATGCAAAACTGTTAACATAACACACCAAACCAAACAGTAGACAGTATTGCTACCTACTGTCTGTAAACCTATAGCTCCAACACCTCCATAATCTCCTTCTCACATGGCAGGAATAGGGGCAAGGCCTACATGAAGGGCTTAAATATTGCACTGTGTAGCGATGCCATTGGCTAATGGAAAAGCAACCCAGCTGTTCTGGATGCAATTAGCAAGTGGGAGTCACAGACTGGTGCACAGGCAATCATATGTTCATGAACATTACCTACAAAATGCAAACTGCTGCATATGGTAAACAGGTCTGTATATTTATAAAGAGACACTGTGATTCACTCGGATACTACAATTCTATTTCTTCACTCAAAGGAGTACAGCATTATACCAGGTATGTCATTGAATGAAGCACCTAATGGAATGCAGATGGGGGGATGCAGTCATGGGAAATAAGAATTTAAACTGCAGGTCTCAACAACATTGCCTGGACTGACATGTTGCTGTTAGTCTGCTGTCCAGCACATATGGCCTTCCCTTAAGGCTCTGTCTGCAGAGACATAGATCACAGCTCTGGCCCCTGAATCACCCCAGCAATGGTCAGCTCACATATGACTGCTAAGTTTGTTGTCTGTTGTACAATACAGACAGTAAAAACAGGTGGATATGACATCACGTACTGTCAGTGAACCACTCTGTGAATGTCATACAGGCTTAGTTCAAAGACTGTACAGGCGTCCCGCACCATTCATGAGGTACTCTGGCTAGGTGACTGTGTACTCCACACCTGCACCTCATTGCCTGACATCTATGGCTAGCATACCTGGTGAAACCCTGCAGCAGGACAGCAGGTTATAGTTACTAGTAGTGGTGGGGCACTGGCTCTGGCTCAGCGGCATTGTGTACATATAGAGCATACAATGTAAGTGAATATATACAGTACCAGATATTCATGTAGCATTACTGTGTTCCCAGGGGTCTGCCATGTCACAGACATATTCCCCAAGCTCTGGGAACAACCATCACATATTGTCCAACCGGTATCCAGAAATACACATTTGTGTGGCAGGGGGGTCTACATCTATGAGGCACATACACACATTCTGCAAACATCCGGGTACTGTAGATGTTAGACAGCTACAAGGAGGACACACTACACCACATATGCACTGCTCTCAGTTATTGTGTAGCACAGATGTTGCTGGAATGTCCACATGCACTTGTAGTGCCATTCACCTATTTTTCAGATGTAGGCTGGATGACATGGTTCTAACATGCTGCCCATAGGGGACACCCAGCAGTCGATGACAGTAATGGGTGTGGACACATACCAACACATTCTGTCACACCATTTAGGCCATATCTGATACTCCTGGTGCCATATTACTAGGCTATGCACCCTGAGCAGCCACATGCCTAGGCCAGATGTTAGCTCATGTGTATGCAAGGCAGCACCTGATGCCCCATGTCCAACAGGGACACAAGCTGTATCCCAAGGGTGTATGTGCAGTTAACCATCCAGTTATCCAGACTATGCCTCCAAAGGTGTAAATTGCTACACTGCCTAATGTGGAAAGGTTGCCCATTCCACTGGAAGCTGATTGTGTGGAACACACATCTGAGCTGCCAACAAGACCACTTCTTGTTACACACCAGGTTGAGGGTGTATGTGTCTGTGTGTGTGTGTGTGTGTGTGTGTGTGTGTGTGTGTGTGTGTGTGTGTGTGTGTGTGTGTGTGTGTGTGTGTGTGTGTGTGTGTGTGTGTGTGTGTGTGTGTGTGTGTGTGTGTGTGTGTTAATAGAGTGGAGTATGACTTGCACTTGTGCAGCAGTCCCAGCCATATGGAGACTGATTGTCTTGCATGCCACACTGAGGTCACCCTTGCAGATTATGTATGAAACTGCTGGGTAGAGGTTTGGCCTTATGGCCTATTGCTGTTTGATACATGTGTGATGGCCTGGTATTCCCTGTTGGGGAACCTCTGCAATGTCCCCAGCTGCTCCATATGCTGTGTGATGTGAATGACAAACAGTGAATTATAGACATTAAGGGTCCTCACTGGGGGGATGCAGGGATGTTTATACCCCATGCCCTGTGATGACATACCCTTATGTATGACATGGGCCATGTAGAAGGTTTATCTTACAATGGAAGCAACAATGTGTTGACATGTCATGTTGCCAAAGACTTGTGTCCACAGCACACTCACGACTGACTGCATGGCTAGGATGTTGTTAGTACTGTCATAATATGTGGTGACGTCACTCTACACATAGGGGTTTACACTGCATGTCCTCTTATGTGGCCAGAGGCCATGTGTCTGGCAGCAGTCATATATCTGTGTGAGACCCTCCTAGGCAGATGTCCACATCAGTAGGGGAATCCAGTGATGGCACACAGCATGCAATTTTCCACAGACATGGTTGGGCATAGGCTAATGGCTGTTGCATACACCTCAAATGTGTACATCACACGCAACAGAGGCCCAAACATGGAACAACAGGTTACACAGTTACTTATGGATGAACCGCATGAGGTGCATTTCCCTATGTGGAGTAGGTGGGTTGTGTCAGCACACTGGTGTGCTACCCCTATCGTAACTTACTATATGGTGTGATGCATACTTGACAGTGTTATATCAATGATGGGCACATGGGCCATACTGTCACATAGTTTATCCAGTTCAAGGTAGGCATTTTTCAGTGTCACCCCCAGTCCACAGCTTTGGTGACTGTGTCATTGAGGTCACCTGAGTGTAGCAGACATAAACCCTTCCTTGATAAAACCTAGGTGTGCATAATGAAGTGTGTCCAGGTCTCACATGTCCTTGTTAAGGAGGTTCACTTGAAACTGTGCTATGGCATTGCAGAATAGCCTAGTTAGACTGCTGTGTCTATCATGTGGCTGAGTGGTGGATGACCCACCTTAGTCTAAAGTGGTGACAGTGGCCATCCATGAAATAGATGAGACAAAGGCAGAGCTCATCCCTCCTTTGAATATGGTTCCTTATGGTGTTGCAAGATTATGCTTGGAGTTGTGTAGGATGCATCCTGTGATGTGATAGGCTCCCATGGCAGATGTATACTATGACTATCACATGGCAGTGGTGACCTGTTCCACACATATAGGAGACGGGACACATATTGTAGATATCCTGATGTACTCATGGGGAACACAGGTGGTGCAGCCTACACCAACCCTGTCAGGCATTCATTATCCAATACCAACAGCAGTGGTATAGCTGGTGTCCATGAGCACCACAAGTTTTTAGCTGCAGCTGATTCCTGTGCTGTTGCAGCCATATGTGCAGTAGGGGAGATGACTGTGTGTAGTGGATGTAGACAATATAGGCTCTATGTTTGTTGTGCAGATTTGCACAACAGATCCATTTCTCATGTACACGCTAAGAAGACAGTGCTCCAAAATTGGCACCTGCCCCTACGTCATCTCAGACAGTGCTATGTCTTCCCTGTAATGGGCAGTATGTATTGCACATGTCCACCAGACAGGTATTCATATTCTGGCAGAGGATGATGTAAGCCTGTTGGGTATACCTGACTACATGCATCTGTACAAATGCACATATAGCACTTGTGTGTATGTGTGTAAATTGATGCCATTCCTGGATGATGGTTTGAGGCCTGTGAGGGTGTGTATACCCCCCAGGAGGATGTATTCCATGTTGGAGGTGTATGTATGGCTGCCTTGGGTGGATGGGTATTGTGGGAGATGGTGACTGCAAACATGACTGCATGATGGTCACTTTGCCACAGAGAATGACACTGTAGGGGTGCAGTAGTGTCAACCCATGTTGTGCAATGTCAACTGCAATATACCATCACCTCATGTGGGGGTAGCCTCTGACCACACCAAGGTGCTCCTACATCCACTGATGATGGCTTACAGGCCATTTGTTTGCTGTCATGGGTACATCTTACAATGTATGTTGGGGTTGTTCAACTGACCCAGGATCAGGGTAAAGACCCAACTCCGAATACAGTTGATGAGGTCCATATAGGCAGAATGGGCTTCCTGGTCACATGTGGTGGCTGGTAGCTAGCTGTGAACTGAATAGGCTTCTACTGGCAATGGTGAACTGCCCCTGCAGTGTCCCCTGTGCATCTTACTGGCTGTATAGCGTGGAGGTGTGTATGTGTCTCAGATATATGGAAACCCCATATCCCATGGCATTATTAGCTACACTTTGGCTTCTGGATGTATGGTAGGATGGTTGACCATGAAAGGCTGGGGTAGCCTCTGCACCTTTGAGCCATGGTCTGTGCGACTGCACAGATGTATGCATTTCCCAGGGTAAGGAATGATTGCAATGAGGGCAAAGCCATGTATACACCTCTAGTATTTAACAGTATGGGCTTCAATGTGTGCTGCACTGACACTTGTATGTTGGTAGTAACACCTTCACCAATGTTAGTCATGGAATCACTATGGGGCTGGCAGGACCACTGCCAGATGCATGAAGACCTGTGAAGATAGATGGAGGCCACCTCTCATAGAGCATCATGGTCTGTTTAACACATCAGCCCTGACTCACAGGTACTGGAGCCCCTGGAATTGCACAGGATAAATGTGGACATGTTAAGGGCAATCATTCCCTGATTGTAATGCGGCATCTGTTTGGGTGACAGTATAATGCTGCATAAGGCTACGCACATACTTCCCTGGGACACATAACTTGTGTCCACACAAATGTCTCCCTGCATATAGTCCAGGGACATAGGTTCATAGGTTCATAGGTAAGCACTGGGCTATCTGCCCGAGGGCATCTATAAGCCTAGCCAAAATGTGTTGGTTTTCGCCGCCCCCTTAGATTACTTCCCTGTGCCTCTGTCCAGCAGAGCCATTAGTTCCTTGTGCTTTGCCCAGCAGAGCCACTGCAGTGATCCTCGGGGTAAATTTTCTGTTTCCCATCCACTCGTCAAGGTTTCTCTTGAAGAGTGGTAGTGAGGGGCTCTGCCTAATGTAGATTGGAATCCTGTTCCAAAGCATGGGGAGTCTCTAGGACAGGAATATATCCCTCCAGCACATCCTATTTATCCTTGTGGTGAGGTTTAGATTCCTAGAGCGTGTGGCTCTCGGGGATTTGGTTTTCTTTAGGTGGAGCATGTCCATCAATTCTGGGTTGGACATGGCCTTGTATGTCAGGCAGAGATCACCTCTGAGTAAGCGGTATGCAACCAAGTACAGGTGGAGTTTCTTCAGTCGGGCTGCATAAAGCATCTGTTTGAGGCCAGTAATTCTCTCAGTGAGGTACATGTCAGGTCAGGTCAGCCACATCAACATGTACTGTGACAGACCCATGACAGCACCTGTTGGTGAGAGACAGCAGTGTGTATGCAGTATGGCAGACTCTGTCACCCAACACAAAAGTAACTGTTACCATCCACATACACAGCCAGGTCAGAGGCACACCACTGTGTCTCCACTGCAGTCCCCTAAGTGTAACGTGTGACATGCTCTGATGCCTGTGTGGCTGTGGGACACAGGTGTATGGCCATGTGTGTTATGTTCTGTTTACAGCTGTGGCATTCATGTGTGTCTTTGCTTCAGAGATTCCCTTTGTTTGTAGATGTGTATGTTGAGGACCACTGCAGATGTTTGTGTGTGTTATGTAGGTGTGTGAGTTGTACTGATTGTGCTGACAACCTGTTTGGGGACAGCTATGCTGCACTGACAGGCAGACAGCATGGACTGCAGGTTCCTACAGTCATTCCAACTCTCACACGTTGTGTTCTTTTTTGATGTTTGTAGATGGCTGTCCATCTGTGTACATGAGGCATGTGCTACATGGTGCCAGGACACCAATATCAAGCACACTGGCTGGAGAAACCTGTAGGACACTGTCTAGCCATATACTCCAAACTCTGATGGAGGAAGGCCAGGGAAACCTGAGGGGTGGGCTTACAGACCAGGTGATTACCAATACAGTAGGAGGCCGACACCACAGCAGGTCATATAGACAGCCTATGACCAATCAGTAATAGGTGCAACAGCTACATGCAGTGCAACACTTCATAGCACATGCAGTAAGTAGAATGAAACATCAGGATCAAGGGGCAATGCATGCTGTAATGGCAGCATGTTGCTGATACCCACAGACATACTGTGCTAGTAGATGGTGGGGGTATACTGTGGGGGTTAGCAGTGAATAGTGCTGGCAATACTGTATGTGCACGGTCTGTACATAATGGTGAGCAGTGGATGCAATCCTGTGATGTGTTCCCTATTCATGTCTTTCAGGTGGGATATAAAGAAAATGCCCTCCCACTTCTCAGCGGCAGAGACCGCCACAATCATCAATGCCCTGAAACCCATCACAGGGTACTGTTGGGAATGAGCCACCAAAACCTGCGTCAACATTTTGCTTTGTGGGCAGAACTGGTAGCAATAGTCAAGGCCACTGGCACAGGAGCTACAAACAGGTCTGACACTGTGCCACTGATCTCATACACCATGCACAGCAAAGGGCTGCAGCTATGGCCAGGGACTGTGCTAGCACAGGTAGTGGACCTGCTACACAATCACCACTCTCAGCCACAGAGGAGTTCCTGGCAAACCTGGGGTCATCCACCAGATCACAGGAAAGCATCAATACATATGTCATGGAGGTGGGTGGCACAGAGTCCACAGCTGAGGAGCATCCAGGTAAGCCTCCAGTGGTCATCATGTTAATACTGTAGCATTCATAGTGGCAGCCTCTGCATACCTATATGCATATGTCAGGTCAATCTGCATCTGTGGTTGGGGTTTTGTAATGCACACTTCCACACATATTGTGAATGTCAGCAATTTGTGTAGTATCAAAGCTAATACTGTGCATGTTGATAAATGCACATATCCTGTACCATTGCCATATGTGTGTATGCTGGCAACATTTATCCCCCACAACTCCATAGGTACATCTGGTGTGGCCGGGGAATATCAATCTGTGGCCGGTAAGTGTGAACTATCATGTTATGAGTCACCTATACCCTAGGCATGTTAAGGGCTGCCAGTTTGCCATGCACACAACTGTTAAGTATAACCAAATTGCAATATGTTCCATGTTCACTTGTGGTGGGGTTCACTGCAGTTCATCACAATGATAATTACAGTAGCATATTTGCAGGAGCTGTAACATATTCCCACATAGTTTGGTATAGGTGTAGTATCTATGCTATACAGGGTTGTATTACTATTGTGTACGTAGGTGCACTGTGTGTTAGGTGAAGGTCCATCACATACTCCAACTTCTCATGTATCTCATAGGTGTATAGTACTAGCAACATTAACTGGACATAGCTGCACTGCATGTTGTTGAGGGCCTGTCCAGAGTGTGTCTGCTGTGGTCTGATTGTGTGTTATGCATGATAACAGTCAGAAGGTGTGGTCTGTATAATGTCTTTGTGGCACCTCAGCTGCGTGTGTGTGTGTGTGTGTGTGTGTGTGTGTGTGTGTGTGTGTGTGTGTGTGTGTGTGGATCATCAAACATTATAGTGCAGGAATTAATGTAGTCATGTTACCTTCCTCTCACAGGTGAACATGGGAGTCTGAATGTGTGTCCTCCTCCTAACTTGATGTCAGTGTCTCATTGGACAATGATGATGATGGTGGCCATTGTGAGGCACAGATGGGGTTGTTGGGGGCTGACTCTGACCCATTGGTTGACATCTCACTTCCACCCCCAGTGTACCCACACACAGTCAGTATGTCCACACATACCCAGTCCCCAGCAGCCACAGATTTTGGGCAGTCGGAGGGTGGTGGCATTGAACAGGATAGTGTGGCAACTATGGCATCTGAGACTGTAGACACTAGCCATAGCCAGAGAGCTGGTAAGGTCAAACACAAGCAGATTGACAGGGGGGCTCAAAGGAGGACTGCTGCCCATCCAGACCCTGTCAGAGGTGTCACAGCACGTGTCACCCAATGCATGTTTAGTTCCATCATGGAGGCACAGGCACATTGTAACTGGTACATCAGATGGATACTCAGGGTCATGGATGCAACACTGCATGGCATGCATGCTACCCTCCATGGCATTGGTGATGCCTTACATCATTTTGCTGATATAGTAGATGGATGATGGGGTGAGACATTGTCAGTCCTTAACCATGCAATGTCTGTGCTTGAACATAGATTCATAGGTTCATAGGCTGGAACTAGGCTATCGGCCCTAGGACCTATACAAGCCTAGCCATAACAATTCCCTGGCTATTTCTTCTCACACTATTTACTTCCTGGACCCCTGTCTAGCAGGGCGACTGACTTGATCCCTGGGGTGAATTTCCTTTCTCCCATCCAGTCATCAAGGTTCCTTCTGAAGAGGCTAAAGAGGCACTCTGCTTGACATGTATGGACAGTCTATTCCAGAGTCTGGGGAGTCTCTGTGTCAGGAACCTATCCCTCCAGCTTGTTTTGTTTATTGTGATGACAAGGTTTAGGTCCCTGGAGCATGTGGCTCTGATGGATTGGGATTTCTTTAAGTGTAGCACGTCCAACAGCTCTGGGTTTGACATGGCCTTGTATGTTAAGCAGAGTTCGCCTCTGAGTAGATGATATGTGACAGAGTATAGCTGGAGTTTTTTAAGGCGGTCAGCATAGGGCATCTGCTTTAAGTCTGTGATTCTTTTAGTGAGGTATTTCTGTGGCCTTTCCAGTTGTTGCAGGTGTCTTGAGAGGTACATACCAAATGGAGCATTGTATTCTATAATGGGTCTAATTAGGAATGAGGCCAATGACCTCCTTTTTTCTGGATGAAAAGCCCTTACTGATGAGGTGTGCCACACAGAAGATTTTCCTAACTGTTGTGGCTATGTGGTTATCGAAGGTGAGACCACTGTCCACCTGTGTTCCTAAGTCTGTGAGAGTAGGGCATGTGACATGTGGATGTAGGTCAGCAACAACATCAGCTGAGGGCCCACATGACCATGCACACTCAAAATCCTGTAGTGGCAGCATCACCAGCACTAACAAAGAGAGGGTGCAGTCCACACCACAATGTGGCAGGCCATGGGCATGTTGGCCTGGGTAGTCCTGTGAGGGCCACAAAGCCAGCAGACACCAGTCATCGTCAGGAAGTAGTATTGCATCTGTCTTTGGGGATGGTGGTGCCAGTGTCACTCCTGGCAGAACCAGTTCCAGTGTTAGTGGCCAGAGACAGCAACATACCCTTATGTAGGGCTAGCACATGACTTGACTGTGTGTATGCACACACACACATTACTGTCATATGCAGATCACCAACAGACACACAAAGCTCCTTTCAATGGCGCAGCTGACCAGCACCCCTCCAGACACACACACATGATGTCAACTGTATGGCACAGCCTAGGCCTTTGGCAACACAACACCACACCCTGTGCAAGTGATGATACCTGTGCCACATCCCAGTTATCCATACCATCGATGCAGGGTCTTGCTAATATTTGTCTGATGCACAGGGTGAAATTAGTACAGGTAATGGCATTTTGTAGTGTAGCAGTGTTAGGACCTGTAAGGTGCTGTCTGCTGCCAATTGTCATGTGTATGCATTAAAGTGTATGTACCTTTGTGCCATGATGCTTTATTGCTGTTAGTACTGCTAACTGACTGTTGTCTCACAGACTTTATTCTGTTTCTGTTCCAGGTGTCTGCATGTGTAAGTCATGATGAGCTGCTGCCATTACAGAAGCTCATGATGGTAGGATGGCAACATGGACATCTTTTCATTGCCACAGTGTGTGTGGAACAGTGTGTGAGGAACAATGGGGGAAGACAGCGTAACCTTGCATACATACCCCTTGACACAGCAAGCTAGTCCTGATACATGTCACCTGGGTATTTCTTAGCACCACTGGTTCATAGTTACAGAGGAGGTTACTAGAGTACTAGACCTGGATCCCTTATTTCACTCCCAAAACAATCATCAGTCAGCACATTTTGGCCATGATATTTATGGACACATGTTGGAGCCCTGGGACAGACGTTTGTTTTTATTACCCATCCACTCAACCTTGAAGGAGTTGAAAAGGGTCTGCATGGTACTGTGTTTGGCATATTTGAGGAATGCATTCATGATACAGGATAGCCTCTGGTTGACAAACATGTCTCTCCATCAGTTTTTTGTGCTGTGTCATATGTGATCCAGGCCTGTTGTGCCGGTAATTCATACAGGGTTATACTCTCATATATGGGGCAGCTGTTGAAGGACTGATCATAATATTGCCATCTAGGCATGCCACAGACACCTGTGGACAACCTGACTGATAACCACTGAAGCAGCACTGATTAGAGGCTGTCTGCATGGCACAGGTGTTAAGGACAAGGATGACCTTTGTGGGTGTTATCATAGCCTTTACAGTTTCTGCAGATGCCTGCATAGGTGCACAGCAGACAGGCCATGCTGCTAATGTATTGTTGTACTGACTGAGGACTATTTACAGGTAATGCCCACCCTTTGTCTAGATGCAGTCCCTTTACCTATGTGGTGAACCACATACAAGCCTTTTCTGACCATTGCCACTACTTGTTTCCTGAATGCAACATTGTTAGCATGCTGAGTACCCAGGTCTGTCATCACAGTGTGTGTGTGTGTGTTTATGGGGTTGCTGCTGATGTTGGAAATAAAGGGACCATGTTCTTGCCGTATGGTATGCTGACACTGTTGTCTGCATTTAGCTTGAGCCAGGACCTTGGCACCATTCCATACCCACTGTATGGCCCATTGCAGTGTGTTAGCAGTTTGTGTTTCAATTACAAACTGCACACTAATTACAGTTGACACAGCCTTAGGCAGTACCTACATATGTGTGTGGTGGCATTTAGCATTCATGCCTAAATACCTGTGGGTCATTGGGGGCAGCAGGTAGTCACAGCACCTTCACACATCTACATATTGCATGCACATAGGTAACACAGGTTGTGGTTGACACCTTATCAGATGTGGACTTTGGGACACGTCTTGTAGTAACGTGACAGTTGGCAGGACATAACATACCCACGGCAAGTGCAACACACATGATGTCCTTTGGTTTCTCATATGACAGTTTTTTTGTGTGGCATTACCTTAGCTTACACTATATGTCATGACATTAAGGTGCTTCTGATCTGCAAAAACTGCTCTGTGCAATTAGTAGACAACTTCATGAAATGTTTGTTGTCCTACACTCTGGGGACCTCTGTATTGTTTGAGTTGTTGTCAGAGGTCACACCTTGCCAAACATGGACTGCAACCTGCACGGTGGTACAGATGGTGGCCATACCTCTCACCTCTACATATTTCTGCAGGATGGCCTGCTGTTTGCCACATATTTTATTTCCGTTTGTCATAACATTGTGGTTTTCTGGCAAATTGCTGGAAAATCATGTAAGACTAACATTTTAGATTAATGACAGACATTGTCAGGTCACAAGTCATACCCTTTTGAAAACACATTCAAATGCACAGGCTGTTCTGCTATTTACTTTCCATGTGTGTCACAGCAATATGTGAAGGTTGTGCTCAGTGTTTGGCCTTTGCCCCACTTTTCTGTATGGCTTTAACCAGATGTCTGTCTGTGAGAGGCTGAGAGGTATGCTGGTGGCCATAACACAGACTTCTGCATGGGGATATACATACATTTCAAGCAAACACACCCACTCATGGCCTGCCTTTGTTGACAGTAGAGCCTCTACCTGCCTAGTTTTACATATGATAGTGCTATATACATAAAACAAGCACCACAGTGCTACTATAGCTTTGCAGTGTCTGTCACTATTATTCAGGTAGGTGACAGTTGCATGGGGCTGTTAGGATTGCTAATGAGGGTTTAACAGTCCCTCAAGATGGTAGAGCCATCTCAAACACACACACACACACACACACACACACACACACACACACACACACACACACACACACACACACACACACACACACACACACACAACACACACACACACACACACAGAGCTGCATGGGGACATGCATTGAAACACACATGCACACAGAGTTGACACTTTTCAGATTAGAACACCTACCTATCTTGTTATGTATAATATAGACCAGCATGACTATTGCATGTGCCACAGTGCCTTTGTGTCATAAAATGTGTAACTGCATCTAGGGTGGATGACATCTGTAGGGGCCCTGAGAAGGTTGGCAATGGGGGAGTTAACAGGGTGGAACAGGCACACAAAATTGGATAACCATCACATACACACAGGCAAGACAGCCACAGGGGGAATGCATACAGAAACACACACAGTCACACAGTTGGCATTACTCAGATTCAAACCTCTACCTATCTACTTGTATGTACTATAGTGCTACATACATATCACATGCACCACGGACATCATATGCTGGGGAGGTAACTCACAACCTCTTACAGTAATTAATCTTGGGAATGCCTTCATGAATGCTTCATGAATGGTGGGCGAAGCCCCCCAAAATAAGGACACTTATCACATATTGCTCTTAGAAACTTAGGCAAGTGATAGGATAACAGGTTTTGCATCAGCATTACATTTCAGAAGAGTATGATGTCTGAAGCTGGCATGTCTGTCACTATTTGTGATGTTAACTCTCATGGATTTGCCACTGATGTGACATAAAACCCCATTGTTATGAGACACAGACCACATA
Source organism: Protopterus annectens (assembly GCF_019279795.1). Classification (NCBI taxonomy): domain Eukaryota; kingdom Metazoa; phylum Chordata; order Ceratodontiformes; family Protopteridae; genus Protopterus; species Protopterus annectens. Next base: position 835,484,012 of record NC_056727.1, on the reverse strand, counting down.
TGTGTAATAAACATCTGGACATTCTGCATACATCTGTACAGATGAATGGTATTGCCTGTAGACTTTAAAATAGTGCATGTAAGGTGGATGACATCAATAGGCCCTTTAAAGTAATGCCATGGCAAGGGGGTCAACAGGCCTTAAAATGGTATAACCAACTTACACAGGGGATATGCATCACACACAAACAGGTGCTACAGTTGGCTGCATTGAGATTGAAACCTCTACCTACCAAACTGTATGTACTATAGTACTATGCACTTATCGCATGTGTCACAGAGCTTATATGGCTGAAGGGTGTCCAAAGGTGCTTCTAAGGTGAATGACATCTGCAAGCCTTGTAAAGTAGGGCATTAGGAGGTTTACTGGGTTCAAAAGGACAAAAAATGCTTTAACCTAGAAACACACACACACAGCTGCCAGTGCTGATATTAGAACCCCTACTTCTCTAGTTGTATGTACTATAAGGCTATGCACATATTGCATGCGGCATGGAGCTTAAACAGCTGAACATTCTCCAAAGATGAGTCTAAAATGAATGACATCAGCAGTCCTTGTAAAGTAGGGCTATGGGGGGGGTTTACTTGGTGGAAACGCCTCAAAATGCTTTAACCTAGAAACACACACACACACACACACACACACACACACACACACACACACACACAAGCAAGGTGATGTGAGATTACAACCCCTACCTCACTACTATTGCAGAATGGAGCTCACCTTTGTACTGGCATGTGCCAGTGGTTATAGTTGGTGTGCACATGTCTGCATCAGGAATTTACTCTAAGCCTTTCAGGGTGTCTCTCTTTCTATGCCTCTCTCTCTCTCTCTCTCTCTCTCTCTGTCTGTCTCTCCCTCCCCTCTCTGTAATTGATGTATTTGTATATGCTACCTATACAGTATGTTTACATCTATCACACACAACAGATGCAGCTATAACACATATGTGCCACCTCCAGACATCTGAGGGTAATCATGTCTGAAGGGGTGGGGAGAGACAGTTAAGGTGAACATAGCTGTCTATATGCAAAGACATATCTGGACAATACAGTTGTATAGTCACATGTGAGTTTAGACATGGGCTGTACTTCTCTAAGTGTAGGAGCATGCCCAGTATGACCTTCAATAGTAAGAGTTGGACTCCATTCCAGAGGTAGCTGTACTCTGGTCTAGGATTTTGTATGCTACAGCCAATTGGCTGATGAATCTGTGTAAACAGTTTAGCACAAAAGTGATATACTGGCTGGGGATCTTCTAGCTGTGTGCTATCCTTATTAACTGAGTTATATCTTGGTGTGGGTACAGAGTGCATTGGACTGAGCAGAGTTTTCCATAATATGTGTGGTATATTCTACATAACACTGTGATTTCCTGCTATGCCAGTGGCAGATCAGTATAGAGTAATGTGAGGGATCACTGACAGACATTTGTTTACTGAACCCATACACTGCAGGGAACTATGTTACAGCACACATTGTTCTAGTGTGCATATTATATGTTTGTCTGGCCAGTGGCTCCCCTTCCCCTTATATGTGTCTGTTTGTCCTTCTGTAGTCCAGTCACAGTCTTTGTCCACAGTTGGTGCTGTTATGTATTTGTAGTTATGGTGCATGTAAGGTAGAGGTGGTAACATCACACACAGTGTTACAGATTTCACACCTCTGACTGTACCTGTTTAGCAGGTTGTCCATCACTGTGCCCCATACATCTGCTGTGGTCCGCAGATGGTTTGTGTTACACTGTTATTATAAGGTTACATGTGGGCCATAGCTCTCAAACTCTTACAGACAGACATCTGGACAGGCCCATATATAACAGTCAGACAGAGGCCCAGACATGGGAGCAGGCTCTTAATATTGCTCTTCCAAACATACACGGCTGGTAGAACGGTTACGTATTAGCTTGTATTTACTTATGGGTATGACATCTACATCTCAGCTGTCTGTCATTGATGTTTTCACATCAACCTTTATTGGTTTGCAAATAGTTTATCTGGCAACTGCAATGTTATGACAAGCAGAACAGGTATATGAGGCATAAGTGTGGGCATTTTGTGACACCCTGTCATTCCAGCGATATGGATGGTGCCCACTGATTTGTTGTCAGTACTGACACAGTAACATGGCCACATTTACATCCTGGCAGTAGACTGACTTGTCACAACCTGCTGTTCTACTAGGCACTGTGTAGGTTACTCCGAGCTGTGGCCCCCTGTCCCTCCATTGTACACCTTTCCTGCAGTAACAAATATTGACATCTGGACAGTGTGTACAACTCCTACCATTGGTGTAGCTGACATGCAAAACAGCTGGCATTGCCAGTCTTGAACCATGGACCCTAATAAGCACAGTACTGTACTGAGACAACTAAGCCACAACAGCTACCAGTAAGTGATGTTTACTTCCTAAAACTATTAACCACAGACATGCACAGCACATTGACCCCTGCATATTTTAGAAATGGAACAAGTTATCAAGTTGATCGAGACAGCCCTGGGAATGTGTGGTCTGCTGCTATTACCTTACAAACATAAATGTTACTGCAATTCTATGGGAACACAGGTGTGTTGAGGTGAGGGGGGCATACCTCTCAACTGTATACATCTTCACAGACTGTCCAGATGTTTGGCTCATATTTTGGATCCATTTTGCTTAAAACTGTGGTTGTGTGGCAAATAATAGTGAGATTATTAAAGACTGAAGTTAAAAGTAATGACAGGCATTTGAGTTTCAGACTTATTGCCCTTCAGAGAATTCATGCTACTGCAACACCTGTTATTCTATCAACTTTTTATGTTTGTAAGAGCAATATTTAACATTTGTCCCTGTTTTGGGGCCTTTGCCTCACATTTCTTTATGGCTTAGTACAGATTTCTTGCTGTAAGATGTTAAGAGCTATGTATGGGACTTCAACATTGACGTCCATGCATTTGTCCTTTGACCCTGCTGTTTGTAAGTCCCTTACATAGTGCAATGGATTTTGCTGGCTTAGGGCCTACTGCATATTGTGGTGCAGCCAGTATTTGGGAGAGAGTTTCTGTTGTCCCACATAACTGTCTGATGTCTGCTGCTATCCTGGTAACCCACTCCATTCCCATGCATATATGAAGCAATACCGTACATATGCTACCACAGTCTACTACATCATTCATTTATTGTTAATAAGAGTGACTTACCTTGTGCCAGCAGTAGTTGAGAGGACAGTGCTTCAGGGATAACTGTGTTAGATGTAAGCAGTACACAGCCTATAAATGATAGGGTATAGGTAGTGTGACGTGACTGGCATCCATTTTACTGTATGTGAGTCGGAGTGAAGTATCAGTCCCTGGGCCCTTAGGGTGTCAGTGTATGTGCTATGCATTGCCTCTTTGTCAAAGCCAGGGTGTACTGGGCATGCCTATGTCTACCTACAGAGACAGGCTCAGAGTGTTCCTCCTCTGAGTCCCCCTGTGCCTGTAGGGACCTTGGCAATGGTGGGGGGCTGTGTGTCCCTTCCCTGTGATGTTCCTGCCACAGATGTTTCTGCAGGATCATATTGTGTAGTATGGCAGATACTATGAACATGTGTGCACATGTGGTTGGAGAGTACTACAGGGTTCGAACAGATATGTCAAGGCAGTGGAACAGTGACTTGAGCAGCAAAACACATGCTCTACAATGTTCCTAGTTTGTGCGTGTGCCTCATTATGGCATTCTTCAGTGGGTGTGTGTGCATTTTTGATGGGTGTCATCATCCACAGTTCCAGTGCATAGCCAACATCCCCCATTAGATGGCCATACAGGAAGTTCCCCGGCAAATGCCTGGTGCAGCTGTGATACATGCCAAATGTGTGAGTCGTGCTAACTGCCAGGGCTGCCAGCACACACATTGATGATAAATTGCACAGACCTGGCAGTTGATGGAGTGATACCCCTTGCAGTTGATGTAGACTCTACCCTCCTCACCGGTTGGTGCTTTGAAGTGTACATGAGTGCAGTCTATGGCACCCAGTACCTCTGGGTATTGTGCTACATGATGGAAAAAATGCATATTGCTTGTCCTCTAATCAGGGGTATTGGGGAAATAAATGTGCTCACTGGCATGTGTTAGCATGACATGCAGGAACTGATGGAGTACCCTGGATGCAGATGCCTGTGAGATCCCCATGATGGCCCCAGTAGGCCTTTGGAAAGTACCCATAGCTACTATTCATAAGGCTACACATACCTTTGTTTCCACTTGGATGGGTTTCAGTCTGGTGGCTCTGGGTCTGAGGTGAGGCCAGCAGAGCTCAGTGAGTTCCTGTAGTATGCTCTTTTCCACCCTGTAGCACTCTACTGTCTCCAGCTCACGTAGGCCCTGAAAGGTTACCCTGGGCCTGAACACTCTTCTCCTCCTCAGTCTGAGCCTATTGTCAGCATCACCATCATCATCACTGACTTCAGCCTATAGTGCACAGAGCTGTAGCAGAGCAGCAGCAGCCCCCATCATTTTGTCTGTCAAAATTCCCAAGTGTGTATTCCAATGGTGCAGAGTATGTGGAAAAAATCAGATTGAAGGGTGTGTGAATACTTTATACTGGTGTGCTGCAGATGCAGCCTGTGTGATTGGCTGACTATGATACATTCCACCTGCCAGCTATATTATTAAGGGTTTTGGACGGGCCACTGTCAGTGGAACAGGGGTTCTCAGTCATTTATGCTTGATTGGCTTTCCCAGGCTATTTCCCCTTTTTTTTCTTAAATTTCTTCCACTGCTGAGCCCCATGACACACTGCACAAACCTGTGGAGGTACTGTATACATTGCTGAGCAGAAAGGGCCCTCCCCTGTAAATGAGTATGCTTAGTGTTTCTTTAACCAGCTAAGCAAAGCTTAGCAGCCTCAGACATACCCTCTGCCTAGCTGTGCTTAGCTAAGGGCAAACAGGGGCTGCTGAGCTCCAGTGAGCTTACATAAACCCTGACACATCCCCTTTTCATGTCAGCTGTCTCTTCTGCCTACATTACCATGGTTCTAGCCTTTACACAGTTAGTACCTGTGGACACAGTGGCCCATTTTTCAGTTCAATAAACTTAGCTCATTTACATACACCTAATTGTGTATACCCTAGATACTGCACTACACCAAAGCCTATGTCCTTAGCAACCACTATAACCTGCCATTGTATGACTCTGTATGATAGCCAGTATAATGGGAAACTTCAATATAAGTTTAAATATCATATTTTATTATTTTAATGTTTTTTCCAGTCTAGTATGTTTGCACATCTTTGCACACCACTTAAACGTGACATGTGTTAAAAAAATACTTTTAATTTTTCATTAATTGCATCACTTTTAAGTGTCAATGGCTATAGTTTTGGCCATTGGCATGCCTATTGTACCTAATACATGCTTTTATTTGAGTTGTCACAGCCTCTGTTTTATTTTCACATTCCTGTACATGGTTAGTAACCGCATACAGACACGACACCTACATCGATGCCTGTCTGCTTCCTGGATCGCAAAATCACCTCATTTGCATGGTTTTCACCAGCAAATGAAGTGATTTGCATTAAGCGATTGCATCTGTGTCTGCAGAGTGCTGGGAGGCTCATGCATGCCCCCAGCCTTGTTTCCTGGATCGCTTGGGAGACATGTTCTGTGTCTGAGCTTTAACACTATTCCTACACAGAGAATAGCTCCATGTAGGCTTTATTGAATTATCCCCTCCCTCTTGCTCAAGCTCTTTTATATCACATTCCTGTCCCAAACTGATATTTTCTTGGTGCTGTAGGTTTAGTGCTTTAAAGGTTGCGTTTGCACATTTATCAAGGCCAAATGATATTCTTATATCATCTGAAGAAGTTTTGACAACTTGCAGTTGTGCTTTCAGTTCATCTGATGAACTATACAATTTTAAATCATCTACAAAAAGAAGCTGAGAAGTCTTTACACTTTGCTGTTTTCTGAGAGCTAAATTGTAGCCATGGCCTAATATGCTAAGTAGACAACTTAATGGATTAAGGGCAAGACAAAAGAGCAGTGGTGAAGGGCAAGACAAAAGAGCAGCAGTGACAGAGAGTTACCCGGGAATACCCCCTTTTGAATTTTTATCCCTGGAATAATAATTTTTCCTTTATCATGCATTAATTGCAAAGTAGTTTGTCACTGTTTTATGGTCACTGTAATGTAATCAGTCAGTTTAGGGTATATCATACACATTTTAAGCACTCATTCATCCACAAATGTGGGATGCTGTCAAGTGTTTTTTTTTTTTGTAGTCTATCCATGCCATACTTAAATTATTTTGCTTTTTACAGTTCTCCATTATGACATTATTCAACAACAAATGATCCTTTGTTACATATGATTTTCTTTTATTACCCTTTTGTTCTATTGTCATGATTGAGTTTTCTTCTAAATGACTATAAACTGTATTGGCATCAATTTCAGTGTATAGTTTATACGTTATCAGAAGGCAAGTTATTGGTCTATAGTTTATAGGATAGCTTGCACGTTCACTCTTAAGTAGGGGTATTCTTTTTCCTGTTGTTAACCAGGCTGGTGTTTGTTCAGATTGTGTATATAAATAGTTCTTACTCATGGCTAAATCTTCATGTAAAGATATTAATACTTTTAGCCAGAAGTTAAATACTGCATCTGGGCCTGGGGTTTCTAGTTAGGAGCTTTTCTTAACTTTGTTTCAATCTCTCTGGCCATTACTGCATCCCATTTCATATCCTGTGCATTTGAACTTCTTATTCTTTCTTTTACTTTTTCTATCCATGTATCACCTTGTTATATTCCACAGGATCTTCATCGATATTTCTCCAAAATATGTATATTTCTTCTTTTTTTGGCTGTGTTTCAGTTCCTTTTGCCATGTTTCCCAATTCTCTATAAAACTTTTTTGGGTCATCAATAAATTGCTTATTTTGTACTTTTTCTTTATATTTATCTGCATATCTTATAAGTTTTTCTGCCTGTGCTGATGTTTTTAGTTTATTATTTGCGATAGTGCATGATAGATCCTGATCTGTTCTGATACTGCACATTGTTTTTATCATGAAGATCCTTCTGAGTAGTTTTATTGATCTATTCCTCTTCTGTACTCTTCTAACAGTAATACTTCTTGTCTTAATTGTTTCATAGTTTTGTCTATTCAGTACTTCCATGATAGCATTAAATTTCTCCTCTTCCTTTCACTTATTACCCTGTGTTTTTGTGGTAAGACTTAATCTATTATTAATTTAGCTGCACAGTAACACATACTGTTTACTTCTGTTATATTGCATGAATCTTTATGGATAGTCCTAGTTACTGTGTTCATTTGTATTATCAAGCTTCTAACCTTTTGGGATTCATTGACTTTCTGTAGTCTATTTCATTCATTGATCTTAATATGTCTGTCCATCTCTATGAAATCAAGCAACTCTTCTCTTAGATCATTTTCTTCTAAACTGAGGGATCTTTTTTTGTTCTCTGTTTCTTGTGGGCATTCTATAGAAAATTCCAAAGCAACTTCCTGTGCCACGCTCTCTTCAGTTTCATACTGTGTCATCCATTGCTCTTTCAAATGGTTACTCACTGGACTGTCACTCCACAACATTGACTTCATCAGAGCTGCCATAGGTTCCTGTTCCTCCCCTTGATGTGCAACTCCAGCTGAACATTTGTACTGGTCTACTATGGAAGGGTCCAAAGTAGCTTCATATGGAAACTGATCAGATGTTGTCTCGCCACTTGTTTCTCTTTAATTTGGGGATCCATTGCTCTATCCTACTGTGGTGTTTTCTGAGTTAGATTTTCTAGACTAAATCCTTCACTTTGCAGGTATTCATTAACCTCAGTTTCTATGTATTTAAATTCTTCATTACTAATCTGCTTTTCTAATTTTCCACTTTGTTTTCTAATTTTTTATTGATTGTAAAATTTTACATGTCTGGATGCCTTTGCCTATATTTCTCTTCAAATATCTTTGGTGCTGCTCTTTTTGTATTGATTATTTTTGCTTTCTCCTTTGCATAAATAGTACACCATATTACATCTCTTTTTCTTTCCCATGTCCATACTTCTTCTTCAGTTGTCTTCTGATCCTCCTGTTTTCCTTACTTTGGGACTTTTTCCATCATGCTGTGATGTAACCTGCGTTGGACTTTGTACACTAAATCCTTCACTTTGCAAGTATTCCATAACCTCAACTTCTATTTTTTAAATTCTACTTTACTGATCTTCTGTTCCATGTTCCCTCTTTGTGATCTTATTTTTTATTGTGAAATTTTACATTTCTGGATGCCTTTGCCTGTATTTCTCTTCAAATATCTTTGAGGCTGCCTTTTTGTGTGAATTAATTTGGCTTTCTCCTTTGCATAAATATTGTACCATATCATATCTCTCTTTCTTTCCCATGGGCATGTTTCTTTTTTATACATTTCAAAAGTCTCTAGATTTTCTTCTTTATTTTTTCACACTTCATCAGATGCTTCTTTTTCCAAATAGATCAAGGTTTCTTGGTCTATGTAATGCTTTTTTATAAATCTGTTGTATTAATGAACACATATTTTTATTTGAATCTTCTGACAGTTTTTCTTTCCTGAAATTTCTATCTTAATCTTTTTTGTATATCTTCTGTCTGGAAATTCTGGGCTTCTTGCATAATAGTAGCAATACATAATTTCTTTCTTATCCTTAATAGTACACTCTGTCATCTTTATGGCTCTTTTATTGGCCTTTCATTTTTTATGATTTTTGCGGATTGCTACTTCCTTCTACAATGCGGGGCCATCCTACCCAGGGTATGGTTTAGCCCCATTGTAGGAATGTTTCCCATGTCTTGAGGATTCGGATTTTACACTATCATTTTTTTCCAGTCCTGGCACCAGTGGAACTACCAGGTTTGGACACTTTTTTATCCTGGGTCTTGTACACCCAGCTATCTTTTTATTTTTAAAATACTTCCATCCATGATATATGCTATATAGAGTACAGTCTATATATCAGCATAATCTTGGTGAGAGTTTGTGAAAAACAGAATCCACTTCATGAGGTACTCACCAAGACTTGAAGGTGAATTCAATTCCAGCAATGCTACTGTATTTTGCTTTCTGACTTATCATCTCTCCATTTGGACACACATTTATGAGCCTATGCTATCTTATCTAAGACCAATTGCTTTTACCCATGAGGGTCATGGGCATAACACCATGAGTGCAATTACCATTATTTGATGTAGTTACACATGAATAGGGTCAGGAAAGGCCTTTGATTTACAAGAATAGCAAGCTTATTTCAGAGAAAGTGTAGCAGCTGAGAGACATTTCTATCCCTCCAGCATCATTTATTATGTCAGAGGCTAGGTTAACATCCTTGGAATGAGTGACTCTCATGCAGTTTGCTTTAACAACATGTAACATTTCCATCAGGGATGGATTGTAGAATGCCCTGTAAGGCAGATACATCAATATGCTTTTCAGTCTTTCCATGTAGGGCTTGCATTTTGCACTCTGCATCTTCACTGTGCAAAATCTCTCATGTTGCTCCAGCTTTTGCAGATGTGCAATGACTTACACGCAGAAGGGTGCATTGATCTCAATTATTGTTGTGATGAGGGCCAAATACAATGGGATTATAAAGTACTTTGATCTAGATGACACACCCATACTTATGAGTTGTGCCACATAGAAGGGATTTGTCACCACTGTGGATACAAGGTGGTTGAACTTCCAATTACTCTCTACTTGAGAACCTAGATCACATATCACTGGGTTCACTCAGTAGGGTGTAGTGTCTATATTTGTAATTAGCTTGGCAATTGCTTTACAAAATGGAATAATTCTGCTTTATCAGACATTTTAGCGTGCCTCCATGGTTCTGGCACCAATTATTTTTGTGAGTTAATACTTTCTGCAGTATATCATACCATTAATAGATTCAAGGATTATCCCAAATTTTCAGTCAACCACAAAGCTGATTGGACAATGGCTGTCTAAGTTTGCATTGACTTCTGTGAATTAATTACCAACAGTAAAAGGCCTAGTACCGGGGGCAGCTCATGCTATATGACTGCAGGACTGCAACCCTCCCACCTAGAAACAAAAAAAAATAAAAATGTGAAACATAAAATTAAAAAAACAAAAAAATGTATTTGTTACGAGTCCCGGAACTTCTGCATATGCGCAGACACACTCAGACTCAGATGCCCAGGAATCTGTGCGCACTCTGACTGCCTGAGTCAGCAGTCCAGATACAGGGAAGGCATTTTCTGCCCCACAGATGCCCAGGAATCTGTGCGGTAGACGACTGCACAGAACAGAGGAGCCCCGGACCACTTCATCCACAGACAGGACCAATCAGGAGAGAGGTGAGGTTAAGCTCTCGCAGGGATTCGAGCACAGGACCAATCAGGAGAGAGGTAAGTTGAGTTTAAGCTCTCGCAGGGAAGCATTAGATTCAAGCGCGGGTTTGGAGTTTTGCTGCTTCATGGATTCGGGTTTAAGTATTGTGGATTCCGGGTCTGGACACATTTACAGGTAGTGTGTGTGATTCGAGTTTAAGTATTGTGGATTCCGGGTACTGTGTGTGTGATTTGAGTTTAAGTATTGTGGATTCTGGGTAGTGCATGTGCGTGTGTGTGTGTGTGTGTGTGTGTGTGTGTGTGTGTGTGTGTGTGTGTGTGTGTGTGTGTGAGAGAAATGCCCCAGTTAACACATGGTGGTGGGTAGAGATACTCAGGCTAGAACCCTGTACCTTGGATGCAGGTGGCAAGGACCTGAATTCCTTACCCACCACTATTTGTAAAAAAATGCAGATTTTTGCCTCATATTTGTTCTGTTCCTCATAAAATCTGTGGCTTCTGTATCTTCATTTTTCCTTGAAAAGGTCTGTAGTGCAGTGGTGCACTGGTTGCATTGTTGCCTGATAGTTACAGGTTCTCTGATTTGATTCTTGGCTGGGGTGCCTTCTGTGCGGAGTCTGCATGTCCTCCCATCTCTTACAAAGATGTGTCTGGAGTGTTTCCCCCTGCTCTGCTGCAAACTGGCTTTATTTTGTTCCAAGTCAGACTAGTTTCCTGGTTAACAAGTGTTTAAAAATAACAGGCATTTGAATTTCAGACTTCATATTCTTCAGAAAGTACATGGTAACACAAAACCTTTTATTCTAGCAATTGTCTAAGTTTATAACATGGATATTTGAAATTTGCCCATATTTTTGGGACTGTATTCCCCCATTATTGGCCTTGTCCAGTTATTTTGTGCTAAGGTTGAGAGCTATGGTGAGAACTGAATTGACTGAATGTTTGGGGGCTGTATTCCCCCCATTACTGGCTTTGTCCACATGTTTTTTGCTAAGAGGTTGAGAGCTATGGTGAGAACTGAATTCATTGAATATGTTTGGCAGCTGTTTTCCCACATTATTGGCTTTTTTCAGGTGTTTCTTGCTAAGAGGTTGACAGCTATGGTGAGAACCGAATTCACAAAATGGTAGCTATTTAAATTTGTCTTCCTCTGTTTCACACAACAGCTGATTTGGCACAATGGTATGTTTCTCTGACTGTTTTGCACAGGGTCCCCTGGGTTCAAGACGTGGCAATGAAATGTATGGTGGTAACACAGCATTTTATTCTAGCAACTTTCCAACATTATACAAGCAATGTTTAAAATGTGTCCCTGGTTTTTGGGCTTTTGCCCCCCCCCCAATACATTTTGGCTTTTTCCAGATTTCTTCTGCTGCAAAGTCCAGAGATACAGCTGAGTGTTGAGTAGATTTTACAAGGAGCTGAGAGCTGCAGGGGAACAAAAGTTTAGTGCTGCTTATGCTAAGTCTGCTTGCATTGTTAATAGCACAACAGGTAGTGTACTTGCTTTTGATGCAGAAGGCTTTAGGTTCTACTCCCACAGTAAGTAAATGTATTGCTGATACTGTACTGCGTTGTAAAGGGGGTGGATGCTGCAGTCCTTTTTGGCAAAGATACCTAGTAACTATGAACCTGTTATCAGTTTGCCATCTATTCCCTATTGTGGTATTACTAGCTTATGATTTTTTTAATGCATGCAACATAGGCAATTTATTCTTCAAGGGCAACAGGCACTTTATTTGTAGATGAAACAATGACATATAAAGTTGTTTGCTAGCAGCAACCTCTTTATTAGTTACAGATTTCTTTAATGTGGATTTTACTACTTCAGAGATTGTGCATATTTACTGATACTGGTGGACTGTAGAAGGTTGAGTAGACTTTTTGTGATGGAAATGTTCTGAATTGGGCAGTCTTGTCATTGGTGCATGCATTTTGTTTCATTGTTTACTGGAAAAATGTTCAAAACAATACATTTAAAATGCTCTCTAACAACTGTACTGTATTGTACAAGGAATATAATGTAATACAATCAGGAAGGTGTATCAAAGTGCATGTGTATGTTTCGTGTTCAAGGGGCCTATGATTTTGAAAACAGCCCAAAGTTAATCTTTATCTGCCACTGGCAAAATGTATTTTCTTTGAATGTGGGTTTCAATGCTGTTTCAATGCATGTGAGTTTCAAGGGCAGAGAAGTTTTAATGCTAATTCTATTTTCATTGTGAGACTGCATTGCTTTGTTTAACATATATCTATTAGGGTTTGTGCTGTAAAATGCAAAATAAAACTTTCAAATTAAATCTAAATCATCACAAAAGTAAAGCAGTATGCACATTACAGTGTTTATGGTAAATTGGGCAAAATAACCAAGGAATGGGACATTGGAATGGCTGCAGGGGGAGGCTCCATTCAACCATGATTTTGTGAGGGGGGGAAGGGTAGCAAACTCAGACAGCCCTGATTGAACTATACCTCTCATTTGTACATATTTTTGCAGAATGAATAGATATTTGCTTCTTATTTTTGGTTTGTTCCTCATAAAATTTGTGGTTTTTTAGCAAATCATTTAGGAATAAAGTCACTAAATGACAGACATTCAGTTTCAGATGTCGTAACCTTCAGAAAAATGCATGCTAAAGCAAGACCTGTTATTCTATCAACTGTCTTAAGTTTATACAAGACCAATTTTTAGTAGTGTTTGTATGTTCCCCCAATATATTTGGCCTTGTCCAGATTTTCTGCATTAAGAGGTTGAGAGGTACATGCAAATCGCTTTGTAGAATTAGGAATATCCAAACCTCTCAATTGTCCCCAATTATGGCTTAAAATGTTGCTCTCCCCTAATAATCCCTCTGCAAAATGGCAATTTTGGAAGAAAACGTGGAGGGTTTACAATGATATATAACTGTAATGATTAGAGTTATAGATTACTTTTATTTCAGAAATGTATGTAGATGCTCTTATTTTGTTAGCTGCTCAAGTTAACAGTGTTAATATTAAAAAGGTGTCCCTTCTTTGACAGGTTCTCAGCTGTATTGTGTGGCAACTTTATATTTTTGCATCACATTTTTGGTCTGTTTTTCATACAATTGTGGTTTTCTGGCAAATTTGTTGCTAGTCATTAAAAATTGAAGTTAGAAAATAATGGCAGACATTTGAGTTTCAGATTTCATACCATTCAGAAAATTTGTACTAATGCAAGACCTACTACTGTTCTATTATCTAAGTTTATAAGAGCAATATGTAAAAAATTGTCCTTATTTTTGGGCCTGTGTCCCACTTCTAGTTCTATGTATGGCTTTGTCCAGATTTCTTGCACTGAAGTTGAGAGGTATGAGTGTCAGAGCCATCCCAGTCAGACAGAGACATTTCAAATTGTGACATAGTTGTTGCACCCCACTCCCCATTGTAATGGCTCTGGATGTGCCCAAGGAAAACAAGGAGCAGTTATGCAGTGTAAGTGTGCAGAGTATTCCCCCATCCAAGGTAGACCACAAGTACAACCGTTGCTTTTCATCTGTCCTTGATTTTGCAGAATGTTCTGGTTTTCTGTCATATTTTTATACTGTTGATTTATGCTTCATATTATTCAGGAAATGCATGCTGTCACAGTGCCCTGTTGCTCTGTTTAAGTAGCAATGATTTAATGACCATCAGGTAAGCTTGTTGGAGATTGTAAGATGCAAGTAAGCTTTAATAGGTTCATAGGTTGGTACTAGGCCCTAGAGCCTATGCAAGCCAAGCCATAACAATTCCCTGGATATTTCTTCCCACAATATTTACTTCTCTGGTCCCCTGTCTAGCAGGGTGACTGACATGATCCCCGGGGTGAATTTCCTATCTCCCATCCAATCATCAATGTTTCTTTTGAAGAGGGGCAATGAGGTGCTCTGCTTGACATGTATGGGCAGTCTATTCCAGAGTATGGGGAGTCCCTGAATCAGGAACCTATCCCTCCAGCATGTTTTGTTCATTGTGATGACAAGGTTTAGATCCCTGGAGCGTGTGGTTCTGAGGGATTGGGATTTCTTTAAGTGGAGCATGTCCAACAGCTCAAGGTTTGACATGGCCTTGTATGTTAAGCAGAGATCGCCTCTGAGTAGACAATATGCCACAGAGTATAGCTGGAGTTTTTTTTAGAAGGTCAGCATATGGCATCTGCTTTAGACCTGTGATTCTTTTAGTGAGGTATTTCTGTGGCATTTCCAGTTGTTGCAGATGTCTTGTGAGGTACATACCAAATGGGGCATTATACTCTATAATGGGTCTAATGAGGGATGAATACAGTGGGACAATGACCTCCTTTTTTCTGGATGAAAAGCCCTTAGTGATGAGGTGTGCCACATAGAAGATTTTTGTGACTGTTGTGGCGATATGGTTATTGAAAGTGAGACCACTGTCCACCTGTGTCCCTAAGTCTCTCATCACACTTTCAATGTTTAGTGTCCTGCCACCTATGTGGTAATTCATGGGTACATGTTTTTTTTTTTTCAAAGGGGATAACTATACATTTCTTGTCATTAAGCTTGAGCCCATGGCTCTGGCACCAAACATCTAATCTGTAAGGCCCTTTCGTAGAATATCCACATCATTTGGGGATTCAATAATGGCTCTCAGTTTGCAGTCATCTGCAAACTTTGTTAGCCAGAGTCCCTTAGTGTTGACCTGTACTTCAGAGAAGTAGATGCCAAACAAGAGTGGTCCCAGGACTGAACCCAAAGATACTCCACTTGTCACTTGTCTGGAGCTGTCTGGAGCTGGATTTGGAGTCTGCTACTTTTACAGTCTGGGTTCTGTCAGTAAGCCAGTTGGCAACCCATTGAGTGACGTAGGGATTTTTGCCCAGCTTAGTAAGCTTATCTATGATTCCAGAGTGAGGGATGGTGTCGAAGGCTTTGGCGAGGACCAGATAGGCTGTGTGGACCACTTTACCCTCGTCCACAGCTCTGGAGACTGATTCAAAGAAGTCAATCAGATTCAGGAGACAAGATCATCTCTTCACAAACCCAAACTGGGTGGGATCCAGTGTTTGAAGGTTGCCAATGTCTTTGTTTATAAGTTCCATGATAATGCATTCCATGCCCTTGCAGATCAGGCTTGTCAGACTGATGGGACAGTAGTTCCCGGGATCCAAGGTGGATCCTCCCTTGTGGAGTGGGATAACTGTAGCTGTGTGCCACTCCGTGGGCAGAAAGCCTGAGGTGAGGCTATGATTAAACATGACACTTAGGTGAGGTGCCAGTTAATTTTGTAGTTCATGTAGTACACAGCCTGGGATGTCATCTGGTCCCATGGATGCTGTATTCTTAGGTTTGGAGAGTGCGGTTTCTACCTGTGTGGCTATGATTATCGGAATTTGGCAATCTTTTGATATTGAGATAGGCCCTTTAGGGGGCGAGAGGGGGATGAATCTAGGAATGGTTTTAACAAGGGTCGAGGTAGGTGTTCAGTATTATTCAGAACTACAAACATCTCCCCTACCTTGACCCATGTTAAAACACAGTCCTAGATTGTTTTTTTGTTGTCGACATTACTATTTTCGAACTTCCGTGTTCGACTATAGTACAGCCGATGTACTGCCGTTCAACATTTCAATAGTAAACCTGTTGTGGTGTGTCTAGTATGAATTGATAAAGGGTCTAAGGACTCAAAAGTTTTACTGTGAAATTTGATGTGGAATTGTACAATGTAATTTTATGTTTTTCACTGCTTATATGATCCATTAAAACTTTTAAATGGATGGTGGTCTCTTGCTTTGCCTTTTGTTCATGCAGACACTCACACACACACACTTCTAACAGACATATGAGGCATTCATGAGGCTTGCAGATCATTCTGTCTCACTGGACAATTTATAATTAGCTACATTCCTGCTTGCCTGTCTGTCTTACTCACAAGCACTCACTACCTTTAAGCCTTGACTTGTTGCACCACCCCCCCCAAACATCACTCTTTGCAAATGATAACTGTGCCATCACCTTGTTTCTATCTTTTGGATTCAGAGATACATATGTATTTTGTCTGATTCCATGGGTGCATAGCTGACTGAGTGCTTAGTATATATATATATATATATATATATATATATATATATATATATATATATATGTGTGTGTGTGTGTGTGTGTGTGTGTGTGTGTGTGTGTGTGTTGGTGCTGCTATTTTGAAAATCGTGCTGCTTTCTTACAGCCTTTTTTATTGTTTTGAATAATACCTTGAAATTGTTGCTATATCAATGTGGCTTGTTGCTCCAGTTGTGAACATGTAGGGATAAGTGGGAACTTGGGAATGTTTTCTGTATTGTATGTATTTTTGATGCATGAGGTCTACTAGCTAATAAACAGCAAACATCTATTAACATAAGTCGGTCCTGTCACATACTGGTGCCATTGCTGGACAACTCACACACCTTCTACTTAGGTACATTTGCAAGTGACAATATGCACGTATCTGCCATTCATTTGTGTTCTTACCCACTTATTTTCCTGTTGCAGGTTCAACACTTTCATTGATAGTCCTGCAGTTACAACTGTTTTAACTCAGGGCTGACTCTGTTTGATGCTAGCAGTACACAGCCAATACATGGGTAAGTAAAGGTTGTGAGCATTGCCAGGCATCCATTTTATTGTATGTATGTGCAGAGGATGAAAGTTGTATCCCTTAGGTGGTGAGCATGTATGCTATCCTCTTGGCCAGGGTGAGGGCAAATTGTACATACCTACATCGACCTATATATACAACGGCTGGTGGTTCCCCCTCTGAGTTCTCACTGGGGTTTGGCTGTGGTGACTTTGCCAGTGTCCGTGGAATGTGTGCTCCTTTTCCTTGGTGTTCCTGTTGCAGCTGTTTTCTCCAGACAACACTGTGTAGGATAGCAGAGACAGTGAAAATTTCAGCACAAGCACTGGTATCATACAGCAGTCCCCCCGCCCCCTGTTGTATCTAGACAAATAAACCATCACTTCAGCAGCCTAAACACATGATATTTCTTGTTTGAGAATGTACCTCATTATATCAATTTTCCTAGTGTGCATTTCTGATGGGCAAAATGAGCCATGGTGCATACCCTGCATCAGCCAGATACTGGAAAAACTCTGGTAAAGATGAAAGTTGGGCCACATATGGGAGTCCTGGTAACCAACAGGGTTGCCAGCACACACATTCAGGATAATTCCCTTAGCATTACACAAAACCTATCAGTTAATGGAGTAAAAGCCCTATCTGTTTATATAGACCCTTTCCTGTTCTCTGGGTGGCTTTGATCTTAATGTGCAAGCGGTCTGATGCACCCAATATTTCAGGGAAGTGTGGTATGGGGTAGAAATCCTCCATTGTTGTAGCTCTGTCCTTGGGGGTACAGGGAAATTATATGTAGTCACTGGCATGCTGTAGCATAGCATTCAGGAACTGATGTAGACTCCTAGATACTGATGCCTGTGGCACCCCAGCATGTCCTCTGTTGGTCTCTGGAAGGTTCCTGCAGCTATAATTCTAGGTTCTACACATACCTTGGCCTCCACAGGTATTGGTTCCCCTCGGTTTCACCATGATTTCAGCTGAGGATAAAAGAGGTTGCAGAGTTCCTGAAGTATGTCTCTATCTGCCCTGTAGCTCTCTACTATTTCCACTTCATGCAGACCATGAAAACTTAAACAAGGTCTAAACACCCTTCTCCTTCTTGAATGAGGCCTATTAGTAGCAACAGCTTAGACCTGACCCTGTTGCACATGCACATACAGAAGAGCAACAGTAGCCCCAAACATTTTTTCCATGTAGTGTAGTTTCCATGGCTAAATTCCAATAAGTTTTGGAATTCAAGGCCAAAACCCACAATGAGTGTGCACAATTGCTTTTTAGCTTGTTGAATAGCTCCTCCATCTTCAATTGGTTGATTAGTATACAGTTCAGCTGCTTATGCTGTAATCACCATGACACAGTGCTTACTGGGTTTGTGCAGCTTTAAACACTGTGCAAAGCCAATTACTAAATACAAATTAGTGTGCTACCACGTGTATCTCACAGCATGGTGTGCACAAGGTTTCAGCGAGCCATGCAGGGTTTATTGAATTCAGCCCAATGTTTGTTTTATTTTGTTTATTTTTTTAATTTTCATTTGCATACAACAAGGATTTTCAGGCATGTGTAGTGGAGTGACAGCATTTGTGTTGTCAGCCTTATGTGGTCGATGTTATTGACATCAGTGTTTGGGTGTGTCAGTCAATGTAAGTACACACACACACACACACACACACACACACACACACACACACATATATATATATATACTCACACAAACATACATATGCATTACATACATAAACACACACATTTTATATATATATATATATATATATATATATATATATATATATATACATATAAATCTATATCTATATATGCAGATAGATATTTATTTATATAATGTGTGTCTGCCTCTTTATAACCATAATTTAAACAAGGCAGCCACCAGTCACTGCTTTATTGCATTATTCATAAATCAGCATAGTTAATGCTACTAATCACATGCATATTACACATGAAATCTGTTTATTATATTGCCCTTTAAAATATTACAAAAATATCATTCTAGCTATTTAATTACAATGAGCACTTGCAGTAGCTTGGTGTAAGTCTTTTTAGAATTTCCAGCACAGTGTGAAGTGAAATGAAATATATAAATGGTACAGAAATGCACAATTTGCTGTCTTTTGCTAAGTCTAGTAACACTGGGAAAATAAAATCACAAAATATGGGTAATAAAAGAGAATAAATGCCACTGAATTACATTGTCCTCCTGTGTGTACTGCTAACATTTTCTTACCAGGGTTCTTCTTTTGTAGTAAGAACAGTGAGTGAGCTACAGAGCTATGAAAATATGCTTCTAAACTGGCACTGACAAATTAAATATGCTGTTACAGTTTGATAGATACACTTATTCATGTAAATGCGTGATGCTCAGAGATTAGGAACAGGAGTTGAACTCATTAGTTTATTCTAGTGAAGCAATGACATGGCAGAATGTCTATAAATCAAAATTATCAGTGTATTGTTCACCTATATAATGGTTTTCTGTGTGACATTGTAAAAGATGCAGCATACACTTTGTAAGGAATGAAATATGAAACTCTTTTTTTTATTATTGCACATATTCATATTTTACCAATGCTGTATGAACTGCTGCATTAATACATAAAGCTGGCCTGTAAGATATGCATGTATAAAGGTGCATACATACATACATATTACAGGACAGCTTTATATATTGATGTAGCACATTCATATAGCATTGGTGAGAATAAAACACACACACTCTTATATATATTATATATATATATATATATATATATATATATATATATATATATATATATATATATATATATATATATATATATATATATATATATATACACACATACCAGTAGGGCACACAAAATGACATGACCAACATAATTCATGTCATTTATTTTATTCTAAGGACCAGCTGATATGTGAAATAATAATAATAAAAATATATATATATATATATATATATATATATATATATATATATATATATATATATATGCGTGTGTGTGTGTGTGTGTGTGTGTGTGTGTGTGTGTGTGTGTGTGTGTATAGACAGATATAGATATATGGGCGCATAATATTTTGATGATTTTTTTTTCATTGACAGGGTGGGAAGTCGGCTCAGCTGATCAAATTCAGCTGTTTGAAAAGCATGCCTTTCTAATTTGTAGTACACTGGTGATCAGTTAATATGTACTTTCGGTACTGTAGTGTGATCTCAAAATTGGTGTATATAATTAGCAGGGGAGTCTTGCTCCCCTTCAAAAACAACTGTTGTATTTGTTTTTTTATCCTCTGGGGATTAATGTTTGAATTCATTGTATGGCATTCACTCAGTATGGATCAGTGATCTGTGATGTCAATCAAAAGTTAGATTCCCATGATATAAATCATCTTAATCACATTTTCTCATTTCAGTAAGGAGTGAAATGCCAATTATTTGTTCAATTTTTCTTTTTCTTTTTGTCTTTCTTTTATGGGTTGTATTAAAATCCATGTACACATCTCTGTGTGCATATCTATGTTTATATCTATCACTGCAGCTTCGGTATGCATCTCTCTCTCTATTCATATATATATATATATATATATATATATATATATATATATATATATATACATACATGTACACATAAATTGCTATGTGTAGTATATATATATATATATATATATATATATATATATATATATATATATATATATATATACATACATATATATATACACACACACACACACACACACACGCACACACACACACACACACACACACACACACACATACATATTTACACAGACATACACACACTCTCTCTCTCTCTCCAGCAGCATAATTGCAAAATGCCTTGTGTAAATTAAACATTCATTATTACTTCCATAAAACCTCAGAAGAATGCCATTAACCTGACAGAAATATTCAATGTATACTAAAATCAAAGGAGTTCAATAAATTGAAAACAATGGCCCGTGGCTATTGTCAACAATTTCTTAAGCATATTGCCAGATGAAGAAAAGTGCCTTCGGCTGCTGCCAGAAGCTGAGCATGTCACTTCTAATTTGACAGAAATAACTTACAGTAAAAATACTTCAAACCTGTGTGCTGTATTATTTCAGCAAATGTTTAGAGATAGCGTACAATGAGTTTTAGTCATTAATTGTCTTTCAGTATCATCATGGCATCCTGTAATGTGATAAGGCTGTAAACAAAACTCTTAACTTATACAATCCACTTTATATTTGTTTCATTCAATAACTTTACAGAAAGTGGCAAATGTACTATTAATGAGCACTTTAATGTGGTCATAGAGTGCATTAGACATTTTTAAACAATGCAATTACTAACAGTATGTTTGTTTATTATGAAATTTTGCAATGGTTAGATCCATTCCATACATACAAATTATACACTTGTATTCAGGCAATGTCCTAAGACATGCATCACAGAAACTGGAAACAATAAATATTTTTGAATCTGTTAAACAGCATGACATGAATATATCAATACCACAATGATTATGCCTGCAAAAATGAATGAGGTAGGGCCAGTTTCGAGCGACATGAGCAAAACTATATACAAAATAAGTTCTTTAGATTAGGCAGGTAAGCAAACACAACATAAACCTGGCAATGAAACAGATTTTTGTTACTAGCATAGCTATCCATAATAAAAGGGGAAAGCTCATGCAAAATGGTAGATTATAGGACAGAAGGTTAGGAATAGGGCAGCTCCGATATTGATTGGTAAATTACAGATAAGGGAAGAAGGTAATTTTGGAGCAGAAATAAAATCGCTGCTAATGGCTAAGACACAAATTTGCTGCTAGTGTCTGTCAAGACATATTAAGACAGTGCAGCTGGCATATCCTAAAGATACTGACAGACAATCAAAGTAGTGTCTCAAAATGATACATTGATTAGGACCAAAAATAATGTATACCAAAACTGTTCTTCCAACAGAAAGAATTAAGGAAGAAGGGATAGCCTGTCAATCTCTGTTTATACAAGTAATTATATACTGTTGAGGGTTAGCAGAAGCATGCTGGGTCAAAATGTACACTAGAAGTTAAAGTAAAGTCTCTTCTGGGTCATATAAAGAAAATCTCCTTGTGAGGAGTAAGCAGACAAGGAAAACACAGACTTCATCCTCTGAATGATAGTGCATGAGACAGCGTTGCTAACAGCAGATGCACTGCATGAAAGGCATTACTCACAGCGGACCTTACCATACCAATTGTATTGCAACACCACAAATGCAGCCATTTTTAAAAGCTGGGGTGATGCCATTCACAAACTAGTTGTCAAATAACTAGTACTATAGTTGACTCAAAAGTAAGTAACTTTGGGCTGTGCTTCTCAAAAGGAGAAAATGAGATGTTTTCAGATGCTGAAGTAGGTACCATTTTGTAACAAGTGGCCTATAAAAAGTGCAGTCTGTCATCAGGTTCAAGACAGTTTTTTAAACTGCAGGGTAGTGGAATTTAGGAGGCCAGACTTTGTCAAACAAAGTAATCCCTCAGAAAAATTGTATCTGCTAGAAATAAGGGAAATTGCAAGAAAAAATGTGAGTGCTTGGCAACTACCATCACAAAAGCCACAACCCTTTGTAAGAAACTAATTTGCAAACTTAAAAGTAAGATAATATACTTTGGTTCTCAGATGAGGAAATTTCTAAGGTGAGTGAAAAACAATTTGGAAGTACGTGTAAAACACTGTAAGAGAAAAAAGAGTAGAAAGATGATAAAATGTCCATATAGTAGATTAGATAGTTATTTTTCATCAAGAAATATTTTAAAACATTTTATCAATAAATAAGGAAGAATTGAAAAACTACAGGTATTAGGTGCATAAGCTTGGCAAATAAAGTAGAGCTGCTAAATAAATACAGCATTCCTGAAGGAAAACAAAGGTTTTTACCCAACAATCTAGTATTATGTCCTGGGAAAATAGTTATTCCTTGTATTGCCACAGAAGAAAGAGACCTAAGATATCGGTACAAAATTAGCTAGCGAGGAGTGGATAGATTGATGATACAATGTCATAGAACTGAGGGGAGAACAAGGTAATACCTTTGTCTAAATGAGAAGAGAATTTGGTGACTTGATAATTACAAGTGAGGAAATGTAGCTCTCTTTCACAGCAGTACGAGTAAGACAGCTACTGAACCTTCAGCCTGAACTTGGTTGTTGAGAAACTATGGGCTCACTGCTGAAAATAATAACTATGAGTTACTAAATGTGGACCTCCTAAAAATCTTAGATCTAAAAGCTGTCATCAGATTGGGAATTTAAAACATCAAGGTAATTAATACTTTCCCTATTAAAATTAAATGTAAATCTAAAAAAACTGCTAGCATTGCTTAAATAAGAAATAAATTAATCAATGAATTCATCCAGACCTTACCATAAAATAAAAATGTTGTACAGTAATTTAAGGTAAATCCTACAATACATAAAAAATGCAGAATTAAAAGAATATTTGTTTTCCCATGGCAACACCACTAGACAGAACTTTTTTTATGTAATACTTTTTTATATAATTAGTTTATATATATATATATATATATATATATATATATATATATATATATATATATATTATGTCCTAGAAATACTGAAATACCGAATTTCAGTATTTTGAGGCTATAAAGTCGAAACCTGAAAACAATGAAAACTCAGAAGTGCGAAATTCAAAATCTCGCACACCAGAGATTTTGAATTAGCACTTCTACTACACACACACACACACACACACACACACACACACACACACACACACACACACACACACACACATCTTCCTCCTCACACACAAACACAAGCTCTCTACAACATAAAAGCAGGGGGGCAAGCCCCCCTGTGTCCCCCACTGCATAAAAACACACACAAAACACCATCACACAAGCTACATTCTCCTTTCATGCACACATCACAGCAACAAAACACACTAACACACACCACAGCCCCTACCCAAAATCCTTAACAAATAAACACTTACCTGAATCCATAACCACAGGGAAACACCGGAAGGGCTAATTCAAAATCTCCAGTGTGCAAGGTTTTGAATTTCACACTTCTGAGGTTTTGTTGTTTTTAGGATTCCAGTTTATAGGCTCGAAATACTGAATTTCGATATTTCAGTATTTCGAGCTTCTAAAGCGAATATATATATAGATGATGCATCTTTGTTGGTGTGTGAACTGGTATTGATTTTTATTGGCTATATTTATTTAATTAAAATTTCATATATCTGATTGGTTTGCTTTTAATGACTTTGGAGTAATTGTGGCCTTTGCTGAATGTATGAATGTAAATGGAAGTGATGTAATGGTTGTTATTAATTTTGATGAAGTCCCCACTTCAAGGGACAAGACTGCTTAATTTTTAATGTTACAATTAGTTAAAGTATTTTCCTTGGACGTACTAGTCACAGAAGTGCTGGTTCCACTTCATTCTACTCCTAGCAGTACTGTTGTTTCTTTTGATTATTAAATGTTCATGTATTGCCAACTAAAAAACAAGTCCATAGCTTCTTGACAGCATATTAAGCTAGAATACATTAAAGAGTGCATTCACTCATCAAAGTAGCTGTAACTGAGAGGTACAAGTGAATGTCTGTGTGTGCATGTGTGTATGAGTGTGCGTTTCTATGTGTATATGTATGTCAGTATATCTGTGCTTCTGAAAGTGTGTGTGTGTGTGTGTGTGTGTGTGTGTGTGTGTGTGTGTGTGTGTGTGTGTGTGTGTGTGTGTGTGTGTGTGTGTGTGTGTGTGTGTGTGTGTGTGTGTGTGTGTGTGTGTGTGTGTGTGTGTGTGTGCGTGTGTGTGTGTAGACATTAATAATTAGATAACTTATATTTTGGATGTAAAATACTTCTTCCAACTACAATTATTATTGAAATTACATGGTGCTGCGGTAGCATTGTCAGCTCACAGTAAGACACTGCCCGGTTCCATTCACAGCTAGAGCGTCTTCTGCGTGGAGACATGCGTGAATGGGCGTACCTTCGTTGAAGCTTTTGCATCAGGGCTGATAACTCGGCACGTAAAAATCAACTACCAATCAATAGCGGACCGGAGTTCCGCTGTGGTGACCCCTAACCGGGAAAAGCCGAAAGACACAAACAAACATATGCTACAGTTAGTTTGAAACATTAGATGGATTAACTATTTTACATCAAAAATATAAAAAAATTATATAGTAATAAATAAATACAAAACAATATCACAGATAGTACATAATCTAAGTGCAGCAATGCCTTACAGAGTTTATATTATAGGTTTATATGTGAGTACTTTACTATGCAAATTTTATTAAAGTGCCTAACCAATAACCTGAAGTCAGAATCAGTCCCTGTGTTTTGTTTCTATGAGGTTAAGATCTTAGCCATTATATCAAACCCAGTAACACTCTTTCAAGGGTGTAGAAGCCCTCATCTGTGGTGTTCAAGCTCATAACACCCTTGGGTAGGCATTATTTCTTCAATAACACACACCCTGTCAGACTTTATTGCTTGCATATATCCAGCTGGTAAGAGCCCATTTAGAGCAATTTGTGCAGACCTAGAATCATCTCATCAGGAGAGTCAGAACAGAACAGACCCACAGCAAGCATGGTCTGCAAAAGATAGTTTAACATGTACAGTCTTATAGGTTCATAGGTTCATAGGTTGGTACTAGGCTATCGGCCCTAGGGCCTATACCAGCCTAGCCATAACAATTCCCTGGCTATTTCTTCCCACAGTATTTACTTCCCTGGACCCCTGTCTAGCAGGGCAACTGACATGATCCCCGGGGTGAATTTCCTATCTCCCATCCAATCATCAAGGTTCCTTTTGAAGAGGGCCAAAGAGGCGCTCTGCTTGACATGTATGGGCAGTCTATTCCAGAACATGGGAAATCTCTGGGTCAGGAAACTAATCCTCCAGCATGTTTTGTTCATTGTGATGACAAGATTTAGATCCCTGGAGCATGTGTCTCTGAGGGATTGGGATTTCTTTAAGTGTAGCACGTCCAACAGCTCTGGCTTTGACATGGCCTTGTATGTTCAGCAGAGATCACCTGTGAGTAGACGATATGTGACAAAGTATAGGTGAAGTTTTTTTTAGACCATCAGCATAGGGGCATCTGCTTTAGGCCTGTGATTCTTTTAGTGGGGTATTTCTGTGGCCTTTCCAGTTGTTGCAGATGTCTTGAGAGGTACATACTAAATGAGGCATTGTATTCTATAATGGGTCTAATTAGGGATGAATACAGTGGGACAATGACCTTCTTTTTTCTGGACGAAAAGACCATAGAGATGAGGTGTGCCACATAGAAGGATTTCCTGACTGTTGTGGTGATGTGGTTATCAAAGGTGAGGCCACTGTCCACCTGTGTCCCTAAGTCTCTTATCACACTTTTGGTGTTTAGTGTACTGCCACCTATGTGGTAATTCACAGGTACATTTGTTTTCACAAAGGGTATTACTATACATTTCTTGGCACTGAGCTTGAGCCCATGGCTCTCGTACCAAGCATCTGTTTCTGTAAGACCCTTTTGTAGAGTATCCCCATCATTTGGGGATTCAATAATGGCTCCCAGTTTGCAGTCATCTGCAAACTTTGTTAGCCAGAGGCCCTTGGTGTTGGCCTGTACTTCAGAGAAGTAGATGCCAAACAAGAGTGGTCCCAGGACTGAACACTGAGGTACTCCACTTGTTACTTGTCTGGAGCTGGATTTGGAGTCGGCTACTTTTACAGTCTGGGTTCTGTCAGTAAGCCAGTTGGCAACCCATTGAGTGACGCAGGGATTAATGTCCAGCTTAGTAAGTTTATCTATGATTCTAGAGTGGGGGATGGTGTTGAAGGCCTTGATGAGGTCCAGATAGGCTGTGTGGACCACCTTACCCTTATCCTCGGCTCAGGAGACTGGTTCGAAGAAGTCAATCAGGTTCAGAAGACAAGATCGACCCTTCATGAACCCAAACTGGGTGGGTTGCAGTGTTTGAAGGTTGCCAATGTCTCTGTTTATAAGTTCCGTGATAATATGTTCCATGTCCTTGCAGATCAGGCTCATCAGACTGATGGGGTGGTAGTTTCCATTATCCAAGGTGGATTCCCCCTTTGTGGAGTGGGATAACTGTAGCTGTGCGCCACTCAGTGGGCACAAAGCCTGAGGTGAGGCTATGATTAAACATGACACTTAGGTAAGGTGCCACTTCATTTTATAGTTCATGTAGTACACAGCCTGGGCTGTCATCTGTTCCCATGGATGCTGTATTCTTAGCTTTGGAGAGTATGTTTTTTTACCTGTGTGGCCATTATTACAGGAATTTGGCAATCTTTCTGTATTGAGATGGGCCCTTTAGGAGGTGAGAGGGGGGGTGAAGTTTGCACTGACTTGATCTGTCAGGATATTGGCAATATCCTTGGGATCAGTATATTTAATACCATTCTGTTGTAGCTCAGAGCAGATCTGAGCATTGCCATTTAGATTCTTGACATAGCTATCGAATGCTTTGTGGTTGCCTTTGGAATCTTTGGCAATTTTGTTTTCGTCTTAATGAAAGAACTTATAATGGGAATGCAATAGAAATAGTTTAACCTCTTCAGCTGAACCTAGACAGTCTAGAAAGGTAATATATTTCATAAAGAAGGATGAATGTGAATAGAACTACACATGCTGAGAGTACAAGATGGGTGTCTAAGCCCTAATACAAGGATGTAGTATTTGATATAAATGTGGCAAATGAATAACACAGGCTTTCCAACAACATTCACTGGGGGTCAAAAATGGTGACTGAGCTAAGAATGCATGACCCAAGCATTGTTTGTTTGTCTACTTGCATATTTCTAAGCTGATGAATCAATTGTTGATCTGGTTTGGGCTGATTTACAGTGCAGGCCTCATTTAGCATTGATGAGATGCAAAAGGAATAATATAACAAGAGTAGAAAACAACAGCAACATGAATGCCGGAGTCCTGACAAAACCTTTTACACTCACAGAATAAAGATACTAGACTACACACTTACAAATATGATACAGAGCACCAATTGCCTTCCAAAATAAGTATACAAAAATAATCTGACTGTTCAACAGTCTTGTAAAACCAACAGTAGCATATATTAGCGAGAAACCAGGAAAGCAGCAAGTGAAAGAGCAGCAGTAAAAAAAGAAACAAATATAACATTTTTGGACCTTCTTGCCTGATTAGTCAGTTTGATAATTAATTTCTTAAATGCCATTTTATAAGGATAATTTAAATGACTGATGCAATTTAATGCATGTTACCTCATGGAAAATATATAAAATATGTATTTTTACCTATATAGAAATTGGGTACATATTTTAAATAAGCTAATGCCTAGCTACAGGAAGTGTCTGTTAAGTTACTCATTTACAGAAGTTAAGTAAAAACCTAATGAATAGTAGAAGCATATGCAAAGTGTTTTATCTACCTGAAGTTCATGTCATACATATCACTTGCTTCTAGATTTAGTCAGAGGAAAGAGCTCACTGGGGCTGAAAGCATTTTCAAAGTGCCTGTGATGTTTACTAAGGTTCCTGATGAGCATCAATGTATTGAACAGACTGGCTTTGATATGAATCATAATACACTGCTAAATGGTGCAGCAGTACTAATTAAGCAATAACCCACATCTGGGTGTAGGTAATGCTAGATTTACCCATGGTTGATGTTTTTTGGTCACGAGGGCGATGCCCAAGTGGCCAAACAAAGACAACCGTGGGTAAATCTAGCATTACCCACACCCAGACGTGGGTTATTACTATTATACAATGACATTATTTAAGAAAAAGATATACTTATTTTTCTTAAATAATGCCTTTGTATAATACCTGCATGGTGTCCTTCCACAGTTTATCCTGGGGCTTTTTGTGATGTACTGTGCATGCATATACTCACGCAGTACATCAGAGCTGTGTTGAGGAAACACGGACAAAGGAAGATCTCTGTTCCATTTTTTAAAGCTATCTCGCTATGGTTTAACATAGCGAGATATCTTTAAAAAAAGCAATGGAGAAAGGAAGATCTCCGTTGCTTTTTTTTTAAGATATCTCGTTATGTTAAACATATAACATAGCAAGATTACAACAACGGAGATCTTCTGTTCTCTGTTGCTACCTAACAAAAACAAAAAAATCAAGACTTATACTAATGGAAAAAGTCCGGGCGACCAGACCTTTTTCCATTAGTATAAGTCGGATTTACAATGGGCACGCTTGTTGGGCTGGCCAATCAGCATGCACGTTTTGGAATACTAATTGGTAGTCATTGCATATTATGTTATATAGCACAGCTTGTACACTACGGCTACCATAACATGTCTGAGCCACAATAGATACTGTGTTGACAATCCCAGCAGTGTTAGTCACCAGTACCTCGGACAGTATGGTTACAAAACCTTGCAACAAATGCATTATTTAGCACTTGTGAGAGTTATATGATTTCCTACAATAGATTTTAAAGTGACTAGAAAGGTAAATATTTCAGAGATGATTGCAGTGTAGACAGAGCAGTACCAGCTTACATATAGCATAGCTAATGAGTTTCTATATAGGAGGAGCACTCTGCCATCAAGAAATCGAGTGGGGTAAGAATACATTCTTTTTAAGGAATCCATCCATTTCCCAAGTGAGCCTCTGGTACTATTAGTGTGTTGACAGCATAGGAGTGGGCACATATTATGTCCGTCCTTGATGTTATAAAGTGCCTAAAGAGAAATGAATGCTCTGTACATGGCGCAAGTACACAATCATGGATTTTAATTATTGTGCAAGTAACACACTGTATGGCTTCCCATACAGTCTGTGCATTAAACTACTCAAAGTGCTAACCTTGCTATCTAGAACTACAGCTGAGATGAAGAATTCTGCATCTGCTGTGTATTCCTCTGATGTTTATTCCAGCTCTGTCTACTTGGTGGCCAACTGCAGCCTTCTAGCCTTCCTTGAGAATTTGTTGCACGTGCCCAAGGCTCTGATGGCACTAGTGTGGTGTATGGCTGTGGCCACCTACAACATTAAGACAGATCTGGTTCCTAGCCTTCATGGTCTGCACACCATGCTTACCCTATATTGCTGGACCATGCTTCTGGAGGACCACTAGAAAGATGGCATTCTCTTCTTTAAGAACCGTCATGATGTTATCACACAGCAACCTGAAAGGCAGTATCCAAGCTAGATGTTTCAGCCATGACAGTGTGAACACGTTATGTGTGCCCTGTCAACACATATATTTATATGAGCATATGAGTGCTTTAAACATGTAACCACAATGTCGTTCAAGCAGTCATTGTTATTATTAGTCTATACAGACTAATGCTGCAGTATTAAGAATGCAAAGAAATAAGCTGAAACATCAACCCTAACAGCTCTGATAATAACTTTGTAAACTGTAGTTTGCTATAACTGCGCCCATATTGTCATCTGCTGCAATTCATATACATGCATGTGTGTTTCAGCTAGATCCAGTCTGAGAAGTCATGTAACATGCTGACAGCAAAATGGATGAGCCAAACCCAATAAAGACCTCTCTCAACTGCTGAAACTGGAGATGGCATCAAGAGATAAGGGGTGCAAGTCTACCACAGACCTCCCATGTACGGGACTTGACCCCCTCTTACTTATTTATATAGTAACTCCATGACCCCACAAATACAATGGAAAGGAAAACAATACGACATAGAGAACATATGGGTAATATAACTGAAAATGAGGAACATATGGATAATACAACTGTGAAATAAGGAACATATGGATAATACAACTGTGAAATGAGGAATATATAGGTAATACAACAGAGATTTTGCAGTGTAGACAAATGATGTAACAGTATTCTGTATTCTACGGGGGGGGGGGTCAGAGTTAGTATTCATGGATTACCAGTTGTTAAATGGAAGGACTTCCATTTCAGTATCATAAAGGGAAGAGAATTTCATAGCCACGGTGGTGCAGCAGTAGCATTGTTACCTCACAGCAAGAGGTTCTCCCATTCGATTCCTGGCTACAGCACCTTCTGTGTGCAGTCTGCATGTCCTCCCCATGTAAGAGTGGCGTTTGAAAGACATGGTAAAATGGGCATGCCTTCGTTGAAGGTTGGGCATTGAGCTGGCACAGTAAAAATCTACTGCCAATCATTAGCTTACCGGAGTTCCGCTGTGGCGACCCCTAACTGGGAAAAGCCGAAAGAAGAACAAAGGGATGAGGATTTCTGAAATGTTCAAGGCATTAATTAACTGTACTATTTGCAGACTCATCTGACATGTACTTCATTTTATCATTAAACTTACTTCTAATGACATCATTTGTATATATGGGGTGCAGTAATATTTGCCAAAAAGCACATCTGCAGTTTGTTCTTTTCTTCAGTTGACTGGCATGTTGCATAAAAACATGCAGGCAGACTAAGTTCCATATCTAATGCATTCATACATAAGCAATATAAAAGCAGGTAATGTCAAATTTAACATATATCACTTACTCAATAAGAAATATGGTTTAACGTAAATAGGGACCAAAGAAAAACTGCAGAATCATGTTTAAAAATGCCTCATTCATAGTATTCAATAAGCACCTGCAACTTAAGAAAAGATACTTAAAACCCTCTACAATTAAGGATGTTCTCTGCTTTTGATACATATGATGAGACTACTGCTGCCTTAAATATAAATGTTTTGGAAGAGATATGAAATGATGAAACAAATGCATAGTCAAATTACTGAGTTCATAGCCATAAGGAGAAAAGAAGATGCAGATATGTAAGAACATATGCAAATTAAGTTATAGTCTCATTACAATATAAAATGTGCTTCAATATTAACTCACTGTAAGTCTTTTTTAGATAACTATATCTGTGCTTTGGTTAAAAGTCTCAGATGAATAGCCAGCCATGCTCCAAACAGTATTTATGCAGATAAGTATGCCATCAGTGCTGACTTAAATCATTTGAGGACCGTTATCTGTCAGATCCTATTAAAATAAGGGCTGATGAGGAGAAAAATAAGATACTGCAATAATAAAGTCATTAATGTTACTTAAGAATGATAGGATTTGGGACAAGAATAATATGTATGACTGAGGTACAGTTTCATATCCATAAAACTGTTAATGGAGTTTGTAATGAATTTGTAACTCAACTGATTTAACTGCATATGACATGTAGAAATATTGTTTTTCAAAATTCTAGTTGTCTGAAATGGAAATAAAGCTGACTTTTAGGTCACATTTTATAAAAAATAAGGAATTGTGTCCATTTCTTCATGCATCCATCCTCTGAGTAGTCGATATGCGACAGAGTACAGATGGAGTTTTTTTAGGCAGTCAGCATAGGGCATCTGCTTTAGGCCTGTGATTCTTTTTGTGAGGTATTTCTGCAGCCTTTCCAGCTGTTGCAGATGTCTTGAGAGGTACATTGCCAAACGGGGTGTTGTACTCTATAATGGGTCTAATGAGGGATGAGTACAGTGGGACAATGACCTCCTTTTTTCTGGATGAAAAGCCCTTAGTGATGAGGTCTTCCACAAAGAAGGATTTCCTGACTGTTATGATGATGTAGTTATCGAAGGTGAGACCACTGTCCACCTGTGTCCTTA
Organism: Protopterus annectens; assembly: GCF_019279795.1. Classification (NCBI taxonomy): domain Eukaryota; kingdom Metazoa; phylum Chordata; order Ceratodontiformes; family Protopteridae; genus Protopterus; species Protopterus annectens. The sequence continues at coordinate 835,451,530 of NC_056727.1, read as the reverse complement.
AGTCTGTCATCACACTTTCAGTGTTTAGTGTACTGCCATCTATGTGGTAATTCATGGGTACATGTTTTTTTCCCAAAGGGGATAACTATACATTTCTTGGCATTAAGCTTGAGCCCATGGCTCTGGCATCAAGCCTCTGTTTCTGTAAGAACCTTTTGTAGAATATCCACATCATTTGGGGATTCAATAATGGCTCCCAGTTTGCAGTCATCTGCGAACTTTGTTAGACAGAGTCCCTTAGTGTTGGCCTGTACTTCAGAGAAGTAGATGCCAAACAAGAGCGGCCAAAGGACTGATCCCTGAGGTACGCCACTTGTTACTTGTCTGGAGCTGGATTTGGAGTCGGCTACTTTTACAGTCTGGGTTCTGTCAGTCAGCCAGTTGGCAACCCATTGAATGACATAGGGATTTATGCCCAGCTTAGTAAGTTTATCTATGATTCCAGAGTAGGGGATGGTGTCAAAGGCCTTGGTGAGGTCCAGATAGGCTGTGTGGACCGCCTTACCCTCATTCACAACTCTGGTGACTGATTAGAAGATGTCAATCAGGTTCAGGAGACAAGATCGGCCCTTCATGAATCCAAACTGGGTGGGGTCCAGTGTTTGAAGATTGCCAATGTCTTTGTTTATAAGTTGCATGATAATGCATTCCATGCCCTTGCAGATCAGGCTTGTCAGACTGATGGGACAGTAGTTCCCAGGATCCAAGGTGGAGCCCCCCTTGTGGAGTGGGATAACTGTAGCTGTGTGCCACTCAGTGGGCACGAAACCTGAGGTGAGGCTATGATTAAACATGACACTTAGGCGAGGTGCCAGTTCATTTTGTAGTTCATGTAGTACACAGCCCGGGATGTCATCTGGTCCCATTGGATGCTGTATTCCTAGCTTTGGAGAGTGCAGTTTCTACTACCTCTGTGGCCGTGATTACCAGAATGTGGCAATCTTTTAGTATCGAGGTGGGCCCTTTAGGGGGTGAGAGGGGGTGAAGTTGGCACTAAATTGATCTGCCAGGATACTGGCAATATCCTTGGGATCAGTATATTTAATGCCATTCTGTTGTAGCTCAGAGCAGATCTGAGCATTGCCATTTAGATTATTGACATAACTATAAAATGCCTTGTGGTTGTCTTTGAAATCTTTGGCAATTTTATTTTCATAACTAGCCTTGGAGGGTTTTATGAGGGATCTCAGCTTCTTACTGAGGCTGGTAAGGGAGTTTTTTGCATCCTGGGATTTTCCTCTTTTCTGCAACAGTTTCCTTCTTCTGTTGTTTAGTTTGTTTATGGCAGAGGATCACCAGATTGGCTTCCTTTTTTTGGAGGAGAGCGTCTTGGTTCTATTTGGGATGGCACGATTCATGCACGAGTGGATGTGCTCATACAGTGCCATAGTGTAAGATTCAGCAGTCCAACTTTCAGCTCCCATCTGCATGGATGTCATGAGGTTTGTCACTTCTGACTTAAGTAGCATGAAGTTGGCTTTGGAGAAGTTTTTTACAGAGGTTTCCTTACTGGGGGGTGGGGGTGGGATGTTGATGTCAAGGGTGATTTGCTTATGGTCAGACCAGACCAATGAGGGGGTGACCACTGGTGTGGAGCATCCATCTCCCATGTCGGTAATGACCAGGTCTAGGATATTGGAGCCCCTGATAGGACAATGGATTAGTTGATCCAGGGCATTGGAATTTATGAATTCCAAGAACCGTTGGGAAAAGCTGTTGGTACCCGAGTTGTTTTCCCAGTTAATGGCAGGATAGTTGAAATCACCCAGTATTAGGGTGTTTGGCTGTATCTTAATATTTTCCAGTATGTTTAGAAAGGTGTAGTGAGAATCTTGGGGCATGGTGGGGGATCTGTAGCAAGCTACAATTTGGATTGCAGTCTTACCTAGTGTTAGTTGCACCTGGAGAATTTCAGATGCATTGTGTTGGGCATCTAGCCTGGAGGTGTGAATATCCTTGGTGAATATGGACACTCCTCCATCTTTAGTGTTTTGATCTTGGTTTGGTGGCCGAAAAGTGTGGCAAGAGTTGTAGCCTGGTATTGCAGGGTTGCTCTCTGTAGCCTCTAACCAGGTTTCAGTTTCTGCACAGATATCGATGTTCTCCATTTTTAGGAGTGCCTCTGTTACGGTGGTGGTTTTGTCCTTTGAACCTTGCCTAAAAAAGGCACTATAGGGTTGGCAAGAGCTTTAGCCAGTAACCTGAATCCCAGGGGTGACAGGTGCAGACCACCTCTTGCAAAGCATAGTGGTTTGTCGATCATGTCGTCCCAGGAAGACAGATACTGGATCCCCTTTGAATGACACCAGAAGCTTAGCCAATTGTTGAAGTCAGTCATTTTGTCCTTATACTGTAGTATCATTCTGGGCTAAGGCAGGATGTTACTAAGAGCTAAGGTCATACCTGCCTGGGCCACATGATCTGAGAGCTCTTCCATGTCTCTTTTCATGTAGTCCAGGGAGGTACGTCTCAAGTCATTCACTCCAACATGGACAATGACATAGTCATATTTGTACTTGTTGTGGAGTGACTTGAGTGCATGCATTATGAGGTGGATCCTGGCACCCGACAGGCAGCTGACTGTAATTTTCTCCTTGTTCAGCCTGGTGAGTGGGACATCAGTGTGCCAGACTATGGAGTCACCTATGACTAAAGCGTTGAGTACGTTATCTTGCCTTAGGGATGTTGTTGGGTGGCACTCTGGTGTTGTGGGCTATGAGTCACTTTGGTTGTGAGTGGTGTTTGTTTGCATTTCGGCTTCGGAGGTCCTTGTTGCTTGGGTAGGTTGATGTTAAGGGCCTCCGCATATGTGGGTTTAGTGTTGCTATGTGGGTGTTGATGGTGTGGGTTTTGAAGGGCTACGTGCTGCTTGAGGTGTAGTGCAGGTATAAACCTTATTCTCCTGACTGTCTAGCACAATCTTGGCTGGAGAGAGTTTTGCTTCCAGTTTGGCTATGTAGGTGCATCTCTCACAGGTTGTAGTGTTGGGTGGTAGGAGGAGATGGTTGTCTGTGTACATGAGGCAGTTGCTGCATTGCCCCAGTATACCCAGAGTCACCAGGTGGACAGGAGAATTTACTGGAAGCTGACCTTTGGGCATGCCTGTTAAGGTGCTTTTTTGTAAAGTACAACAGCTGTTTTCCCTTACCTTTGTAAGGTACTTTGCAATTATAGGCTGTTTAGTGCCTACGATTAAATTTTCCTTATTAACTAGGAGAGATAAGTGCTTGTATCAGTTTAAAGCTTCCTAGTGCTTTCCAGTAGGTTCTAGAGCAAGTGCTAGTCACAGGGGTTCAGATTTTAGTGCTACTACTGAGAAACCAGCTAGTTCTAAGGGAAAATTTGAAGAGCAGACTTTCTGGCACCTGGAATAGTTTAACTGTAGACCCACAGTGCTGCACAATGTGAAAAATGTGCAAATACTCACGTTTTTAAGCCAGAAAGTTGAAAGGGATAGAAATCATCCCAAAATGGCAAAAATTACAATTTCAGAGCCGGAAACCACTCCTCTAGTGTTAGACAGGCAGTGCAATGCTCACCACAACCACTGGTAAGCAGTAGGACTTCTCTCTACCACAGCAAGGTCTGGATAGCTCTGAGCACAGAAAATAACATCCTGAAACCAGCTATGTCTGGGATCGGGACTACACTAGCTAGGAAAGACAGGAAATGAGCAAACAAGATAGTCCCCGGGATTCATGAAGCTCGGTGCATGGCCAGCGTTAGGCTTGCGCCGACCGTGCAGCGTGAAGATGGCGCAGTAGTGCCAAATGCATATTAATGAAGGCATGCTGCCGCCACAGGCAAGTGCATAAGAAAGGAGCACGAGTGCATAGGGTGTGCCGAAGTTCCGCACAGAGGCGTGGAAATGTCAGCTGTCGACGTGCAACCTAAAATGCTTGCATATAACAATTTGCAAGCAATATTAATCACATCTGTCAGTGTCAGTGGATACTGAAACGTATGCAAAGCATGCAAGACAGTTCCTGCAAACACAAAATGAAGAAGCAAACACAAATGCATGGTAGGGAATAACGGGTCCCTATCCCGTGAACAAATGACATTGAAAACCGTGTGCCCATAGTCCAACGCAGTGTAGATAGTTATGTCAAGTAGAAGTGACACGCATCATATGTTAGCGCGCCGCCAATAGGTACATCCAGCCCAATGGTCAGGGTCACCAGCTGACCCATATTGTGAAGAAGGGTACACAACTGGGCAGATGTGTCCATAACAAAAAACATGATAACTGTACATAACATGATAACTGTACATATCTAGTGACCGTATGACCAAATTATATCCTACAAAGCATTTAATAGTCACATACAATAGGTATGTCCGTATTTCACATACCAAATGTGACAGGAAATAGAATAAGCATGTAAACGAAACAGAAGGAGCATATAAACTGCTACAACAATAAGGCAACATGTAGGCTGAAAGGAACAGTATTATCCATACCATTGACTGTGGGTATGTGTTGTCCAGTACATTCAGATATGTGTCTGGAATATATCCCATCCTGGACATAGGAAAAGGTGGTATCCTACCAATGATTAGAACAGTCGGCCAAAATATGCACATCAGCAGTCCAAGCCAAACTTGTCAGGATGTGTCACAGTTGAACGGGTATTACCCGGGTATACCAACCATGTCATGAAAGTTAAGTATGGGTGTGTACCTATGTGCGTGAGGTATAGCATGTGGAAAGTCAAACATGGCAGGGTAGTCCACACGACCATACAGGTACCTGACATATGTAGGGCATGCTATGTGTTACCTTGACCGTGTCATGGGCCATCAACCAAAGCAGTGATGGATGAGGTGTCCGGAATATGTGTGTGGGGGGGTGGGTAGTAGTATAATCATCCAAGGTGACACTGTGTCATATGCAGAATAGGTGAACTGGAGGTGTATGAGGGAGCAGCGGGTGAAGCAGAAAGAAACACAAAACATGTATATACATCTGCAATACAACCAGATAGGCCATACTGCAGAACACAATCCCACAAACATATGAATATTAAAATGTGCGATACAAATGTATAGACATGTCACCGGCACATACTCACAGATTGGTCCTGATGGAACTGGCCATATCAAATGCAACACATCTGGATGCGTAATGGACTACCCAGCATCCCCTCCACAGCACACAACCCGCTCCCATACCTGAACGTCCACCAAATCCAGCCATACTTGGCCTACTGGTTTGGTGCAGCCACATCTACACATAGTGACCACTATGCATATGTAGTAGCTAGTGTCACCCTAGGCAGTTTCAGGATTGCAAGCTATGTAACCCTTGCATGTAAAACCCCCAGCACATTTTTGTAATGCCAGAAGAATGTTCGGTATTTGTCTTGTTTTGGTCTTGTTCAATTTTTGGGATATCCCTCATGGGATAAGTAAACTGTGTAAGCTTTAGAATGGGTATGAAGACATGAAGTCCAGTCCTGTAGATATCTGGACACAAGTTGGAATGTGCAGTAGTAGTGCACGAGACTGTCCAGCCCTAGATGGTCATGCAGAACCTACTACCGAGGATCAAAGACCTGCCCGTGACGCACGTGTCCCGACACTAATAAGCGAGATAATATATTGCACACATTCGCATAGTGGCACATGGTATGTGGGTGATGAAGGCACTGACGTAAACAGGATATCCCCTGATCCACTGTGTGAGGTACAATTAATGTGTGTGTAGGTGTGACCTGACCAACAATGATACAATACCAAATGTCCTGTGATTGTAGGAAATAACTATGTACCATACTGCATGTAACAGTTACCTAAAGTGGTCACGTCAGGATAGAAAAAACGTAATTCGTAGAAGAAACAGGCAAACAACAAAGGTGCCAAAGGTATAAGGCTCACAGCTAGGAAACAAATGAATGTTCTAAACCTGCACTGACCGTGGCTATGTGTTGGCCCAAACAATCTGGTGTCCACAGTAGGATTACCATCTGTCCCGCTTTGCGAGGGACAGTCCCTCTTTGGACAGTTGTGTCCTTACAAAATACATTACAAATGGCAAATGTCCTGGGATTGTAGGACATAATTATGTCCCATATGTTATGTAATAGTTGCAGAAAATAATTATTTCAGTATCTAAAATACCTAAATGTTACAAGAAACAGAATAAGCAACAAAACCGCTACAACAATAGGCTTTTATGTAGGCAAATAAGTAAAGTTCTATCCTTTGTACTGACCGTGGGTATGTGTCGGCTTGTAAAAACTGATGTGTGTTCCGAAAATGTCCCATCTTGGTCATTTGAAAAGGTGGCAACCCTAGTCCCCAGAATACATCCCAACCTGTACATATGACAATGTCAATGCTACCAATGGTCAGGGCATTCGCACAATAACTGGCCAGCCTCTTAACCACTCACAAAGCCAGTGACCTTTGGGGGAAAGGTGTTGAATGAGAATGACTACTTACAACAATGAAGAGTAATAGATGCATTTAACTGCAGAAAATTAGTAGTATTACGAATCTATCAACACGTTCCAAGTTAATAGTACTAATATGGTAGAAGTGTCCGTGATTGTCCCTGAGTTGTCATAGCCTTGTCCCTGTCACTGTAGAAACGAGTCCCCGAGTATCACAGAGGTCCATACACATAAGTACACCAACCAACTGTCACATCTGTTGACAGGACTATTGCATACCTGTAGTGAATTTATAACAGATGTCCAGAATAATATTCATTGTATCTATAAATGAATGAAATAGTCAAATGGGAAGGGAAACACGTGGAAACCACACCCCAACCTGCATTATGTAGTGGAACCACTCACCGCCCTAAATTATGTAGCGCCGACCCAATAATGTGGTCAGAGGTGCCCAAACACCTGCATCTGAAACACAGGTTGAATGTTAAAATCTGGACTAACTCTGTCCATGTGCTACGTCTGATCTTTTGCAGAGCAGTTGTCATCAGTCGGTCGAGCCTAGCCTAAACCCCCGGACACATTAACACCCTGATAATCAAACACGCGTATGTGCGAGGGCTATAAGCATAGGAGTTCTGAATATCCTTGGAGTGAGTAGACATGCAGCACGGGTGTAGAGCAGTAGGAAACAGGGAATGTCCTAATTGTAGTACTGTGGATTTCCCAGCAGGAGAATGGATGCCTGCTGTGTAAGGGAAGCGGTGGGGTGTATGTCAGAGTAGCTATGAACCATGGGTATACATATAAATGAGCCAGAACAACAATAGTGTAGTGGTTACAGCATCCGCCCAACGTAAAGGTATTCCCGGTTCAAGTGCGACTATAGCACATATTAATTGTGTAATGAATGCCTCTGTGCTGTAAAGCCAACATTTATACATGTAAAGGTGACCGTGTTCGCATGGGTCCATTAATCGGATTCCATCAAAGTGGTACTGTCATAAGGAATAAGGCATATGTAATCCCAAAGAAGTGCCTGTAAACATATGTAACTCAGAATAAGTAGATGCAAGTGTGCCTGCGTGGGTGTACGCAGCTATTAGCATAGCAAAGGTATGTTGTCTTGTACAGCTGTAACTTTTAAATATATAGATAGATGTGTGTATAGATAAATATCCACAGACATAACAGAAATATGCAATTATATATCTACATATTTTTCTATATATACACATATATATAAATATATATATATATATATATATATATATATATATATATATATTTATTTATTTTATTTATTTTTTATTTTACATTTGTTAACCGGGAGAGTCCGACTGGATACATGTCCATTTTCAGCGGAGGCCCAGGGAGAAAAGCTCCAGGTACATAACAGACATATGAACATTGTTAAAGCAAAAAAGGAAGATAGTTGAGTTCTAAATACAATATAAAGATACATCACATCTTGGGAAAAAAATAACAGCAGCATATAAAAAAACAAGGTCAGTTAGTTACAAGCCAGTTTATGCCTGTTAAAAATAGTAAGGATAGAGAGTAAGTGTAAGAGAAGGGTAAATGATAGTTCAGGTTCAGGGGAACAGATATATATAATATATATATGTGTGTGTGTGTATATATATATATATATATATATATATATATATATATATATATATATATATATATATATATATATATATATATATATATATATATATATATATATATATATATATATATATATATATATATATATATATATATATATATATATATATATATATATATATATATATATATATATATATATATATATACATATATATATATATATATATGTATATATATATATATATATATATATATATATATATATATATGTAAGGAACGCCGAAAGATGAAAGCAAACATAAGGGTTGTGAAGGGAATCTAGAGCAATTAAGGAATTAAGTGCTCACAGCATATGTCACATAAAGCTGCACAAGTGCGAGTAGAGCACCGCTCTTCACACCAGAGGCAGGGTTATACCAGTGGCCATAACATTGTTGAAGTGCTACATCAACATTGTGAACAGACGGAATGTAGTACATGTTGCGACCACCTACACTTGTAACCCGCAAATTGTTCATAATCTATAACACCAGGAAAGGCATGTATGTGCAAATATGAATGGATGGTGAGCCTGGGAATACATGAGGTGGTACAAAATGTGTGTAGGGTCCCAACGCTCATGAGAGGGCAATGTGTAAAGGTGTGTCATGGCTGTGATATCAGGTGTATAATGGCTGTTATGCATGGAAAATCAACACGGGTGTGCAGGAGAAACTATGGATATGCGATTATGGACACAAGAGTGCTAGGGTATGTTGTGCCAGGTGCAATGGAGTGGCCCGTGGAGGTCAGATAGTACGTAGGTGCGATTCCCAGATACAGTGTTATTTGCGTGGAGACATGCGTGAATGGGTGTATTGTTGTTGGACGTTGTGCGTCAGGGCTGGCAGCCCGGCACGTAAAACCTATACGCCACCCATGAGCGGAACGGAGTTCTGCTGTGACAACCCCAAACCAGGAAAAGCAGAAAGACACAACTACATGAAGACAACAATATGTTGATGTACAGTCACAGTAACACAAACACACATCCTATCAATAGTAATAATATGAATGTGCACAGAAACAAACACAGTAGCAGGAATAATAGGCTGCACATACGAGTAACAGGTCGATTGACACTGTATCACATCTCAGTTAGCAGCAGCACTCCAGACATGAAAAACGTGCGACATCTGTCCGCTGTATAACGTGCAATATACTCAGCACAAGTTCACCGGAGTGAAGTGTCGGTGTCAAAATGACTAAGGCAATAGTATGCTGTTGAAGCAGAGATAAAACCCAATATGCATGTGTAAGTGTCCATGTCCGGGAAATGTATAGGTTAACGGACACACAGATGTATATAGAGATAAAAATGTATATATACATATATCTACATTAATTTACATACACATATATATTCATACGGATATACACACACACACACACACACACACACACACACACACACACACACACACACACACACACACAAGGATATACTACGGATATATATATATATATGTATATATATATATATATATATATATATATATATATATATATATATATATATATGTATATATACACACACACACAAACAACAGGTAGTGATATATACACATAAACACAAAACAACATATATATGTCAGTGTAGATATACACATGTACATAAATAGGTTACTTCACAGCAATTAGGGGTAACATATTTACAGCCCAGGCATATGTGACTGGGAGGTCCAATAAATAAACATTATACCACCCACATCACCTAGCTAGGCCGGACAGACATACAGACAGGCAATACAGATCAATACACTGCCGCTGTCCAAAACACCGGTAGGAAAGTACCAGTGGGAGAGTTCTGCAAGGTCTACACTTTAAGCATGGATAACGGTGTCCCTTGCGAGATCTCAAATATTCAGGGTACGTGTAAATCTGCTGACATTAATATGAGCAGGATGTAGGTGTACATGGAACAGTAGATTGTGCAAGTGTGATAATACATGGGTTGACAAAACGTACAACATGTGTCCCGAGACAGAGAGAGTAGGCAATGTGTAGGGGTGTGCTCATAGCCCAGCTGCGCTCGCAGTAAGTATTTGTCACAACTGCTGTAGAGGGGTGCCAGGTAGGTGGACCATGGGTATGCATTATGGGCTTAAGTGTGAAGGTGCTGGTTGACAGAGATGTAGTAGGCCCACCCAGTGGAAGTTATTAATATTCCTATGTGGGCATAGTATATGCCTACACCTCACAAACCTGAAGAGCACATCTACCGGATAGTCTGTAAACCATCGGGGGAATGCATAGAGACCAAATCAGTGCCGTGTACCCAATTAGCATGGACGTCCATAGTTATGTATCAGAATGTAACAAAGTCCAACTAAACATTTCCAGAACTAGTGATATTAGGTGAACAGGTGGCGGAATACAGGTAATGACAGATGACAACATGTATGAGTCATAAACAGCAAACGTGAATGAATACATATGCTCTGTGACTGTGAATGTGTCTGGTTAATAGAACCAGTCATCTAACTGTGTCCCACAGGGTGTTATGCATTGTTCCTGATACAGTGTTCATTCACATCCATTGGTATGTGAGTTCTGCAACTGACGGAAAGTGCATAATGTGCTGACCACCTTAGGTAGATGATAGCATAATAGAAAAGGTTTAACACCCATACACCTGTGAGGGACACACCCGTCTGGGCAGTCGTGTCCTGCAAAATGACAGTTATGGCACATGGCCTGTGAGTTCGGGAATGGAGGCTATATAGTGTGTGTACTGGTGTCAGACATCAATTTGTTGTATCAGTAACAGCTACATGTAATAGGAAACAGTATTATCAATTATAATGCTACAAGAATAACCTTAACGTATGCAAACCGTGGAAGTCGTTCGTTTACTACTGGCTGTGGGAAAGTGTTGCCTTGACACACGTGATCACTCTACATATAGGGTCTATAAGGCTGCCCCCATTCTGAATGGCCAAAGTGGAACCTGCTCTGCAGAAATGTCAGACGTACCAGAACATACCTACAGCCATGCATAGTACAGAAATATACATATCGGAACAAATCAAAGTGTAGTCTAGCAGCAGTAAAGTTGCTTATGCTACTACATATGACATATTGACGTGTCAGGTATACAAGACCTGTAACAAGCAACCAGTACAGACACATACAACATGAGAATGTCCCCTAATCAGGACAGTTGCAATGGCTAGAGTATTGTCCATGCCATTCAACTGTCCCTGAATGTCAGGTACGTCCCTGAGTTGCACTGAAAGTTTAACTCTCTCCCTCTTAATCCCTCCAAAAATTAGTGGCTGTTGAAGGAAAGGTGGTGAATTACACTTACTGACTAATGACAATAAGTAAGAGTTATAAACAACTGTTACTTCAGAATATGAGTATTAAGTCATATGCTCTGATTCTGTCAATGTGTCAAGTTAATAGCACTACTTTTGTAAAAGTGTCCCTGATTTTTTTTTGACCTGTCCCTGATTCTGTAGAAATGTGTCCCCGATTGGTGGAGAGTTCTGATATTGTCACATGAGATATGCATAATGAGGAACTGTCCCATGCAAAGTGGGAAAGGTGTCACTCCTACAGTCTCCTGTCGTGCAATCTGAAAAGTAGACAATGCGCAGTAGGTATGCGGTAGCATGACTCGGCGGACAGCTGCGTTAACAAACTCACATCACATGTCAGCATTGCAGAGTATCATCTCCCATGTATCAGGCAGATGGGAGCAGATCATATGAGGAACATGCATATAATATGATTACATCACTGTACAGGCCGCCGAGTCCGTACAGTCGAATGCCTGCCATCGCAAAATGGTTACACATACCCGATACTGTAGTCATGTAGTCCGATGTAATACACATCACAAGGGATCGCACACACCCAGTGTGAGTAAGAAATGTAAGTGGAAATGTCGGTGAGTGAGCGGCTGTAAGCATGTTTGTCTGCCAGTATGCCAGTAGTGCACTGTCAAAGAAATGTGGAGTCCAAACGTGTATAAGGTGCTGTGGCCACAGGTCAGCAGTGCTTAACACTGTGCAAACCCACGCACAACTGCTCCCACCTGCTGGAATGTGCCTTACCCAGTCTGTATCTAAAGGCGTCGGCCTGTCCGCAAAAAAGAACCACCCTATACACGTGATGGTAGCAGTACCCTGCGCATATAGCACATGTAAATTAACAATAGACCATGGCATATGTACAGACAATAGACCACACACACACCATACAGCGCAGACATCCAACAGAATAGCAATGTACTGGCAGATATGTCCGGACTACTGGTGTATGCATGCCTGGCCATCCTGTGTTTCAGTGTGTGAGCATGCCCAGTATGACTGTTATGCATGTTGTCGATCGACATTACCGTCATACCATCATGTGTGTGAGCATGCCAAGTATGGTCAACTGTATTGCATGTGTCACATGTCCAGATAGTTAGTACTGTGTTGCTGACCCCTCCGTTCTACACAGACAGGTGCCATGCTGTGTCTGCAGGGTAGCTAATGGTCATGTGGCATTGACAGTTGCTACATGTCTGCATAGCGTGGGGGGACATCCAACCACAACCACAGTCCTACACAGCACTGTGGGTGGCACACATGACTCTCACATGTGTAGATTTGATGGGGGGAACAGCCAACAGTTGTACACATCTGCCGCTACTGTACTGGTATGACAGGTACTCCATGTCAGTGTGTGGACCTACCTAAATTGCTGGTTGGAGGGATGCCAGGGTACATCAGTTCCCAGCTTTAATTACCAGCACAGTGGTGTTGGACATCCTAGCTTACACAACCTACATAAAACTGCCTGGCCTGCTGCAGTCTGTGTGTGTCTTAGGGGGTTGGGGTCATTCATTGGGCATATCCATAGGCCATCGTATATCATTTGTCTGTATTGGTCCACATCTGTCCAGCTGCATGGAATGTGTGTGGGCTGTACGGACACACATGATGGTCAGCCCATAATCTGAAGTGGGTTAGGACACCCTGTGTACTGCAGGCTACCATTGTGACCCCCGTATGTGCTACAGAGGTCATGATGCCACTATGGATGTGTACTGTCTGCTGCCCTAACATTTGGCCACCACAGTCACTTGTATGCTCACATACATACCATAGCAATGGGTAACTACACGTTCTAATGCAACTGCCACATGTTAGGTCAATAGACATGCCCTGGATGTGTTCCGGACTTGAGGATGGTGCTGGAGTGCTGCCTATGTTGGATGCACACAGTGCACCTCCTATACATGGCCGAGCACAGGTAGTGTCATGTTTGGCATCCATTGTACTGTGTGCGGGTCAGAGAGAGGAAATCCATGGGTACCTACTGTGTCAGTGCATATGCCTTGTGTTGCCTCTTTGCCAAGGGCATGTCATACTGTGCATGGGCTTTCACCGACTGTGCCCTGCTCAGGTAGTTCCTTCACCAAGTCACACTGTGCCTGTACAGGCCTTGGCAGTGGTGTTGGGCTGTGTGGCCCTGCCCCATGCTGTTCCTGCTGCAACTGTTACTGCAGGATAAGATTGTGTAGCATAGCAAATACCATAACAGCTTGCATGCATGCAGCTTGTGAATACCGCAGAGCTCCAACGGATGTGTCCGGATACCAGAACTATGAACTGAGTATCCCAAACATATGCACAAGTATATGTCTTGCCTGTGCATCCGCCTCAATATGGTGTGAGTGTTCAGGTGTGTGTGCATTGCTGATGGGTGTCATCAGCCACGACACCAGTGTTTACCCAGCATCCTCCACTAGGAGACTGTAGGGGATGTCCATACTGGCACTGGTGTGCTACAGCTGTGTCACAAGCCATATATCGGACACATCATAGCTTCCAGGGCAGACAGCACACACATTCAATCTCATGCCCAGGCCATAGAATATGGCCTAGCTGTTGGAGGGTATGCCCCTGCAGTAACTGTAGGCCCTACCCCGCTCACCGGGTGGTGCTACGATGTGTATGTGTGTGCAGGCTATAGCACCCAGTACCCCAGGGTAGTCATCCATGTGGTTGAACAGATGCATATTGCTGGCCTACTAATCACGTGTGTTGAGGACATGTACGTGCTCACTAACATGTGTTGACATGGCGTCTGTGAACTGGTGCAATACTCTGGATGCAGATGCCTGTGAGATACCCATGATATCCCCAGTTGTGCTGTGTGAAGTACTGTGGCTAGTACACCTAGGCCAACACATACCATAGTATCCACTGTGATGTGTTTCCCTCGGCCTGTTTGATGTGTCAGGTGTGGCAGGCACAGGTCAACAAGCTGCTGTACGAGTTCTCCATCCACCCCATTGTGCTCCACCATCCTCAGCCCATGTAGCCCCTGGTAAGTCAACCCCGGTCTATAAAGTCTTATGTCACCCCAGTAAGGGTTGTTTGGCAGCATACACATCCTCACTGCCCCAGCCTCCTGCACATGTTGGTATATGTTGCCTGCTGCAGCCCATCTCATTTGGTTGGACTGTGCCGTGAAATGTCCCCACAGGTATATACCAGTGGTGTAGAGTGCGGAGGAAACATATGTGTATGCTGCTTGCTCACATTACCGTACTCTTCATGTGCGGGCTGGCCAAGTCATCTGCTGATTGTGCTGATCAACACCTGTTTGTGCAGCCTGTACACCCTGACTACCCTACCACTGCTGTCATCCCTCCCAATGTCACCAGGCAGGTATAGACACACCCCTAGCTTAGGTGTGCTAAGACAGGAGCACTCCCGAGGCACAGTTCTGCAATGTACGTACAGTATGCCTGACTCCCTTTCCATGCTGTTAACTATATTCAAGACCTGCACCCAGCTGACTACACACATACACTCCAGGGACCAGCAGCACACCCTGGTGATAAATGTGATACACTATGGTCAACCTCATCTGCATAGTATAGTCTTCTAATGAATAGTTATATGACCCGTACCGAACCTCCAAATTAACAACCACTGCTCAGTGTCGCTCAGATCCGTACACAACTGGCAACAGGTGCCTTACTATCACCATATTCGATGTCCCATGGTCTTCCCAGCAACAAAATAACTGGTGTCTACAGACTACAACCCGTGGCCCTCCACACTACAGACAATGTGCATTACCACCACGCCATGGCAGATAAACATAGATCCTAGGTTATCAAGTACAGATCATTCAATAGTGCTGATGTCCCCAGACATATACGTTCACATCTATGTCCACCTCTACATCTACATACATCATATATATTATTTGTATACATATATAAATGGATATATATATATATATATATATATATATATATAGCGTTGTCGCCTCACAGTTAGACGTTGCCCGTTCGAGTCTCAGTTAGAGCATCTTCTGTGTGGCGACATGCGTGAATGGGCGTTCCTTCGCTGAAGGTTGTGCATTAGGCAAACTAGTACGTAAAATTCTACTGCCAATCATTAGCGGACCGGAGTTCCAATGTGATGACCCCTAACCGGGAAAAGCCGAAAGACACAAACAATATATATGTATATATATATATATATATATATACATATACATATATACAGATATATATATATATGTATATATATATATATATATATATATATATATATATATATATACACACATGCACACATATATATGTACACACATATGTAGATATGGCAGTTATATCACAACAGCGGACCACATGACAGCACTGCATTAGACAGGAATGAAAAGGAAACTACATGTGCCACCTGCATCATGTAGTGCTGTTACTATCAAAGCACATGTGTTATGTTACGTCACATGGGTCAGACCGTATCAAGGGTAAGAGTAGGGCTGCTGACAGTTACTCACTAGACCTATTGGCGAATGTATGTGTTGACAACCCAGTGTCTTGGCAGACTATGCAGGCTGTGGACACTATATAGGTCAGTAACAAAACACACTGAATACATTCCGCAGCTAGCCACCCACACAAACCAACACATACGATATAACTGCCAAACACACACACCTGCCATGCCTTGGAATCGAGCACCTATCTGTCTAGTCTACCACACTACAGCATTATGCAGTAAAAGAACGTGCTACCGAGTTCCAGCATCACCGCACTCCCACAGGCATACATCTAGGTGGACGACATCATCCGCAAAGGCAAAGACGCCGATAGGGAATGTATGGGGAGTGAGCCGTCTAAAAGCATTACTCTGTCCCCAGGAAGCTGGAAACACACACACTCACACAGACACACACTTGGCATGGCTGGGAGTCGAACATACACCTAACTACCTTATCACACTACAGCATTACGTAGTTACAGAACGCGCTATTGAGATTACTGGTACACAGCACTCCCAGAGGCAAAGACGCCGATAGGGAATGCATGTGGAGTGAGCCATCTAAAAGCATTACTCTGTCCCCAGGCAGCTGGAAACATACACACACACACACACACACACACACACACACACACACACACACACACACACACACACACACACACACACACTTGGCAGGGCTGGGAGACAAACATACACCTAACTACCATATTACACTACAGCATCACGCAGTTACAGAACGCGCTATCGAGATTACTGGAACACAGCACTCCCAGAGGCATACTTCTAGGCGGATGACATCATCCGCAAAGGCAAAGACACCGATAGGGAATGTATGTGGAGTGAGCCATCTAAAAGCATATTACTGTCCTAAGGAAGATATAGACAAACACACGACAGTGGTGTGAGCGGGACAACTGCCTATCTACGGAGCACTATTACAACACTACATAGATACGAGATGCGCCACAGACAGTACACCCTTCAAGACAGTCAACTAGTGTGTTTAATGTAGGAATGCATCCTGATGTGGGGTATGGACATCTGTTGCCTGGATGACCACCATCGCTATACAGGATGTCAATGGCCATGCCCATACACAGAGGCACATCACCGACACAAGGTGTTACTGGGCATGCTCACACACTTAGTATCACACGTCCATTTGGAATGTACTGTGTGTCCATCTACACAATGGCATACTGGGCATGCTCACGCAGTAGAAGCGACACACTTAGTAGAAGCGAAGGGCTATCTTGCATGCACACAGATTCTAAACACATAAGGGCACAGTTTGGAATGTACTGTGTGTCCATCTACACAACAGTGTACTGGGCATGCTCACGCACTTAGCAGTTGCAAAGGGCTGTCTTGCATGCACACAGATTCTAAACACGGAAGGGTACAGTTTGGAATGTACTGTGTGTCCATCTACACAATGGCGTACTGGGCATGATCACACACTTAGCAGTTGCAAAGAGCTGTCTTGCATGCACATGGATTCTAAACACGGAAGGTCACAGTTTGGAATGTACTGTGTGTCCAACTGCACAATGGCATACTGGGCATGCTCACACACTTAGCAGTTGCAAAGGGCTGTCTTGCATGCACATGGATTCTAAACACGGAAGGGCACAGTTTGGAATGTACTGTGTGTCCATCTACACAACGGCGTACTGGGCATGCTCACACACTTAGCAGTAGCAAAGGGTGTCTTGCATGCACATGGACTCTAAACACGGAAGGGCACAGTATGGTGTTACTGTCCCCACATACATGAAGGCCACTCACATGTACTGACCAGTACACACTCAAGAGCCATCACAGATGTCTCAGGTGCAGATCACAGAGGTAAATGCCGCATTCTACAATGTAGCCCTCAGACATCTCCATGTCCTTGGACCAGCAACACACATCCATACATTACCACAACACCGTGTGACTCATGACCAGTGGACTGTATATAGGTCTACAGCAACTGTGCAGACTACACATGTACTGACAGGGTTCCATCATGTGTTATACAACACAATGATACCACTGTACATAACCAGGTCAGCTCTACACATAACACTGGCCCTGGGTCTTACACAGCTGTGACAGATGACTGTCGCTGTACACCAAAGAACACACATGTTTGGATATGACATACATGTAATGGCAGTGGATATGTGCATGGACCACACACACAACACATATGTACATAGCATAGCTTTTGCTGTCCTCTGTGCAGACAAGTGGCTACAGCAATAACATGCATGCACATGGAAGGTAGGTCCATGGCTGTTGAATGCTAACAGTACATGAAGTAGCAATGTTGATTGAGGAAACATTCCCTCTGTACTAGTTACCCATGACACCCATCATATCATACAACAGTCCATGTGTTATGTATGTCATCACACATGTCCATCAATTGCAATGCATACAAACATGGCTACATGACAGGCATGTAGGACCAACACACATGTACATGTAGTGGTGTGCATGCAGCTACCATGCATGTGCAGTAGCTGATGTATGTAATTCATCTGTGCCTAACTACAACATGCAGTTGCAATGCAGCACCATCACTGACACCTGTATATGGTGAAATACTGACAGTACGGTAGGATGTACATCAGGTATGGGTGGATATGTGTACATAAAGTGGTGATCCACCTTTGCAGTTGGATGTTTGCCGAGGACGGCTCACAGGTGTGTCACAAGCCATCTTACCATTACATGTGCAAACAGTACGGTATGTTACTGTTACTTGACGGTGAAGACATAAAACCTACACAGCAGTCAGGGTGTTACTGACTGTAAGTCACTTGACACCTGTAACACTTACATCCTCCCATGTGCATATAGCAGCACAATTGCCGAAGGTAGCATTGGTACACATAATGCGGCCAATACTGCTGCATGTCTGTCAGACATATCATCATATAGCAGGTGTATCATTCACAGTACTGCCATGTGTGTTTGCTTGTGTGACAATATATGTCACATATGGTGGGGAATACATCCCAATTGTTACACACCCCTGTACACTGTTGTAGAGATCTGTACATACTGCAGTGTGGAAAGCATGACGTAGGCAGGGGTGGTGTGTGTATCACACATGTCAGCTATCTGTATGTGAATGACATTTGTGGACTCCACAGTGTGTGTGTGTGTGTGTGTGTGTGTGTGTGTGTGTGTGTGTGTGTGTGTGTGTGTGTGTGTGTGTGTGTGTGTGTGTGTGTGTGTGTGTGTGTATGGCTGTCTGGTGCATGGAGTGAGGGTGTATGCTACCATACAGAACAGACAGGATCCCTAACCCCTCATGGTGATGCAGTCTACTGCCCTGTTGATGCCATCGGTCTCAGCCTTACTGGCTATGTGTACATGTTCATTCTCTGTGTCGCGTTGTGTGGGTGCACAGTACTGTGAGGGTGATTACCACATAGGCAGGGGTCCTCACCTCAACACTATCGAGTGTGCGTTGTAGTTTTGTTGACCCCCGTGAGTGTGGGCATGTTACTGTGTGTTTCTGTGTATGTCTGTGTGTATTCTCATCCTGTAATGTGACAGGGTATTACTGCTACACAGTGAGGACTCATGCTATCAAGTGGCCTCTAGCGTTATCATCGGCCAGACCACCATGTAAACCCCCCGCACCATGTCAACATACCTGTGATGTGACCTGGTATGGATGTCATGTCTCTAGCCACTGTAGCCTATTAAACAGCCCACATGCTTCTGGATCAGTAGATGTGTGGACATCAGTGGTATGGTAGCCTTTCTAACAGTCAGGTTGAGGCTACGTATAGCATGCTGGTATTTCCATACATGCCTGTGAGTACTCCACATTTACACATGGGAAACTGCAAACACTGCTACTTGTTGGCACATGCAAGTAGACCATAAGGAGGGAACCAGGGCATCATTGCCAACATGCTGTTACTGTTGTTACCAAGGCACATACTGTGAACATATAACAATGCATTATAAACCTGTACTACATGGTATGTCTGGTGCGTGTCAACAGTACACAACTAATGTAATTTACACTTCTCTCATAGGTTCATAGGTTCATAGGTTCATAGGTTGGTACTAGGCTATCAGCCCTAGGGCCTATACAAGCCTAGCCATAACAATTCCCTGGCTATTTCTTCCCACATTATTTACTTTCCTGGACCCCTGTCTAGCAGGGCGACTGACGTGATCCTTGGGGTGAATTTCCTTTCTCCCATCCAATCATCAAGGTTCCTCTTGAAGAGGTCCAAAGAGGCACTCTGCTTGACATGTATGGGCAATCTATTCCAGAGTCTGGGGAGTCTCTGGGTCAGGAACCTATCCCTCCAGCATGTTTTGTTTATTGTGATGACAAGGTTTAGATCCCTGGAGCGTGTAGCTCTGAGGGATTGGGATTTCTTTGAGTGTAGCATGTCCAACAGCTCTGGGTTTGACATGGCCTTGTCTGTTAAGCAGAGATCGCCACTGAGTAGACGATATGCGACAGAATATAGCTGGAGTTTTTTAAGGGGGTCAGCGTAGGGCATCTGCTTTAGGCCTGTGATTCTTTTAGTGAGGTATTTCTGAGGCCTTTCCAGTTGTTGCAGATGTCTTGAGAGGTGCATACCAAATGGGGCGTTGTATTCTATAATCGGTCTAATGAGGGATGAGTACAGTGGGACAATGACCTCCTTTTTTCTGGATGAAAAGCCCTTCATGATGAGGTGTGCCACATGGATTTCCTGACTGTTGTGGTGATGTGGTTATCGAAGGTGAGACCACTGTCCACCTGTGCTCCTAAGTCTCTTATCACACTTTCTGTGTTTAGTGTACTGCCACCTATATGGTAATTCATGGATACATGCTTTTTCCCAAAGGGGATGACACTACATTTCTTGGCATTGAGCTTGAGCCCATGGCTCTGGCACCAAGCATCTGTTTCTGTAAGGCCCTTTTGTAGAGTATCCACATCATTTGGGGATTCAATAATGGCTCCCAGTTTGCAGTCATCTGCAAACTTTGTTAGCCAGAGTCCCTTAGTGTTGACCTGTACTTCAGAGAAGTAGATGCCAAACAAGAGCGGCCCCAGGACTGAACCCTGAGGTACTCCACTTGACACATGTCTGGAGTTGGATTTGGAGTCGGCTACTTTTACAGTGTGGGTTCTATCAGTAAGCTATTTAGCAACCCATTGGGTGACATAGGGATTAATGCCCAACTTAGTAAGTTTATCTATGACTCCAGAGTGGGGGATGGTGTCAAAGGCCTTGGCAAGGTCTAGATAGGCTGTGTGGACCACCTTACCCTTGTCCATGGCTCTGGAGACTGATTCAAAGAAGTCAATCAGGTTCAGGAGACAAGATCGGCCCTTCACAAACCCAAACTGGGTGGGGTCCAGTGTTTGAAGGTTGCCAATGTCTTTGTTTATAAGTTCCATGATAATACGCTCCATGGCCTTGCAGATAAGGCTTGTCAGACTGATGGGGCGGTAGTTTCCGGGATCCAAGGTGGATACCCCTTGTGGATTGGGATAACTGTAGCTCTGCGCCACTCAGTGGGCATGAAACCTAAGGTGAGGCTATGATTAAACATGACACTTAGATGATGTGCCAGTTCATATTGTAGTTCATGTAGTACACAGCCGGGGATGTCATCTGGTCTCATGGATGCTGTATTCTTGGCTTTAGAGAGTGTGTTTTGTACCTGTGTGGCCGTTATTACAGGAATTTGGCAATCTTCCGGTATTGAGATGGGCCATTTCGGGGGTGAGAGGGGGTGAAGTTGGCACTGAATCTATCTGCCAGGATATTGGCAATATCCTTCAGATCAGTATATTTAATGCCATTCTGTTTTAGCTCAGAGCGGATCTGAGCATTGCCATTTAGATTCTTGACATAGTTATAGAATGCTTTGTGGTTGTCTTTGGAATCTTTGGCAATTTTATTTTCGTAACTAGCTTTGGAGTATTTTATGAGGCATCTCAGTTTCTTACTGAGGCTAGTAAGGGAGTTTTTTGCATCCTGGGATTTTCCTCTTTTCTGCAAAAGTTTCTTCCTTTTGTTGTAAAGTTTGTTTATGGCAGGGGACCACCAGATTCACTTCCTTTTGGATGAGAGCATTTTGGTTCTATTTGGGATGGCACGATTCATGCATGAGTGGATGTGCTCATACAGTGCCTTAGTGTAGGATTCAGCAGTTGAACTTTCAGTTCCGTCTGCATGGGTGTCATGAAGTTTGTCACTTCTGACTTGAGTAGCATGAAGTTGGCTTTGGAGAAGTTTTTATGGTGGTTTCTTTACTGGGGTGGGGGTGGGATGTGGATGTTAAGGGTGACTAGCTTATGGTCAGACCTGACTAACGAGGGGTGACCATAGGTATGGAGCATTGATTTCCCATGTTGGTAATGACCAGGTCTAGGATATTGAGCCCCTGGTGGGACTATGGATTAGTTGATCCAGGGCGTTGGAATTTATGAATTCCAAGAACCGTTCAAAGGTGTTGGGACATGAGTAGTTTTCCCAGTTAATGGCAGGGTAGTTAAAATCACCCAGTATTAGGGTGTTTGGTTCTATCTTAATATTTTCCAGTATGTTTAGAAAGGTGTAGTGAGAATCTTGGGGTATGGTGGGGGATCTGTAGCAAGCTACAATTTGGATTGCAGTCTTACCTAGTGTTAGTTGCACTTGCAGAATTTCAGACACATTGTGTTGGCCAACTAGCCTGGTGGTGTGAATATCCTTGGTGAATATTGACACTCATCCACCTTTAGTGTTTCGGTCTTGGTTTGGTGGCTGAAAAATGTGGTAAGAGTTGTAGCCTGGTATTGCAGGGGTGCTCTCTGTAGACTTGAACCAGGTCTCAGTTACTGCACAGATATCGATGTTCTCCATTTTTAGGAGTGCCTCGAGAGTGCATTTTGAGGTTTAGACTTCTAGCATTGAGTAGCATTACCTTCAGATTTTGCATGGTTGTACCTGTTACGGTGGTGGTTTTGTCCTTTGAAGTTTGCCTAAAAAAGGCACTATAGGGGTGGCAAGAGCCTTAGCCAGTAACCTGAATCCCAGGGGCAACAGGTGCAGACCATCTCTGCAAAGCATCATGGTCTGTCAATCATGTCATCCCAGGCAGACAGATACTGGATCCCCTTTGAATGACACCATAAGCTTAGCCAATTGTTGAAGTCAATCATTTTATCCTTATATTGTGGTATCATTCTTGGCTTAGGCAGGATGCTACTCAGGGCTAGGGTCATACCTGCCTGGGCCACATGATCTGAGAGCTCTTCCATGTCTCTTTTCATGTAGTCCAGGGAGGTACGTCTCAAGTCATTCACTCCAACATGGACAATGACAGAGTCATATTTGTACTTGTGGAGTGACTTGAGTGCATGCATTATGTGGCGGATCCTGGCACCCGACAGGCAGCTGACTGTAATTTTCTCCTTATTCAACCTGGTGAGAGGGACATCAGTGTGCCGGACTATAGAGTCACCTATGACTAAAGTGTTAGGTACATTGTCTTGCCTTAGGGGCTGTTCACCCTGTGCATCAGACCATTTGAGCATGTCCCTCCACCGATGGTGTGGATGACAGGGATGCGGCACAGGCATCATCATATGCACAGGGTGATCATGTTTGCCAGGGGCATAGGCTGCACCAGTGGATGACATCATGTGTGTGGGTAAGGGCCGGTGATCTGATTGGACATGTGTGGTCGTTATGCATGTGGGTGTTGCAGTGCCCTACAGATGTTTTTGCTATGTGCATGTATGAGTGCACACAGTTCTGCCTTTTGCCAGGCCTACACAGGGTTATTATTGACAGCTCCAGATTGTACAGACCAGAATGTACAGCTCACTGGGTCCAGTCACGGCCATGTGACCTGTGCCTGCCAGGGGTTGCACGGGCACTACCAGGCGGAGGTACAGATTGGCTACTGTCCAATGAAGCATGTCTAATGGAACCTTGTCCCCGCTGGAAACATCCATGGCCATGTCCACGTGGCCTGCTGTGTCCTGGTGTGGACAGCACAGCACCAGCTGCACTGCTACTGCTACCGGCACTATGGGAGCGGGCATGTGAGGTGGCTCGTTCACGTTGACCTGCACTAGGTGGTGTAGCTGGCCTATGTCCAAGTGGCCTATGCCTCACTCCTACCAGATGTTCCAGCACAGACAGCTCACGCTCGCGGATTGCCATGCCATGGTCAAGGATTCCGACCATGTCACCCAATCATCTGTCCAGAATATTGGCAATCTGCTATTGAGCATTTGCCAATGCTTGGATGTTGTCGTTTAGAGTATGGATAGCAGCCCTTTGAAGCCTCTGCCCTTCTCTGTTCCGCCATTCAGCACATGCCTGTGCCACCATTACAGTCTGGAACATGCGTCTGGTGACACCAGCTGCTGCGCTCTGTCCTGCAGGTGCATGTCTGCCAGAGGTCCTTCTACGTCCACCACTGGCCACATGCCTGTGTGGCACGTCTGCAGTCATTACACTGACACCATGGTGTGGAGACACATCTTCTGTAGCCACCACACATTCCTGTTCCAAGCTAACACACACTGACTGTCCTTCCTCTATGGCCACTGGTGATGGGGTATGTGTTGGCATGAGAACTGTGTGAGGGGAAGAGGGGGACATAGCTGGGATGGCAACCATTGGCAAGATTCAGCCCCTGACAACTCTGCCTGTACCTCATGTATATGTTCATCACTGCTAGTATCTGTAGGGACACTAATATCTGATGGACCGCAGGAGGGTAACACACGTACATCACCTGTGAATGCAACGAAAGACTCTACATTACAATAGACACACACACACACAGACACACACACACACAGACACACACACACAGACACACCATATATGTGATTTGACAGACGGCATGCAGCATGCATGTGATACAGCAGACGGCATGCAGCTCAGACATTAATAGTGGTAGTTAGCATACTTCCCTGGGTTGCACACAACAGCAAGCAGGTGTCATATCAGTAGTCATGCAGTTCACACAATCATGGTAGTAAGCATGCATCCCTGTGATACACCATGTGGATCAGCACAGGTTAACAGTACACATGGTTGAAGTGACCTTGACATGTAATCTGCTGACGTATGCATTGACATGCATGCATGTCTGACACAATGGTGTCCTGACACATGTACAGTGTTGTAATGGGTATCACATTGTAGTGTTGTCTGTATGCCCTACAGATAGAATGCACGTTTAGCAAATGTGCATGAGCATGGAAGGGTAGTGTGAGGCGTCTACATTGCTATACAGTGTGAAGTACAGACACTGTGCCATTACATGGCATCATGAGGCATCTATATTGCTATACAGTGTGTAATATGCACACATTGCATAGCCATAACTGCGTGCATACACATGACATAACTGTGGATTGTGACCCACGTTGCTGAGGTGTATACACACCAAACCATGCTGTGTCATGTGACAGGTCACTGGAAGACCTATGTTTGACACGCCTGCACAACTACTACAGAGTCTTAGCTGCCTGGAAACCATGTCCACACATGGCAGACTTGTCAATACACCATGTCCCACATGACATTGATGTACCACACACACAAGGTGCACGGCTGACGGTGATGTCCTACAGCAGGAAGGGAAATGTACGGTATCTGTGGCCTGATGTGGTGTCAATGTCTGTGGAAGCTGTGCAGGTGACTACTGTCATGCTATGACACAGTCGTGATGTTCAACACATCTTATATTGTCGACTTACGTGACACCTCCACTAGCTGTGCACAGGCTTTTAGGATGTCCAGTGTACCACATCAACTGTATAATCAGCCAATTAAGGCTATAGTTGGACCATGTGTGGACAATGTGCAACAGGGTGTATACACATCACATCTACTGTGTGGCTACATGTCTCTGGCCATCACCCATGGCCATGTGTGAACATGTGTTGGACAAATGTTTGTGATGGTTGTCTATCTCACATGTCTGTGTAGTCCCATATGACATACACCCATAGATGTCAGATATGTCACCATCCACATGGCTATGCAGGCAACGGGTTGTATGTTTGGTATGTGGGGTATGTGTTATGGGATAGTGTGACAATATTGCAGCTAGAACACTACATGTCTGGGACATGTCAGATGGCACATCGAAATATATGCACCCATTGCAGGGGCATATAACACAATGGTGACTCCTGTGTGCTGCTCATATCCCAGCTCACTGTGGGGTACTGTTTGCGTACCACACATGTGTTGTTCCAATGTATAGTACATATGCCTACATTGAACAACACCTCCACTGTTGTATGCACAGCTGTCCACACATGTAGCAATGACAGATACTGTGGTTTCATGTAGGTGTTTCATTTCGTTTGTATATATTGCACATGGGTAGCCAGTGTGAATGATGGGAGATACGACCTGTATATCGTGACTGGACCATACATCATGTGTACATGTGTTAACTGGCCACATGGCGAATAGATATATGCATTAACATGACTGCTACTGATGACAGTCTCACCTGCAACGGACTGATGTCTGTGTGGCAAGCCAGAGGTACCTGTATAGGGGTGACACAGCAGTTTGAACATTATCCATGACTGTATGACAGCCACAGGGTGCACTGCGCATGTTAACACATTTGCCTGTACAATAGCATATAGTATGCACATGTGTGCATACACAGGGTAGCATACTGTAGTATGCGGCATGTGTGTAAACATACCTTGCATATGATGTTACATTATTGTACAGTGACGCATGCAGCTAACTGGGATATAATAGTCATATGTGCAGTAGTGACTTACCAGGCAACTCCAGGCTCATTGGTTGGGAGACACCCACCTCCACGATGGCAGCTAGTGTTTGTGGATGCTGTTCTGAGGGCGTCCCCAGGCTGGCCTGTAGCTCCTCAGTGGGTGTGAGTGGGGGCTGGGTTAGTGGCCCACCACCTATTCCACCTTGTTCCCTGGCAATTGCAGTGTCACGCTGTTTCGCATGTCATATCAAGTCCATGCAGTGTCTGCGCACCAGCTGGTAGGTGTGGTTATGGCCACCCACATCATTAACCCTCCTGCAAAGGACCTGCCACAGGTCGTCATGCTGCTGGGCATGCTGTGGCACATGACTGAACAACACCTCGTAGTTCTCATGGAGGTACGGGATGAGGACATCATCCTCCTGGTGGCTGTACGCTGGCAGGCATGAACAAGGCATTATCTGGAAGACATAATGATGGTGACAGGTCACAGTATCACAGAGATGTACAGAGATACAGCTGCACATACATCTGTATTAAATCTAGTACATCTGCACAGTTTTCTTTGCAAATCATCATGACACTGACACAACTGACATGTTTGTGTCACTCACATGTAACACCCATTATGCATTGGATATCATCACCATATATGTGTGTCACCTCATTACATTGTTCATACTCCATGTGAATGCTGTCTTGATGTGAGCATGTCTGTTTGCCTGTACTGGTGGTCTTACCTCTCCGCACATGCCTAGATGTATCCACAGTGATGCTGTTGACCTTGATGCTGTGTATATGTCACATATCAACACATACACTGCCTTAATGGACATGAGCAGTGACAATGCACACATACGCATGGAACCTTTACATGCATGTGTTTTTCCATATACATCTACACGGCACTCTATAGCAGTTCAACATCCTGCCACGGATCGCCTGTGTTGCACATGTGATAGACATAGGACAATGGCTAGCCAGACGTCATTCGCAGGGATGGTTATCAACTATAGCATGTACGGGCAAGGTTTCCTAGCTGTATCCGAAAGCCATTTTGCCACCGCAAGGTGCATCAGTGCCACATTACTGATCCAGACAGTTAATAATACATCTACCATGCGGTCATCACACCATGTATGACAGAGATGACATGTGCAGCTTTGATGGACAGGGTTGCATGGTATGGCGGGAGTATGTAACATGTATGGCACAGGGATCTGTCCAGCATGTGGCGATCCTTGAAGTAGGACGGTGGCTGTCCATGACGTATGTCTTTCAGATCAGGATATGTACGTGTAGCATGTCCAACATCACAGTGTAGCACATGTCTTTATGCCAGGTAGCCAGCATGCTGCATAGTGGAGGTGAAGAATGTGAAGGCTGGTATCGCCCATCTACACATGGCCAATACCCCTTAAAGGTGATATGTGATCCGATATTGGTCACCCGAGTGCTGAGTATGCCTGTATAATGATCTCCATGCTCATGGATGGCACTCTGTCATGACATGGGTGCCTCGTATGACTACCTAATAGGCCTGGAGATGTCACCAACTCAGGGAGGTGAACTGCACAGCACCATCCCTTACACAGTGTCCATAATGTTGACCGCTGCCTAGGTGGTAGTTAATGGGTACAGGGTTATTCACCATGACAATGCTATTATCAGCTGTCAGATTGTGCACTGAGACAGCTATTGCTCCTAGGTCATGGCCATTCACATCCTTCCATACACAGATGCCTCCCATTTGTTTGTGTGGTATGGGCTACAATGAGGGGGGAGTATAAAACATTAACCCTGTTTTACTGTAGCTGCCACTGGTGTGATATGCACATATCACTTTGACACCTTTTGTAGTGTTGATTCTGTCAACAGGCCACTGGTAGAACACTCCTGTGACATACGAAGGTACATCTAGTATACTCAGTGCAGCTGGAACATGGTATGGGAGATGATGTCCTATGACCTGTCACAGGTATGCTATGCAGTGTGAAATCATCCGTACTGTCATCTACTTCTGTACTGCTAACATCTACGTTGATAAAGGTTCATAGACTTGCAGACCATACTCAGCAGGGTAATAGTGCAGTGCTTCCAATTATGACTGTCGTCTCCACTTGTGGGTTGCAGTGGGTTGATATTATCCAACACCCTATCTGTATTGCATATTCTTGCTCAGCACTTGTGAGCACTTCATGAGCTACTAATTACTATAGCACACATTCCAGCTCATTTCTTACATGTACACTGTCTGTCCTTACATTTCCAGCTTGCTTACAAGTACAACAGCTGTTGTACACACGTAACTCACATATCTTGTAAGACATGGTTGAATATACAGGCATGTCCAACTGTCATGTACCAGTGCTATTGCCTGTCTATATGATGAATATGGTGAACATGTGGCAATAGAGCAATTGTTTCATGTACACAGTCAATGCTCACCTCCCAACATACGACACTACAGCCTGTGGGAGATGCACATATGTAGCCATGCTGGGGGTAATGCTCTCACCAACCCAGACTGAACCTGACATTTGTGTAGGGATGTGTAACATTTGAACACACCCCACTCATCACATAGTCTCACAAGATCTCCATCACCACAGGCCACACATAGTATGAGTACGACATTTGCAGAACCTCTCCTAACTCTGTGTAGGCACCAGAGGCAGCCCCCATCACCAAACACAATAACAATTACTTATAGCTCACAGACTCATGTGTGCCCATCAAATACACCCAATAGGGTATTATAACATACCCAACACACCAGTCATAGGTGACTCTGTAGGCGGTCACACTGATGTCCCACTCAACAGGCTGCACAAGGCAGTAGTCGCTTATATCTAGCTGATGGGTAACTGGTTCTGCAACATAACCTATGCACCCATGCCACATCTCACCAGGTACAATTTGACTGTCATTCTCCATGTTAGTGTGACTGCCCTGAGATGTAACTTCCCAGACTACATGTGCAGGGACATGCAATAGCTCTCCAGTCTTGTAGCCCAGAAGGTATCGGCCAAGCCCTGGGGAGCATTCTGCATTCATCCAGACTAAATACCACTGTACAACGACTGACTGTTTCACTTCAACAGTTGCCTATGCTTCTGCTGTCATTCCACAGGCATCCAGTATCTGTCCACTTTGAATGACATGGTCAACAAAACATGATGCTTTGCACAGATGACCTGCACCTGTCAGCCCTGGGAGTACAGATAACATGTAAGGCTCTTGCTGCTCCTATACTGCCTGTCTTGCACAGTTTCCAATAACATTCACCACCAGAACGGGAACAGGCAAGCAAAACATGGTGTCATGTGACTCAATGCTTGACATCATTTCTGACGCACACAGGCAAGGCACTCCTTATAATGGACCACTTCAATATCTCTGCAGTGACTGGGACCTGCATCTAGGCTCCGCAGAGCACACCTGCACTGACAGGTTATACGCAGACCACTCCTTTCAGTCATGTTACCTAGACCGGAACACCCACAGCTGAAGTGTGTCCATATTTCACTATGTTGTACACACCTCCTGGCTGGTTACTTAGCACAATGCATCAGAGGTGATCCACATGGAATTAACTGTGGCCAGAACTGCTATACACATTGTAACATGCTACGGATTCAACAACATACCCCACGGTTACCGGCTTCATTTCTTGGTGTACTGGACAGTAGGGTTCAGACAGGACCTACTGATGTGCGACTGACACTACCCCACACTTAACTGGAATAGCTACTCATGTACAGACACATTAGGCCAACGCTGTCCGAGATTCATATGCTAATCACCCTTGTTATCCACATCCCGGCACCACACCCTTCAAGGCATACACAGTACAAGATTAGTACAACGCCTAGTACAGATGTCCTATGACAGCAGTAGTAAACATCATGACACCCGTGCAGATGGACAATGCACATACAAATGCTGAAACATACCCCAGTGCACTTCATTAGCACTTACACGATTGCTTGGGTCATGCTATTGCAAACAGAGCCATGATGGTACCCACCAGTTAACGGACGCCACTCTGGGGGTCCAGTTTCATGGACATAATGTACAACAAAAGGTGGAGGCTGTTGCAAAGTGGAGTACAATCCCATGGGTGGGGTAGCTCACTGGTCAGCCTCAGTAGGGCTCCAGAATCCCTTATCACATCCTCCAAACCTAGCTACATAAATATTACTGCAACACATTCCAGGGTGTACCACAAAGCATTATGGAGGTATGTCAGTAGTCAATGGCAATACCCACATTTGCTCTGACATACGACGGTTACTCAGGAACATTACAGAACCGAGTGATGTTGGCAACATAATGGCGGATGGGTTCAATGATAACTTTACACCCTCTCACTCCCTACAGGGCCATAATCCATGCAGGAACATTGCGGGGTCCCTGCGGTCACAACTACACAGTTCCAGCCTGCACTCTCTAAGGCCTGGAGCACAGACTCCTTGTGACCGTCCAACATCCCAGGCTGTGATTTACACAAACCTCAGAATGACATGTCTCCCCACTTGGCCACCGGATTCACTAATAGCCTTGTATCAGACATTCTGGCCCCTGAATGGCACACAGCAACAGTTATCACACTCCACACAGGTGGTGCCACAATGAACCAGAAGGTCTATTGCCCTATATGCCTGACTGGACTGTTCTGCAAGGCTATGGGGCACATCATCATGGAAGTCATTCACAGAGACATTGGTGGGCTCCAGACCTTTGATGCCACCCAGGTTGGACTTGTTAGGGCCAGACCATGGCTCCTACGCCTGGTGGACTCCTTTGATACAGTTACCAGGGTAGTTGATGATGGTAAGGGGGTCCACACAGCCTACATTGTCTTCTTATTGGCTTTCAGCACCGTTCCCCATTCTGGTATTGACAACATACACATCCACCTGCACATCGACCCCTATGTCTCAGGATGTTATGCAAAGTGGCTCACGGACACGACCCACACAATGTGGGTAGTATACCATAGTACCTAATGTATTTCAGTTACACTTGGCATACCACAGTCCTCAGTCATAGGGCCCCTCATGTTCGGTATATGCTTCCCTGAGGTACAGACTAGCACAGAGGGACTTTCCCTGACTAGGTTTACAGACAACTGCATACAAGGCACCATGATTGATCCACCAGCTGATACAGACTCCTTCCATAAGGGTGTCACTGTAACGGATACCTGATGTCGATAACATGGCCTCAAGCTGCATGACACATGGTGCATGAACATCCCCTTTGGATTACACCACTCACCCACTATCATATAGGTTGTAGTCCCCTACATACATGTGACATTATATGGGATCTTAGTACACACGTATGTAGCACCCACTCCTTTGATAACCATATTGCCAATGTGGCGTGGAGATCCTACTTGGCCACCCTTATCTGTACTGGGTTTGTAGGTGGAACAAAGGCACCCATTGTACCTCTAAACTCCTGACGTATACACACATTCAAGGGTACAACACCCCGTTTAGGGTGTACCTTACAGAACAGCAATGGCTTTACATACCACAACATTAACACACCATGAGGATTATTGAGCTCTGAAGGTTGACGTATGCGGCAGAACTACGGACACCACGACTGTACACATTTGCATACTGCATACTCAGGGGTGACCTCTGCTGAACATACAGGGCCCATGTCCACAACAATATTCATGGATATTCTCCACATAAGCGACATAAGCAAAAGCCACTGAGAGCAACATGCTCATGGACATGTGCACAAATGCAATGATGAGTGGGATGTGCTTGAGGGTTACATTCCCAAACCAGACACTCACCATGCTTTGGAACATGATTCCTATGTACATCATGCAGGGACACTCAGTAGCACTGTTTATGAGATACCTCACTTGGGGGATGGGAGACACACATGTATGCCAGGGATCACTGCAGTGGCTGTACTGTGCAGAGGTGCAGGTAACACATGGCTCTGCTGTTCACAGACAGAACACTACCCTAGAGAGGTGCCGCTGGTGTAAACACTGTAGTTGGGCTTACACATAGACTTGCCAGACAGCATAGTACCTCACTATGAACCTGTGAAGCTATTACATATCCTTTGTGCTTGGTTAATTGTGTAGCTCTTCCAGTTTGATTAGCTATCATGCTGTTATAGTGTTCCATGACTACAAGCCATATGTATCCTGTTAACGTGTATTGTACATGCCAATAGACAACACCTTTTGTTTGCATGATATAACTGTTATGCTGTGTAGAATATCTGACATATCTAACTACAATACTGTACATTACACATATTTTACATATTATCCCATAATGCAAAGCATACTTGCACAGCAGGACCACCTTAGGCATGTTATTGTTGTTATATGCCCATACACATTCCTACTGTGACAGTATATCAACATAAACTATCCCCTGCTATGGCACATACTTGTTGGACATACCCTACCACTGATGGTGGGTGGTGTGGAATTGTTATGTTTAAAGCCCTCATGTAGCATCCCTTGTGGTGTCTGTGATGTTTACCTTGTGGCCCACAGCAGGACACACAATTTCTACAAGCGTTACTATGCTCAGCAAGACATCACTACATAATACCTTTTTCCACTTTATGCATTGCAGAGACTTTTATTTAATACAAAACAGGCTATACATACACTAACATACTGAGTGTTCTACATACCTTGTTAGCATTCCGAACTTTTGTAAATATCTCTCTGACACCTTTACTGTTTAAACGGTTCTATTGTATGAGCATACGGTTTGAATGTCTGGCAAGTCATCCTTATATACGTCGATACCTGTAACATGTGGTTTCCTGCCGCCAATTGGTGTTCCTGAGTAAATTATTACATGCACATCAGCTGTGCAGCTACTCCATTCACCAATTACGTGGCAACAGTGGGGTATAATTGAATGCTCCACTTGGGCGTTGCCCTTTTGCCCTACCTCTGGGGAGATGGCCTGTATGTGTTTTATTGTGTGGAATTGCAACTGCTATTTGTAGAGACACGGATATTTTGGATTCATGTCCCCCGTGGATTGTGTGTGACGACTAGAGTATTTGGTTCGACATGTGAGTGTACCTGTCATCTCAACCGTCTGATAAGGGACTATTGCAAACAAAACCTGTAACATCGCCGTCTTTTCCATTATACAACAGCTAAAATTTCAAATGGTGCCTTTACAAATGTGTCTCTCACAAGGTATGTTAACGCTTCTGCAGATGTAATTGAGTGAGTGTTTGTTTGTGATGTTCTTACAGTCTGTGTTGCTATTGTTTTGTGTGTGAGAGACGTAGGTGGATGTACATAGCATATACAGGTTTGTTGGGACTGCATTTCTACTTATTCCATATATGTGTGTGGGCTCCGTCCCTAATTGAAGACCTATCAGTTAGTAGACTGAAACTATGGTTGTTATGGACGTATACTTTGGGCCATTGTTAATTGGTTTCTATATAGTATGCAGGTGAAGTTGATACTTCCATACCTCAGGAAATACAGCGATATGTAAAGGAATGTTACTAAATGACAGCTGTCCCGTGTATTTCTGTCACAGATATTTGCACTCATTGCAGTTGTGTTGGTGACTGAACCTCTTTGGCATGGGTTGCCACCTTTTCAAATGGCCATAGTGGGACATTTGCAGGACACACATCAGTGTTTACAGGCCGACAAATACCCATGGTCAGTACACAGGATAGCACATACTTTTATCCTGAATACATACTTATTCTTGTAGCACTTTAGCTACTTATCATGTTTCATGTAACATTTACAATTTTTAGATACAGGCATAACTATTTAATGCAACTATTACATAATATATGGGACATAATTATGTCCTACAATCTCGGACATTTGCCCTTTTTAATATTTTTTGTCAGGACACAACTGCCCAGGGAGGGGCTGTCCCTCTTAAAGTGGGACAGGTGGTAACTGTATGCCAATGGCCAGCTATAACCACACCTACCGTAATGATCTACCTCCGAGTTAGCACTAACAGACACACGATGCAAACACACACACACACACACACATTACAGTCTCACAGAAATGCACACAGCACCCTCAACACACACATACACAGACTACGGCAATCACAAGCACAGTTGAACACAGTACCTACGTGGACCGCAACACCGGCAGCAATAACTAAATTTCCCTCAATGTTGTGATAATATTGCATGTGGTTCTAGTGTTCCAGTACTGTGTTCTTTCGGTCTTTCAGCCTCGTGATTCCACTTGTCGGTATGTGACACATTCCATAGTTGGCTGTATCCTATTTATTTGTACCTCCATGGTTGTGTACATGTCATTGACCTATCTACATATTTGCAGATATAGGTGAATCCATACATGTCAACATATATCTCTCTATCACCATTTCTATCTCTACTCTATATTATGTATATGTATGTATATATATATATATATATATATATATATATATATATATATATATAAATAACAGAGAGAGTGACAGGCAAAATACACCTTTCATTGTGTACATTTCAGTGTATACTGTTACCTGGACTCCGCACATTTCTGTTTGAAACTGTCACATTACACACCTGTCACTGGTACATCTTGGGTAGCTTAGTGTTAGGTGATTGTGTACATGATTGCATGTTTTAATCCTGGCAGAGGTCATTTTACCCTTCAGAGCAGGCACTATTAGTACAGGGGTGAATGATGCTGGTTTCACCTGTTCTGGACATCATTGACCGTGATCTGCGCGATATTCAGAGAAGCTTAGCCCTGTTTCGCGCATATCCGTATAGTCATATTTAAACGACGTTTACCAGCACTGGGCAATGCATATTCCCACTAACCTGTGCTAAACATGATCTGATGACCTGCATACAACATGCATTATTTGTGCCTTCGGGATTACATTACATCCCTTGCAGGACATGGGACCGGGAACATGCACGACAGTCACTGCATTTACCACTTGGGCATCTGGGATTTGTACAAGTGTTATGGCATTTTGTATGTGGACTGTACTACAGCTGTTACTCCATACTGCGATCAAATGGGTAACTCAGTTAGTTTACATATGGATGAGACCTATTAATGGTATGTCCAAGTGATGTTTAATGGATGTGCTCCAGCATTGGGTATGTATGTCACAGTGAGCCACACACTATAATGTGCTACACCTTCACACAACCGTAGGTGGAGCATGCTGGGGTGACAGATACCTGTCATGGGTACACCCCATGCTTTGCCACTACATCCATGATTACATTATATGGAGCCCCTCATTAATGCACCAGGGAATCCATGCAGTGTGTGGGGAACAGTGATTACACACATGGATCCCACAATTGGCTCTGCTCCACTGAGCGACAGTTGGTTACTCAATGTGGTGGTGACAGCAGACACTGTTTGCCTCGATTGATGAATGGCCTCTGACAAGCGGGCGTGTACCTACCAATGTACCTAGGAACCTATACACACAGTACCAACATATGCTGATAGGTGCGTGTACTGTTCAGGTGTTGACATTCCTTGTTCCAATAGCTGTGTGTGTACAATGGTTGAGGGCTGCCTATGTAGGATTCACACAGTAGGCCACCTATACATTACAATTTACAGGTGGTCATGTGTATGTGCCATCCATTTTACTGTGTGTGCAGGTGGAGAGGTGTGTCAGTCCGTAGGGGCCTACACTGTCAGAGCATGTGCTATACGTTCCCTCTTTGCCAAGGCATAGGCATATTGGGCACACCTCCGTCTGCCTACTGGGGCTGGCACAGGGTGTTCATGGTCTGAATCCCTCTGTGCCTGTGATGGCCTTGGCAATTGCAGTGGGCTGTGAGGGCCTTCACCATTTTGTCC
Organism: Protopterus annectens; assembly: GCF_019279795.1. Lineage (NCBI taxonomy): Eukaryota > Metazoa > Chordata > Ceratodontiformes > Protopteridae > Protopterus > Protopterus annectens. The sequence goes on along the minus strand of NC_056727.1, from coordinate 835,415,099 downwards.
CTGCTGCAGCTGTTTCCGCAGGATCATATTATGTAGCATGGCACATACTATGAGGATGTGGGCACACGTGCCTGGAGAGTACTGCAAGGCTCCACCAGATATGTCCAAGCAACGGAACCATGATTTCAGCATCCCGAACACACACTGTATGATGATTCTGGTTTGTGCGTGTGCCTCATTATGGCGTTCTTGCATGGGTGTGTGTGCATTTCTGATGGGAGTCATCATCCACGTCTCCAGTGCATAGCCAGCATCCCCACAAGGTGGCCATGTGGGATGTCCCCTCTGACAAATACTTGATACAGCTGTGAGGCATGCCAGATGTGGGAGTCATGGTAGCTTCCAGGGCTGCCAGCACACACATCCATGATAATGGCCTGGGCATTGCACATGACCTGGCAGTTGATGGAGTGGTATCCCTTGTGGTTTATGTAGCACATACCATGCTCACTGGGTGGTGACTTGATATGTATGTGCGTGCAGTCTATCGCACCCAGTACCTCCGGGTAGTGCGCCACATGATGGAAGAGAAGCATATTGCTGGCCAACTCCTCCTGAGTTCGGGGGAAGTATATATGCTCATTGGCATGTGGTATCATGGCATCCAGGAACTGGTGTAGTACCCTGGATGCTGATGCCTGTGAGATCCCCATTATATCTCCAGTTGGCCTTTGAAAGGTACCTGTGGCTAGTATTCGCAAGCTTACACATACCTTCATGTCCACTGGGATGGGTTCCCCTCTGTTATTTCTGGATGTGTGGCCGGCACAGCTCAACTATTTGCTGTAAGATGTCCCTGTCCACCCTGTAATGCTCTACTATCTCCAGATCATGTAGCCCCTGGTCGGTTACCCTTGGTCTGAACACTTTTCTCCTCCTGCGGGGCCTGTGGTGGTTGTCAGCATCATCGTGATGAATCACAGCTATGGCAGCTCCCAACATGTACATTGTAAAAGTTCCCTGTATGTTTACACCTATGGTGCAGTGTTTAGGAATACACCGGTGTGTGTGGGGTGCTTTCACGCTTTATACTATTGTGCTGTGAACACCGATGATGTCATAGGGTGTGTATGTATGATCGTAGCTACAGGGTATCTTATGGTTTTTACGACAGGAACTACTATTGTGGTGCATTTGGTGTTCAATTACATTTGGCTGCCGTGGATTACCTCTTGCCCTTCCCTTTACATTTCTTCACGTTTCACCTCCCATTTTATGGCATGCATCCAGCAGCCTGCTTTCATTTGTACTTTAATGTGTTCTATGGCTGGTCTACTGCAGGTTTTCTTTGCTCTGCTATGACAGTTCTCTTTTCTTTGCAATCCGACACCTCTCCTATCCTGTTTTGCAGGTTTCTGCGAGCACACTTGTCAGCTGCTGTTGATTGCCTGCTGTGAGTTAATAGGTGTTAATTTCTCAGTTGTACTCCAATTACCCTACTGCGGCATTTCCTTATTTTCTTCCCCTGACCTTCCTGTTTGAGCTATGGTGCGCACGCGGCCCACTTACCGGGTTTCGGCACGCTTTCCTCCCCGCATACACATACGCTTTTGGGCACCATATGTGCTCTCAGCTAAACGATGCTATACCTACCTCCCCACCCCTGTCCTGCGGCTTTGCTTAGCAACGGCCAGTCAAGATTTCCATTACTCCAATGTGCTTACAGCTATGGTGGCACACCCCACTGCTGATGTCATGTATACCTCTAAGCCACTCCTCGTGTTGTAGCGCCATACCGTGATGGTGCATCCTTAGTCTGGCAGGACGTTTGCGATTCACAATTACCTGCCTCATTTGCATGGCACTGACTACTAATTCCTAGTTACCACTTAACACTGTCACATTACACACCTGCCACTGGTACATCTTGGGTAGCTTAGTGTTAGGTGATTGTGTACATGATTGCGTGTTCTAATCCTGGCAATGGTCATTTTACCCTTCAGAGCAGGCACTATTAGTACAGGGGTGAATGATGCTGGTTTCACCTGTTCTGGACATCACTGACCGTGATCTGCGTGATATTCAGAGAAGCTTAGCCCTGTTTCACGCATATCTGTATAGTCATATTTAAACGACGCTTACCAGCACTGGGCAACGCATATTCCCACTAACCTGTGCTAAACATGATCTGATGACCTGCATACAACATGCATTATTCGTGCCTTTGGGATTGCGTTACATCCCTTGCAGGACATGGGACCGGGAACATGCACGACAGTCACTGCATTTACCACTTGGGCATCTGGGATTTGTACAAGTGTTATGGCATTTTGTATGTGGACTGTACTACAGCTGTTACTCCATACTGCGATCAAATGGGTAACTCAGTTAGTTTACATATGGATGAGACCTATTAATGGTATGTCCAAGTGATGTTTAATGGATGTGCTCCAGCATTGGGTATGTATGTCACAGTGAGCCACACACTATAATGTGCTACACCTTCACACAACCGTAGGTGGAGCATGCTGGGGTGACAGATACCTGTCATGGTTACACCCCATGCTTTGCCACTACATCCATGATTACATTATATGGAGCCCCTCATTAATGCACCAGGGAATCCATGCAGTGTGTGGGGAACAGTGATTACACACATGGATCCCGCAATTGGCTCTGCTCCACTGAGCGACAGTTGGTTACTCAATGTGGTGGTGACAGCAGACACTGTTTGCCTCGATTGATGAATGGCCTCTGACAAGTGGGCGTGTACCTACCGATGTACCTAGGAACCTATACACACAGTACCAACATATGCTGATAGGTGCATGTACTGTTCAGGTGTTGACATTCCTTGTTCCAATAGCTGTTGTGTGTACAATGGTTGAGGGCTGCCTATGTAGGATTCACACAGTAGGCCACCTATACATTACAATTTATAGGTGGTTGTGTGTGTGTGCCATCCATTTTACTGTGTGTGCAGGTGGAGAGGTGTGTCAGTCCGTAGGGGCCTACACTGTCAGAGTATGTGCTATACGTTCCCTCTTTGCCAAGGCATAGGCATATTGGGCACACCTCCGTCTGCCTACTGGGGCTGGCACAGGGTTTTCGTGGTTTGAATCCCTCTGTGTCTGTGATGGCCTTGGCAATTGCGGTGGGCTGTGAGGGCCTTCACCATTTTGTCCCTGCTGCAGCTGTTTCGCAGGATCATATTATGTAGCATGGCACATACTATGAGGATGTGGGCACACGTGCCTGGAGAGTACTGCAAGGCTCCACCAGATATGTCCAAGCAATGGAACCATGATTTCAGCATCCTGAACACACACTCTATGATGATTCTGGTTTGTGTGTGTGCCTCATTATGGCGTTCTTGCATGGGTGTGTGTGCATTTCTGATGGGAGTCATCATCCACGGCTCCAGTGCATAGCCAGCATCCCCCACAAGGTGGCCATGTGGGATGTCCCCTCTGACAAATACCTGATACAGCTGTGAGGCATGCCAGATGTGGGAGTCATAGTAGCTTCCAGGGCTGCCAGCACACACATCCATGATAATGGCCTGGGCATTGCACATGACCTGGCAGTTGATGGAGTGGTATCCCTTTTGGTTTATCTAGCACCTACCATGCTCACTGGGTGGTGACTTGATATGTATGTGCGTGCAGTCTATCACACCCAGTACCTCCGGGTAGTGTGCCACATGATGGAAGAGAAGCATATTGCTGGCCAACTCCTCCTGAGTTCGGGGGAAGTATATATGCTCATTGGCATGTGGTATCATGGCATCCAGGAACTGGTGTAGTACCCTGGATGCTGATGCCTGTGAGATCCCCATTATATCTCCAGTTGGCCTTTGAAAGGTACCTGTGGCTAGTATTCGCAAGCTTACACATACCTTCATGTCCACTGGGATGGGTTCCCCTCTGTTGTTTCTGGATGCGTGGCCAGCACAGCTCAACTATTTGCTGTAAGATGTCCCTGTCCACCCTGTAATGCTCTACTATCTCCAGATCATGTAGCCCCTGGTAGGTTACCCTTGGTCTGAACACTTTTCTCCTCCTGTGGGGCCTGCAGTGGTTGTCAGCATCATGGTGATGAATCACAGCTATGGCAGCTCCCAACATGTACATTGTAAAAGTTCTCCATATGTTTACACCTATGGTGCAGTGTTTGGGAATACACAGGGGTGTGTGTGGGGTGCTTTTACGCTTTATACTATTGTGCTGTGAACACCGATGATGTCATAGGGTGTGTATGTACGATCATAGCTACAGGGTATCTTATGGTTTTTACGACAGGAACTACTATTGTGGTGCATTTGGTGTTCAATTACATTTGGCTGCCATGGATTACCACTTGCCCTTCCCTTTACATTTCTTCACGTTTCACCTCCCATTTTCTGGCATGCATCCAGCAGCCTGCTTTCATTTGTACTTTAATGTGTTCTATGGCCGGTCTACTGCAGGTTTTCTTTGCTCTGCTATGACAGTTCTCTTTTCTTTGCAATCCGACACCTCCCCTATCCTGTTTTGCAGGTTTCTGCGAGCACACTTGTCAGCTGCTGTTGATTGCCTGCTGTGAGTTAATAGGTGTTAATTGCTCAGTTGTACTCCAATTACCCCACTGTGGCATTTCCTTATTTTCTTCCCCTGGCCTTCCTGTTTGAGCTATGGTGCGCGGTGCGTGCGTCCACTTACCGGGTTTCGGGCACGTTTTCCTCCCCATACACATACGCTTTTGGGCACCATATGTGCTCTCAGCTAAACGATGCTATACCTACCTCCCCACCCCTGTCCTGCGGCTTTGCTTAGCAATGGCCAGGCAAGATTTGCATTACTCCAATGTGCTTACAGCTACGGTGGCACACCCCACTGCTGATGTCATGTATACCTCTTAGCCACTCCTCAGTGTTGTAGCGCTGCGCCGTATGGTGCATCCTTAGTCTGGCGGGACGTTTGCGATTCACTATTACCTGCCTCATTTGCATGGCACTGACTACTAATTCCTAGTTACCACGCCGAACACTGTCACAGACCCTTAGCAACCCTTGCAGCTTGGTTGTGGTGTACCATGCATACCATTGAGTATTATGGTGAAATCAGGATTTGTATTACAGTGCGATTTTATGACATTTGTATATATTTTCTTTGTGTTCCCATTTGCGCACACATGCCCTGCACTTGCACTTTGTGTTGCTGTGCACATGACATTAAATGTTGTTTTTTAGGTGTTGTGCATCTTTTCTTATGCCATTGGCTGTATATTTAGCCATTGGCATATGTTAACTTTGTAATACATGAGTCTGGTCCACTTTCATAGCTCCGATGTTCTGTTTGGAAAAATGTAAACCGTGTTTTTTGGTTTACATTTCTGTGGGCTTACGCTACGCCTGCACCACTTCATGAATCGCTATGTACCTTCATTTGCATGGTGCGGCATTGTGCATGGGGTGATTAGCATACCTAAGCCAAGGGCTGCGCAGATCTGGCATACGCCGGTAGTGCACGTGGAATTGGATCGTACCTGAATCGCTCGGTGGCCATGTTTGGCATTATACCGCCTATGCTACACCTGCGCCTGGCACAAGCTTCATGAACCCCGGGGAGTATTTTTTTGAGTAAAAACAGGCTAAACAATGCAATAGCACACTAAATAAACACAGAAAAGGCTAACACGCTTGAGTGTGTAGCCCTAAACAGTAAATACAATTAAAACTCTACAAAATTAGCGATTTAAAAATTTTTAAATGAAGCAAGGCAAGTGCACAACTGAAAAATGATTTAAGAGGCAGTGATACAGTAGAATAAGTAGCTAGTCTACTGTTAGAAAAATCTATACATGCTGCTTAGAAAATATATTTACATACATGCTGCCTAGAAAAATATATTTACAATGTGTGCTGCTTAGGAAGATGTGTATTTAAACATTCAAACATATATAAGTTGTGTGATCAAATATATAGAGAAATGTGTGCTTTAGTTAGGAATAAATGTACTTAAATCCATAATAGAGAACAAAGTTTATGTAATGCATTTAATTCTGTCTTACTAGAATAATAGTAGAAATAAACCTGCATATTATTGCTTGAAGCACAAGCTGCAGTGTAATCAGAAATTTGACCTTGGCAGCTTGCAAACACAGCCTGGCTCATGTCTTTCAAGTAAAGATTATTTTGCAAAGTTAGAAAATAATAAATCTGTTCGCATGTGTATCCTCTTCCTGCCTCCACCAGGAGAGTTTGCGCACTATCTCTGATAGTGCGCAGCTGGGAACGAGGAAGACAAAGAGAGGCATTAAAGAAGACATACATCTATTGTATTCGAACTAATCAGAGAACCTTGAATTGGCTACATCCTCAGGAGGTCATCGTGACTGACCAGGTGTTTGCAAGGCTGTAACATTCTCATGGGAAAAAGACTTCTTTGAAAAATACAATGTCAGCACTTTTTACTAAGTTACTATGATGTAAAGACCCTGTCACTGACCACGTCAGTGAGGTGGGCAAAAGCTGATTGTAAATGATATAAAATGGCAAACACTGTATGAATAAACCAGTCAAAATTCTATACAACTTTGTGTATGGTTTTTTGCCTCCTAATGTACATTAGAGCTTTAAGATACTTGAGTTCTCCTGCATTATTGTTTGTTATTGATTGACATTGTTTTTGAATAACTCAATGATTTTACAGTCCGATTCTAACAAATTTATTTAACATTTTGGTCCTAATCGTGCGGAATTCCCTTGGTAAGCTGCAGGTCACAAAGTGCATAAGTGCTAATAAATCTCAAGCAGGAGAAGCTGCCAAAAGAATGGTTCTTCTTAAAGTGAAAAGACCTCCGACTGAATTGTTGTGTGTAAAGAGGCTGTCCACTTTCTGATCTGTGGCTGAAAAGCGGAAGACTGGGCCCCAAGGAGAAACAATAAGAGCAGGAGGCTCAGGTAAGAAGAATTTCCCTCTTTGTCTTTGTTTTAGATCAGGGACCAGGTTACACTGTGCTATTGCTAAGGTTTGTGATAGCAGGAGAGAGAGTCAAGTATTGTATCTTGAGTCATAGATCAGGGAATAACAAAGCAAAGTAAACAGTCATTCTAGACACTACTGTGGATATGGGGAAATAAAATACCACGTGGTACAAGAGAAGGGTTACGTAACAGTCTTTTAAGACATGGGAAATCAGTGCACTAAGAGATCACGAGATCCGCTAACGGATAATGTGAAGCATATGCAATTACAGTAAGCAAATAATGTGAGATATTTTGCAAAATGTGTTAACAACTATAAATTTGATAGTAAACTAGATAAACTTTCACTAGTTAAACTCCTTAAACAAGCTTTAATCTGATGCAGTCAGGCAAAAGAAAACAGAAGCTTAAAAATTCTGAAACATTTTTAGACAACAGAGTGAAAGGTCTAACAGACAGAATCTCTGAAAATGAAAACTTAGAGCAGACTGGACTTGCATTAATTAATGCATACAACAGGAAAATGAGACAGTAGATGGATATTATGCTAGATTATTAAAATGCTTAAAATAACAATTAAAAAAAAAAATATATATATACATTTTTAAAAGGTTGCATTGCCTCTGTTAGTAGTTTTATTACAAGGCATATGATAAATCACTGAACAAGCAGGCTGCAAGCCTTACTTGAGTATGCTAGACGTACTGAAAGACACCTTAATAGTAAAAAAAAAAAGGCACAAGTCTTCACTGCTGAAGACGGAGCTAAAGTATTTGTATTACAGTCAGGTAAAAAGGGCATCTAGCTAGGGACTATAAACAAAATAAGAAAGCAATAACAGAAGAAAAAGGAGATGTGGACTGACTATATGATAGTGATAATAACCAAAAATCATCAGGAAAGGTTAATAAACAAAAAGAAAGTGTGAATGTAGTAGAGGAAATAGAGGAAGTACAAACAGATGTAGAGAATAAAAATCAAAATAAAATTTTAGATTTAGCATTGTTGAGCCCGGAGCTCTACCTAGCAAATACAAAACCAGAAGTAACACTTCTGGTGGAGGAAGAAAGGTCAAATTCCTGTGTGACTCAGGAGCCACGGACTTTGATACACCCTCCAAGTTACCAAAACATTCTAAATCACCTGATTATATATTAGTAAAAGCAGCAAATGGACAGCTATACAGGGAACCACTTTCCCATAATATAGCAATAACTGACCCTGTTTCAGGTATGACTCAGAAAAGTAAAATTGTAGTTTCTGCAAAAATATCCAGTAAACTTACTGGGAAAAGACCTTGTGCAAATATTTGGCATAGCAGTAGTTCCTACCATGCAGGGTATGGAAGCACAAAGACAAATGAATGCTCTTGTGGTGTGATCAGAGAGTGAAGCCTATTATTGGTACAGCCAGGACCTAGTTATGATTGGTCCAGGGCAGTAACCAAAGAACTGATAAACGTAGCCATCAGTAAGGTACCCTCCCTTGACACTGATCAGCAGCACTTGTTACATTGTACTCCATACTACTGTAGCACACCAGGACCTAATAAAAATATAAGTAAAAATCCTGCTGACAAATTAATATTACAAACTTTATGCTGGGATACTGAGGAAAACAGTGTAGTAAGCTGTTCATTACCTCAGGAGTTCATGAGATTGTATAAGTCCAATAGACTGCCACATGTCAGCTTGACAAAACAAAAGTTTTAAATGGGCAGACTTAGAAAAAAGGTAACAAAATGGGAAAACAGACTGATTTAAAAATGTCAGAACAAGGGATATAAAAACAAAACTGAATTGGTTGACACAGACACATACAGCTGTACACTTGCAATCTAGTAAGGACAGCTGATTAGCATTTTTATTAAAAAAAAAAGAAAAGGCCTTGTGTAAAATTCCAACAACTCTGTGGTCAACAGGCAAGTTAAATGTAGGGCTTATTCAAGCAGCAAGACCAGTTACAATTACCCCAAAGTCAGCTTTTAAACCACAGAAAAACAATACATTTTGGAAAAAATGCAAAAGTAAAAATTAAGCCTATAATAAGCAGCATTACTCCATTTAGATGTACTGGTAGAATCTCCTGATTCACCATGTGATACACCCCTATTTCCTGTTAAAAAAAGCAAACGGGAAATGGCAGATGGTACAAGATTTATAAGCTGTAAATAATGCAGTAATACCTAAAGCACCCACGGTGCCAGACCCACATACCTTGTTAAATGATTTAAAGCCACAACAGAAGTATTTTACTGTGGTAGATATAAGCAATGCTTTCTTTTCAATACCTATACATCCTAATAGTCAATATTGGTTTGCATTCACATTTCAGGGTAAAAGGTATACATACACTCGACTACCACAGGGATATTGTGAGAGCCCAATAATATTTGCACAAAAAAAATGGCTAGCAATCTGGCAGGGTCTACCCCACCAAAAGTAGTCAAATTTTACTTTATGTAAATGACATCTTGCTAACAGCACCCAGCAGCAGTGCAGGGTGAATACAGTAGCATTGTTAAAATTTTTAGTAATACAAGGACACAAAGTAAACAAAAGTAAGTTACAACTTTGGGAAAAAAAAACACAGGTTAGATACCTGGGATATGTAATATTCAATAAAGGTAAAATACTAGATAGTGGGAAAGAGAAAAGAGGAAAAAAACAGCAATTTTGCAAGCACCCAAACCAACAACTAAAAAAGAAATAATGTCTTTCCTAGGTACAACTAATTTTTGTTGGAACTGGGTACCAAATTATTTCACAATGGAAAACAAAAGCAGAAATGGCTTTCTGCAGGTTAAAGCAGTTAATAGCTTCTTCATTAGTTTTAAGACTTCCAAGTTATCACAAACGTTTTTTTAGACCATAGATTGTAAGCAATGGTACATGACATCAGTATTAAAGCAACAACATGGGGATAAGCAATGCCCCATAGCTTACTATTCATCACAGTTAGACCCAGTGGTGCAATCTTTGCCTCACTGTGTACAAGCAGTACTTGCAGCAGCAATGGCAGTACAGGCTTCAGCCTCAGTGGTGTTATTCCACCCTCTCACATTGAAAATGCCTCATGCAGTTGCAATAATTCTGCTACAAGAAAAAGTTGCATACCTTTCTCCTGCTAGACATCTTTCATGTATGACCATACTGCTGAGTCAACCTCATATAAACAGTTAGCTTTACCTAGACAAAATCTTACAAATATGCCCTTGAATAATGCTGAGGTGACATATTACGTGAATGGCTCATGCAGAAGGGGTCCTACAGGAAAAAATCTGGTGGGGTATGCAGTAGTTACAGACACTAAAAATTTAGAAGCACAAACTTTGCCACACAACTTGTATGCTCAAGCAGCAGAACTGGTAGTTTTGACAGGAGCATGTATTTTAGTAAAAGGCAAAAAAAAAAAAAAAAAAAAGTAAACATATATACTGATAATCAGTATGCTTTTTCTACAGTGCATGTGTTTGCACAATAATAAAAAAATAGAAGGATGATTACATCCAGTGAAAAATCTATTAATCATGCGCAATTTATTTTGAAGCTATTAGAATCTATTCAGTTGCCTACTAAAGTAGCTATTTGTAAATGTGTAGCTCATACAAAACAATAGGATAAGATTTCAAAAGGTAATGCACGAGCTGATGCAGCTGCAAAGCAAGCAGCCTCAGACTCAGAAACTTTATTTTTAAATGAAAAATTACAACCCTTTAAGATTTTAGATTTAGACATGTTAAAAACAATGCAAATGCTTACTACAAAAGCAAAAACAAAACTGGGTAAAACAAGGTGCAATTTTTAAAATGGACTGTACATTTCCAAAGGAAAAAACAATATTACCGTCTAATTTATTTAGATATGCAGCTTTGTTGAGCCATGGGCAGAGCCATGTCTCAACAGGGGGGATGGTACAGTTAGTAAATAAAATATTCCAAACATATGGATACATAAATTATACAATAAAATTTTGTGCAGCTTGTCATACTTGTAACAAGCACCATGCACAAGGAGCATTTAAAAACAAGCAAGGGAGTTTCCCTACACCACCATATCCATTCCATACTATTTGTATGGACTTCATAGAGTTGAATAAATGTGAAGAAAAGAAATACTGTTTAGTGATCATAGATATGTTTTCAAAATGGGTAAAAGCTTTTCCAACCAGGAATCCAAATGCAGCAACAGTGGCAAAGCCCCTAGTAAAGAAAATAATTCCTAGATTTGGCATACCGGAAAGAATCTATAGTGGCAATGGGACACATTTTGTCAATCAGACAATTCAACAACTTGGGAGATTTTTTTGGGATTTCCTTAAGGAATCACTGTGCTTACCACCCACAGTCAGCAGGACTGGTGGAGAGGTACAATGGGATTTTAAAAAAAACAAGTTAAGAAAGTTAATGAGTGAGACTCAGAAGAATTGGATTTGCTGTTTACCTCTAGCATTGCTGAGCATGAAAACAGTAACAAATGTAAAGGGTTTAATCCCTTTAAAGTAGTATTTGGAAGGGCATATTATGTGCCTCAGTAAAAGCTCTCATGCCTGCAGGGCTGAAGGCTGACAGTTCACTAGCTAATTAAATAAAGAAACTGTTATAAATAAATCTGTTTTGCAGTTTAACTCTTTTTCAGACAAAAGAACTTTCAGCTGAATAAAAACTTTGTGACTGATACACAAGGGCAAAATGGCCAAGAGTAAAGAAAACAAAAAGCAGAGCAACCCAAGAACTATTGCATAATTATTTTAACTGTGTATTTGTTAACTATAAGTGTGACAATTTTTCTCTTATTGTGGTTTTTCCTGCACTCAACCACACAAGTGAAAGTGAGAAGACGTGATGAACTGTTTATAGACTGGCATCCAAATTTTAACACGCACCTGGCCATGAAGCAAGTGTATACAGAAACTATGCACATTTCAAATTGCTGAGTTTGTACAGCTATACCAACAAAATATAATAGACTTTAACGTCCTCTGTCCCTCTGGGGATAAAATAAGACTTTGGAAAGTTTTTTTATACAAAACTGTGAGATCACAGGACAAAATTGCTTTATTTTTACCTGTTCACACAAAAAGGAGTTGTATGTCTCTACAAAGTAATACCTCCAGGTGGGCTGGAGTAATGGTAATATAACAATGTCTTATAAATGTTACATTAAAGTCAAAAGTGGGGGTACTGTTTGTAATACTAACCATGATTCATATCTGAGTTCCATGAAAACTACATTAAATGCAGTATGTGACAATCCAGTCTTAACTAAGCAATTGTCTATTAAGAATAGAAAAATGTTTCATGCAGGGATAACACGTATCAGTACCAAAGTAATGATTTTATTTGTGGGAAAAAGGCATATAAATGGTTACCTGAGAATTGGTCCGCAGTTGTTTTTTGGGTTATCTGGTTTCAGCAATAAGACATACTGCAGAATTACCTTTGGGTAAAATACGAAACGTAAGAAAAACAGCTCGAAAATCTGAAGGTCCAGTGAGAAAAAAACCCTGTGAATCCAGTTGGTAAAATCGAAGCTGGTTGAAAAGGCCATAATTCAGTAAAAGACAAAAGTAAATTGACTCATATAAACTTGGGCAACAGTGTTATATCCAGGGCAGGAATGCCACCAGCCTATGGAGCAGTCAAATCGATCTGGGAGCTGAGGAAGCTGTCAAAAAGTCATGAGCAATGCAACTTTTTCCACCCTAGAATTGGTGACTAATGAACTGAATGCAATAGAAACTGTTGTGCTACAAAATCGAATGGCTCTTTACTTCACCCTAGCAGCAAGAGGTGGTACACGAAGAAAAATACTGTGCGTACATTCCAGACAACCAACATGAAATCAATGACCACCTAGAGGTAATTCAGCAAGTATCAGCAATGACTAAACCAGGCCCAAACCCACTGACGGACTTTTTCCAGAATCTGTTTGGGGGGGTGGGGTTCCATCCTATTGAACATTCTGATTGCAATTTGTGTGGTACTGCTCATAATTGGAGCATGTGTCTGCTGCGGGATACCCTGTGTAAAAAAATTAGTTAAAGACTTAGTTGATGTATCAGTGACTGAAACTATGTACCAAAATATGGAATTGAATTTGTTAATACCAAGTGAAAGTCTATCTGAAATATAAAACAAATGACTTACTTAGCTGAAAGTCCTTGAAAGGAAAAGGCTAAGAAATAAAATAATACTGTTTATGTTTCAAATAGCATTAAATGCATTAACAGGAGGGAGAATGTTAGAAAAATCTATACATGCTGCTTAGAAAATATATTTACATACATGCTGCCTAGAAAAATATATTTACAATGTGTGCTGCTTAGGAAGATGTGTATTTAAACATTCAAACATATATAAGTTGTGTGATCAAATATATAGAGAAATGTGTGCTTTAGTTAGAATAAATGTACTTAAATCCATAATAGAGAACAAAGTTTATGTAATGCATTTAATTCTGTCTTACTAGAATAATAGTAGAAATAAACCTGCATATTATTGCTTGAAGCACAAGCTGCAGTGTAATCAGAAATTTGACCTTGGCAGCTTGCAAACACAGCCTGGCTCATGTCTTTCAAGTAAAGATTATTTTGCAAAGTTAGAAAATAATAAATCTGTTCGCATGTGTATCCTCTTTCCTGCCTCCACCAGGAGAGTTGTGCGCACTATCTCTGATAGTGCAGCTGGGAACGAGGAAGACAAAGAGAGGCATTAAAGAAGACATACATCTATTGTATTCGAACTAATCAGAGAACCTTGAATTGGCTACATCCTCAGGAGGTCATCGTGACTGACCAGGTGTTTGCAAGGCTGTAACATTCTCATGGGAAAAAGACTTTTGAAAATACAATGTCAGCACTTTTACTAAGTTACTATGATGTAAAGACCCTGTCACTGACCACGTCAGTGAGGTGGGCAAAAGCTGATTGTAAATGATATAAAATGGCAAACACTGTATGAATAAACCAGTCAAAATTCTATACAACTTTGTGTATGGTTTTTTGCCTCCTAATGTACATTAGAGCTTTAAGATACTTGAGTTCTCCTGCATTATTGTTTGTTATTGATTGACATTGTTTTTGAATAACTCAATGATTTTTACAGTCCGATTCTAACAAATTTATTTAACATCTACATATACAGAAATGTCTATATATACAGAAAAGCAGCTAAAACACACTAAAACAATTCAGATGCAGTTCAGCCTAGAGCACTTGAGTTGTAGCAATATTAAGGCAAATACAGTTTTAATAAATGCACTAAAATATACTCTATATTTCCAAAATGTTTGAGAAGCACAGTCAAAACACAAGGATATTCAGACATTTTTTTTTTTAAGAAAGGGAGAAAGGAGGAACAGAAGGAAAGAAACTAAATGGGTTGGCCTTCTCAGATGTTCTCTCTGTATTAGGTATAATGAGCTAATGACACTAGACTGGTAGGAGTGTCCAAGATTAAATTTAGTGTAGGGCAGGCATCTGCAAGGCCAGAAGGTATAAAGACAAGATGCCAATAGGGAGGAAGGGTGGGAGAATAAAACACTACAGAAATGTTTATCACAAGTGAGCCAATAGCTATGAAATACAGTACAAGTATGCAGTATACAATAAAATTGCTCTAAATATCTATGTGAAGGAGAAGATTGCTCTGGAACCAGGCTGTTAGGGACCATGATCAGCACTGCAGAGTTGCTGATTGGACAAGAGTACACAACGAGCACATACCACAGCTGCTTAGATTTTATGTACTTGCTATGTGGTAATAACTGTAGGAAAGTCTATAATGGCTTTTTGTTACAGCTTCTGAAGGACATTTGTTTGGTCTTCATCATTTTATTTCTTTTTTCTTTCTTTATTTGTTTTGGTATTCAATTACACAGGATCTCTTATTTGTAGCTGTTATTATTTTTTGGTCCTCAGCTTTGTGAGCACAACTCTGAGGATTACCAAGGGCACCAATTGACCTAGCTATAGCTGTTGGGTTTCCTCCTGAATACAACACAGGATAGACTGGGGGAGGATTTGTGGCTAGCATTTAATTGTCATAATTTCTTCAAAAGTGGCAAGGGAACCACTCTATTTGACATGTAATGGAAGTTTATTCCAGGAATCAGAGCTATGCAAGGAAACCTATCTATCATACCAACATGTGGTATTTATTTGCTGATAAAGATTTAGGTAATTTTAGTGGGTACTACAGGAGCTCTTTATTTTTTATGAAGTAAGACATCAAGGAGAATGGGGGGGGGTCTTTCTTGGAACAAAAGGCTATATACAAGTCACTATGTTGGAATCTATAAGTCAGGATACAGGGAAAAGACTACCATTGTGCCGGGATTGCTAATGATTTTGAAGCTTGTCATCTTTCTCTTAGGAATCTGTAAGGTCTCTCAAGATGAGTGATATGTTTAGATAAGTAGATGCCAAAGGGAGCATTATATTTTATACAAGTCAGATAACAGTTGAGTACAGGAGACATATGACTACTTTAGATCTTTAAGTATTTGCCCTGAAAATTAGTTGAGCCAGATAAAAAGATTTCCTAATCACTGATGAGATATGATGGTCAAAAGACAAATAGTCAATCAAAAAGGCGCTTCAGTTTTTGGTGGTAGTGCCTGTTTTAAAGGGCATGTCTACTGTGTGACCTGTTATAAAACTATTTTGTTTACTAAATGGAACTACACTAGTTATTTGCATTTAATTTTGGACTGCTATCCTTGCATAAGTTATTGGCATGGTCTAACCCTTGGTGGAGAAATAACATATCAACAGGTAAAAGAACAATAAAACCCAGTCTGCGGTGTAGATACCCATAAGACGGGCTTACTGGTTTGAAGGTCTGAATGTAAACACCAAATAGGAGTGGACCAACGCCCATGATCTGTAGGACACCACTAATAACATTTCTACTTTCATAAGCACCACATCTAACTTGGACTTCAAGGGTTCAGGCAGACAGCCATTGAAATACCTAAAGCATGATATATGATGTATATTTAGGCCTATAAGTCTGTTAATAACACCTGTACATAATTTCAGCTTGCATAATGGTTCCCATGTTACTGTGAAAACTGTGAAAACTAAGTCTATGGGCATTGAAACTTGGGAAAATTGGGGCATGAATGACTAGGCTGAAAAAGGCTCTAGGGCCATTAGCCTCATAACCTGCAAAGATCCTTTAATCCTATGTCCACTGTACTTAATTACCAAGCATTCCTCATAATGAATTCTCCATTATCAGTTTATGAAGCATAACTTTCTGGATTTTTTCTTGAGAATTTCACTCAGGATCAAGCCATCTAAGACAATGCCCTTAACTTCAACCCTGCCCCAACCTACCCCAATATAACTACTGTCTTGTAAAATTATCAAGGGTCATAAGACAGACTCAAACAAACTTATCACACGCTCCTGTCACATAACCTACTTATTTATAATTTATTTATTATTTTTTTGACATTTGTTTTCCTGGAAAGTCCCACTGGGATAATATTCCATTGTCAATGGAGGGAGAAAAGCTTTATATTGACATAATATGTTTACAGTTAAAACAAATTTATTACAAAACTCTAATACAGAAGAACAACTTATTAACTAAGTGAAAAAATTATATTCAGTTCACACATGGTGAACTTATACATAAACAGTGCAAATATTTGGACAAATACAACAAGCTGAAAAAGGAACAGTGTCAATAGTTAAAATAGTCACAAGTTGCAATTCATAGAGATGACACTAAACATATGGAGTACACTCTTTGGAACAGAGATGCCTAGATGATAAAGCCTAGTTAAAATTATATTTGTTCTTTATCTAAGAAATAGACTGAATAATTTTGGAGATAAGGAATTAATAACAAGTATGAGAGGACCAGAAGGAGGAAGCATGCTGCTCCAATGAATTTACAACAGCTAGTCTTTACTGAAACACACAAGATTAACGGGTCTACTTCACATGGTTGACAAGTCATTTGATCGACTTTCACTTGGTCGACAATTCATTTGGTCGACAAGCAGTTTTATGTGGGGGGCTTCGCCCCCCCACACCCCCCAATGTGGGGGACTGTGCCCCACACACCCCCCCTAACTATATATATCAACTCCAGGGTCGCACAACATTGGGGAGGGGGGCAAATCTGCCTGTCGACCAAATGAAAGTCGATCAAATGGCTTGTCGACCATCTCAGGTAGACCCGATTAACCCATATTTATGAATCTTATTCCATATACAATAAGTGATCATTCTGCTGCTTTACCATTCCTTTCTCCTTCTCATTCAGTTTACTTTCAAATGCATTACATTGTATATATGCATGCCCTCCTATTGTTAGACACGCATTAGAAAACACCATCTGATACCTTTCTCTCTCCTCTGTTTTCTTCCTCCTGACTCTCATCTATCACCCTGACTTTACAAATTATATCCACTATTATATCAGTTCACATCTGATTCTCATATTTGCACACACCTGCTCTATCCTGACAATAACCCTTAGTTTAATCTCTCACATTTTTACCTTTACACATAACACCTACTTTTGTCAATTTTAACAACTGTTATTTTTTCTTACACTTAGTTCTTCTCATCTTTAAGTAATATACCCCTTTCTTATACTTTTCCTTTTTTCAACATCATTTAAGAGCTATACACAATTCTTTTTTGTGGACTTTTGCAGCGTGTTCATTAACTACCTCTTAGTGATTTATTCCCAGATACGTCCATATCAAGAGTTCACTGATGTCTTCTATCAGCTGTAAAGCTTGCAACATACCATATATAGCTTCAGACCCAAGTTCTAACTCTTGTTTCACTTTGTGTTTCTGGTAAAAACAGAAACTATTTCTATATAATGCTTTTCTTGTTTGGCTTTATAACAATATTACAGACTATTCTGCAACCTCTTTGTATTTCCCCAATTTCCTATTTCTGTTTATGGTGAGTGCATAGGCCACTTCTCTATAGCTTCTCTGCACCTCTGTATTATTTACCACAAAAATCTGTGATAAGAATCCAGACATTTTCTCTCTTAGTTTGCACCTGAAAATACTCCATAACCAATTCACTATTTGTTTTCTTTACATCCTTCTCTGTGACTACACTGAGTTCCCCGTCCTTTACACATAAGGCCTTTCTTCTTCTGCTATTGAATATTCTGAAAATAAACATGTGAATAAACACTGTTGATGACTATCATAGTTACCTCCATACAAAACCTACTTTTCCTTTTTCAGGCCCAACTTACAAGCTGTCTACACTAGGCTTTATTAATCCCGTATTGGTTAATCCTTCAGACTACACAACACACTCATTTGCACACAATTGCTCACCACTATTTTGTTTCAATTAGAATACCATCACCTTGACAATTGGAACTAATTCTTCACCTCACTTAGGATCATAGGGTCTCCAAGACAGATCTTTCCAAGGGCCAATAAAGCTTTGCCAGCATCCAATGTCATTTTACACCTTTTGCCTTCAGAAGACTGACACAAGATAGGCCCAGGGACAATTTATGGCTACCCACCTAGTTACCAGGGTTTGCCTTAAATGTGATGTGGGTTTCACTCTGTTTAGTACGAATATGTAGCTTATTGCATAGATAGGACATGCATTTTCAGCGTCTATTACACCAATGTGCCCTGTTTACTTGCTGGTCCCACGATCTCGGAGGAATAAATCTTTGCACAGGGATGCCACTTATGCTATTATGTTGTAGAACCTCCCCATCTCAAAAAATAGCAATACTACATTTTTTTGAATTTTCTTTAAGTCAGTTTTCTTTATGCAAGTTATCTGCGAGGTCTAGACCAAGCTGCAGCAAACAAAGTCTGGCTAGCAATTCTTAACACATTTAGTTTTTAACAACCTTTATTAAATTATCACAAAACATAAGCACATGTATATTAACAGAAAAGAAAGCAAACCATATTAACATTAGTTACAGTGATGAATTAAGCATTACATATGTTTTCTTTCTTTTTAACAATTATTCACTCCAGCACTGCATGAATTTCTGAATTCCTGCCTTCCCTTAAAATCATTCCTATTCCTGAACATTATTATGCATTACCCATAAGACTGGATTATCAATTTGAAGGTCAGGAAAGTAGATGCCAAATAGGAGGATTCCCAACACAGAGCCCTGACGGACATAACTGGTCTCCTTTTTACTTTCTGAGGTGACTCTAGCTAAATCACCTATATGTGATCTTCCAGACAAACAGATAAGACGGCTTGTTATTCAGAATGTAATGTTAGGCTTTCTTCTTAGGTTTTTATGTTTGTTGATAACACCAATATGGGGGATCATGACAAAGGCATAAGTCATGTTGAGATATATTGCTTGAAGTGCTTGTCTGCCATCCTCAGCTATAATGACCTTTCCAAAGAAGATTACTGGGTTGAGTATGCATGACCTGCACTTGGTCAACTTACATTACTAATGCTCCAAAGCAGTAAAGGTTTCAACATAAAGGTTTATTAAGCTTGATACAATGCATTCTTTAGCTTTGCAAGTTAGACAAGTTAGGTTAATGGATCTGTAGTTACCATGTTCAGATGTAGGGCCAACATTCTGTAAGAGCATTTTATTTATTTATTTGATATTTGTTTACTGGGGTGGTCTGGCTGGGTCTACAGAACCCATTTTCAGCAGAGGCCCAGGAATAAAAGCTCCACATACAGTACAATACAAATATAATCCAATACAATAAAGATTACATTAGAAATACTATACAAAGAATAAGTTGAAAGAACAAACTGCTACAAGATGTAATATATTACTACACATCTAAACAGTTCTATACAGTTAAAACATTACAAACAATAATAGTCACTCTCATCATACATGATGTAGAAATAGCAGCCAGAAAGTTAGTGATGCAGATATATAGCGAGAGAGAGTTAAGAAGAATAGAAGCAATAAAGCCTGAGCAGCAGCTTACCGATATGGTATAGAAGCAGAGAAGGAGTTAGAAGAGCTTTAGGATCTTGCAGTCTGTGAGGGATTGAAATGTGAGAGAAGAGGAAAACCTGGGCATTAGGCAGGCTTTATGCAGGAGCCAAGAAGTGTATTTTTGAGATGATTTTTTAAAGAGGCTTTGAAATGGGTTACGCCAGGAATACACCTGGTAGTTAGAGGTAGTGAGGTAGTGAATTCCAATGTGCATTACAATGGTTATTTTCCATGGGTCAGGAACATTCCCAGTTGAGATGTTTAGTTTGAAAGGGTTTAAAAGAGACACTGATAGGGCATATTTGACACTTGAGTTAGACATAAAAGTATGTCATAAGGGCCTGTGGAGATGGTATTTTTGGTTCTAAAGAGGATATTTGTGATATTATCTATATTAGTCCTTGGAGAGAGAAAGATTTGACTACATGTCTCAAGCTGTGGATTTACAATACCAGTTGGTTGAGAATTTAATACACAGTGAAAACAGTCAAATTAATAAGACTAAGTGATGAAGATCTATCCTTTGTAACAACTGATAGAGCAGGTATTACTGTATTAGAAGCTGAAGATTCTTCAGAGCTAGCCAGCAAAGATGTTCCTGTAATTGAAGATTCAAGTATTGGAGGAACTGATACACTTACAGAGAAGATAATGAGCATAGAATAGTGTTATGCTTGCAAGGAGCAAAAATAGAAGATGTGAGACAAGCCTTGGAATGCCTTAATATAAGGAAGTATGGATCTATTTTTATTCATGTAGGTACAAATGATGTCATCCTATAAGATTCTCTAACTGTTAGTAGGGAACTAACAGCCCTCTTAGATGGTACAGTTTGCACTGGTATTAGGACGTATTTTTCACAAATCACTTATAGAAATCACAGATCACTGTGAATGAAAAGATTTTTTTTTGGGTAAATACCTACATGGAAAAAAATCACCTATTTTAAAAAAAAAGGAAATGTGTAGAGCAGCCATGCCTAGTTTTGGGCACATATGTGTTCAGACAGGGTGGCATGAATTTATCAAGATCAGGGAAGAGAATTTTTACACCAGATATTTTGTAATATTTGACAAACACTAGGCAGGATTTTTGCCAGGTTAAAAATTTAACAGTTAACAGATAGCAACATTTGTGCATCTCTGATGGTTGTTAATGCTAGAAGCATTAATAATAAAGCTTTTTTATTGGAAAATTTGCTACCTTCCCGCAAGATTGATGTTGTTATTATTTGTGAAACATGGTTAAAGAACAATGAATGGAAACCAGCTCTGTCTGGGTATAAATGTTTTTACTGTAACAGACATTCTAACAAAAAATCAGGTGGAGGTGTTATAATAGGGATTAAAGATAGTTATGAGACCTGTGATTATTACATGCTCAATTATTACACCAATATTATAGACTGTGTAACTGTGACAATAAAGACAACCCTGGAACATATAACAATTGTTGGAATGTATAGACCACCAAAGTCAAGTACAGATGGCGTAGAGGAATTCATACATTTCTTGCATGAAGCACAGGAGAGAAGAATATTATCTAGGGACTTAAAGTTACCAGAAACAGACTGGAATAATACTGATTCAACATCAGTAAGGAAATTATTCAAAACGTATATTCAGGAACAACAGTTGCTTCAGATTGCAAAAAAAAAAACTACTAGGAGACAAAACATACTAGACATTGTGTTCCTAAAGAAATTACTGTTACTTCAAGTTTTACCACAACTGATGTGCTGTGATCATGGAGTTATAAAGGTTAATTTGTTGCCAGATAATACTGCCAAACTGAAATCTAAACAAATGTACAGAAGGTTAATTATAGATTACATGGAAGCAAAACAATCACTATGTAAAACTGACTGGAGAGAGATATTTAGTGGAAAAACTGCCGATGAAATGTGGAAAGTTTTGAAAGACAAATTGTTTGGGGGCAAACAAATAAAAAAAAATGTTTAACATCAGGATCTAGGTATACAAGGTCAGGTGGATATATTTCCATAAAAACAAGATATCTGATTAAGGTGATAGACAAAAAATGTAAGAAATGGAAGAGAAGTCAAACTACAACTTTGAAAATTGAAATAAACAAACTGGACAAACAGATTAAGCATACCGTGAGACAAGATCAAGAAATATATAAAGAAAATGTATATAAAGATAAGCTGTAGATAGAGTAAAGACACACACATTAATAAATTGTGTGCAGATTCTCAAATTTATTTTGAGACACAACAGATTTCAGATATATTTACAAAATCTTATGCAAAACAGTTTGGCTTCTCAAAAGGGGTGATAAGTTGTCCTAGTGACAACTGGGTAACCTCAGATACTAGAATCAAATTAGATTATATTGTAAAAGAATTGTGCAAACTGGATCCAAATAGAGCACAAGGAGGAAATGGAATTAACAATGACCTGAGAATACTTCAGCAAGAACTTACGGTACTATTATATCTTTTATTCACTAGGTCATATAAATATGGGAAGATCCTCAAGATTGGAAACATGTGCTTATTAAACCTGTCTTTAAGGGAAAGGGGAGTAAGACATACCCAGAGTCATATAGACCCTTAAGTCTACTTTCATGTTGTAGAAAATAATGGAGAAGGTAAACTTGTATAAGTTATTGTCAGTACTGGATAGGTTGGGACTTGAAACCATATATCAGCATACATATGTTGAAAATAGATATATTACCACCTGTAACATGATGTTCTATAACAATATAATAACAGATATGAATGAAAAATTGTGCTGCAATGTAATTTATATAGATTTAACTTCAGCATTTGACAGGGTCATACACAAAACATTGATAAGTAAATTAGTACAACTAGATATCGATCTGCTCTTGATAAAATGGATAGCAGCATGGCTTACAAATAGGACATGGCAAGCATCATACAGCAAATGGACAGCTATCCAACAGTGCTGTATCCTAGGCCCTTACTTGTTTAGACACATCTTTCAGACCTAACCTTTTCATCTGAGGTATTCTACAGTCTATATGCAGACAATCTGAAATTGGGTAAACTGATTACATGTGTTACAGGTAAGGCACGTCTGCAAAATAACCTGACTAAATTGACCATTTGGGCACAGGAGAATAATATGCTGATAAATACATCAAAAACTAAGCATATGAGATTTGGGAGACATACATTGAAAGGTGAATATTTAATACTGCACACAGGGATTGAAACTGTAGAGTCATTTAAGGACCTGGGTATATGGGTAGATTCAGCTATGAATTTTTCTAATCATAGCAACCAATTAGTTAATGATAGTTATAGAACTATAGGTTGTATAAAAAATGTATAAAATCTAGGAAATCAAAAATGATGAAGTCATTGTTTGTTAGTTCCATTAGACCCAAACTTGAGTATGGAATAACAATATGGAAACCCTATAAGAAAACAAGCATGAGTAAATTTGAAAGAGTACAGTGGAAATATACCAAGGGCATCCATGGATGTGAAAATTTAAGTTATTATGAAAGTCTAAAATATCTGAACTTGTACAGTTTCTCTTATAGATATCTAAGAATCACTACAAAGAAGGAAGAGCCTCAGACTAATACCATGACATCACCACTCTCATAAGCACACATAATATAAAGTCACTTAGAGCAGGGAGTCAGAAATTGCAGATCCTAAACCATCTACTCCCACTAAGGCTGCACACACAAATGAAAATGTCTTAGCAATTGGTGACTCTGTTGTTAAGGACACAGTGTCTACTCTAATCAGGTTTGAAAAGAATAATGTAACAGTCAGTTATTTGGCCAAGGCTCTAACAATCATTAAAACCAATCAAATATAACTACAAATTGGTAGTGTTGCATGGAGATGTGAATGATTTGAGAAATTCAACCCAGAAGGACATGCAGAGAGATGATGGATCTCACTCTGCATGTGTCCAATGCAAGCAAAACTCTGGCCCTGACAGAAATTCTGCTGCATACAGAGTAATTCCCAGATAAAAAAGATAACTAGATTTAATAACTGGCTAAGCAGCTGGCATCACACTTAAGGGGGGTGGAGATAATTGTGTTTCAACTTAGAATATGACATGTGTGTGTGGGGGGGAGTGTATTTTCTGTTGGTGACTGTTGTAGTTGCAAGTCTTTCTGTTATGTTAGCACATTTGTCTTCAGCGAGTACTTTTCTGTGAAGAGTTTGCCATTTAGTACTTCTCTAAGGCAGTCATATATGGAGAACTTATCATCAAATACTAATTATCTAGCCACACAAAGCTAAAACTACACTTTTACTAAAGTGTGAAGACCTCTTTAGGGTTCAGTTGCCACATAGTGTGGTGTCAAGCCATCATGTACACATCACATGTTGTCAGTGTGGGGAACCATCTGAAGAAGTGAAGAAGGAAATGCTTCAACTACTATATCATTTCCAGGACATCTAACAGAAAAATGTAACCTTTAAATCCATAAACTATATTTATTCCTTTCTATGAGTTGCCAAAAAGCCTGAAACAGTGTGCATGCTACATTTCTGCTTATTTCTGGGGAAGACGTCTTGAGTGTACCAACTCTTGCTTTTTTGAAGACAAAAAGGCACTCTGCATGATTCAATAAACTCTGTGTAGGCTCAGTGTAAAGCCTACATGGAATGTATCCATGTACACAGCCACAATTCTCCTTTGGCAGCATGCCACGAATATTAATGGTGATGCTCGCCTAAGGGAGATCTGAGCAACACAGATACTGAATCCATGTAAGACTGACGGCACACCCACATACCTTTTGGCCCATTAACCTTGACCAAAAGGTGAGCAAGATATTTTATTTCACTAAGTTGGATTTACTTTATTTTTTTTTTACCTTTATGTGCTTGTTTGCATGATGTGCTGTGTTATTTAGCTATGCTTAGCTTTGTACAAACATTCATCAGACATGTGCCAGACATCTAAAAATAGAAACCGGATGTGTTAAATTTAAATTTTTTTAATTTTTAAGTTCTTGTTTGCACGATGCACCACATTATTTAGCTATGCTTAGGCCTCCACACTTATGCATTAGCGATATGTTAGACAGCTAAAAATAGAAACTGGATACATTTAATTGTTGCAGTTCTGCAGTGCTTCACAACATGCAAACCCATGCAGTGAATCTGTGCTATGTTTACAGGCACCTTTGCAGTATATCTGAAGATATATGAGTTCCCTTCACTATCCCAGTGGCTAGATAGGTTGAGTCATGACCTGCAGTGTAGTAGGTCCTAGGCAGTAATACCTTTTATATATACTGCTGTGAAACTGTATCAGGTGACTGAAACATCAGATGACTTTAAATTTAATAATTGTTAAATTTAGAAAAGGTGTACAATGCTAAGCATCACATAAACATGGTCAATGGTCTTTTTCTGTTTGCGCATTGCTAAGCTTTGCTTAAACATGGATTGTGTGAGTCTGGGCGATGCTAAGCAAAGCAGCACATTTTTGAAAGTTACAGTATGATGTGCAATGCCAGAAATACAGCCTATTTAAATGGCAAGTGGTGGGAATTTCACATTATCCCTTGGAGCCTGACCTTGACAGTGGGTATGGCTGCTGTTGTGGGGTAGGGTGCATGATTTAGGACACAGTGGTGGGGTGTGCAGAAGTCTAGGGTTTTCACTGGACTGCTGGTAGACCGCTATGGACCCTGGCTGCTGCAGAGCAACTATCAGGGCTCAGAATTTAAGTCTGAGGCCTGGGAAAGTTTGGCCAGGGACCTAACCAGTACAAATAGTATCCCCTACACTGGTGGGCAGTGTCATCACCACTATGAATTATGGCTAACATACTTACCTTAAACACACACCTTAATTCCAGTGGGATGAGATTCCTCAATCTGGCTCTGGCTGTTCATCAAGCCTGCCACAGGTCCCACAGCTACTGTTCTGTGTTGTCAGCCTGCAAAGTCTTCTGCCTCTCTGTCTATGCCTATTGCTAGCAGCAGCAGCAGCAGTTTCAGCCTGTAGCACACACATCTGTATGTAAAAAGTAGCCACTACAAACATTCTGTGTCATTATCCTAGTAATTTCCAGCCCAACATATGAGAAAGGGGATGGAATCTATATTGAGGCTCTATATCCTGATGAGTAGTTGCATGGAACTGGCTGATTACACTGAAAATCAGCTGTGTAGGCTTAATGTAGAATTTCTGAACCACAGAATGGTTCAGAGGCAATCATCTGCTAATCAGAACCATCTTAAAAAGGCAAACTTCTAGCTAGGGGAACCAGTGTGCATGAGAGTTAGTTTGTATGGTTAACTCATTGACACATTACTTATATAGCAGTATCTTTCAACAGAGGAGTATTATTCTCCATCCGGTATGTAACCATTTTGTTTCCTACATGATGCATATGTTTGAATATACTTAGGGAGAATGGGGATTACATCAGTAAGCCTTTGTTACAACTGTACTGATGACATGGCATTGATCCCCAGTCATGTTACACTTACAGGAGATGTAGAGTACAACAAGGGTATAATGCTGTGTGATAACTAGGTACATACCTCTCCACCATACTGAATTCCTCTATTTACTGTTTTTTAGGGCAAAATAATGGGGCGCCACGAATTCCGGAGTGGCACCTTTGATTCCCGATTCTTTTTTTTGCTTAGATTTTTTGTGTTACAACTTTAAATTTATGGCTGACATCATCACACATCACCAGCCTGCAGGGGCATGTGGCATTAGCTTAGTTGGACTTGGTCAGATTGGAGGGAATATAGAAGCAATGACATTGGCAGCTGTGCAAATTTAACTTTCAGTTTGGCCAACACAAACTCACATGCCGCAACCTGCAAGTGAGTATGAGAAATGGGCTGCCAGGTATGAAAAAAAAGAAAATAGGCCACTCCATCACTCCATTGTAGTATTCTAATTAAAACGTGCTTGATACTAGTTTACAGTCTGTGTGTGGTTCTGGCAGCAGCTCTTTATTTAAGCTTAAGCAGAGTAGTTATTGGCAGCAGCTCGCAGCCACTGTGGTTCATTCATTATTTTATTTAAACAAAGTTACTGGCATGGCAGCAGCTATTAGAGCTATTGCAGAAGCGTTCTAATTAAAATGTGCTTGATATTAGTTTACAATCTGTGTGTGGTTCTAGCAGCAGCTCTTTATTTAAGCTTACGCAGAGTAGTTATTGGCAGCAGCTCGCAGCCGCTGCGGTTCATTTGTTATTTTATTTAAATAGCGTTATTGGAATGGCAGTAGCTATTAAACAGAGCTATTGCAGAAGCTGTTTTTTTAAGCTGATGGCAGAGACAGAGTAGTTCATTATTGGCAGTAGATTGCAGCTGGTTCATTCATTATTTTATTTAAACAGTTATTGGCAGCTTTGGTGTATCGCAGTATCATTCTAATTCAAATGTGCTTGACCGGTGCAGCTCTGGTGTGTATAGCTCCAGTGTATTTAAGCAGAGTAGGAGCTATTGTCTCTATTTAAGTAGAGTTTACACAGCTGACAGCTGTTCATTATTTTATTCATACAAAGAAATTGGCAGCAGCTATTTTACTTAAGCTGATGGCAGAGTTTTAGCAACGATTCTAGCAGTTAGGAGCCAGACATTTTATTACATGCTGCTGTTGATGATATACAGAATGGGATTATGTGCAGCTGATAATGATGTATAGAATGGGACTGGAGTATGGGACCATTCTTTTCTGGTCGAGTGCAAATGCATTTGAATTGCACTGTGATTTCCGTTCTTCCTTTAAGTGATATTATTGCTGCATATGACATTCGGAATGGGGTGTGTGTGCCTTTCTGGTCGCACTTATTCTTTTGATGATATTGCTGCTGTTTGTTTCTTTCTGGTCACAATTTTTGACTTTTGGAGTGGTGTGTCACAGTGTGTGTGTTACTGTTAAAATAGTAGAAGTGCTAACCGGAATAGAGTAAAACATTTGAACAACAGGCAGGAAATGCTGTCTGCCGTAAAGCTTTTAGATGAGTTGATGGGTAGGAACAGGAACCTTTTACCTGACTCTGATGAAAAACAGAGCAATATCCAGGACCATGAGTCTGTGAGTTAAGTTTCTATTATTTAAGCGAAATCAAAAATGGGACAGACAGGAGCTGTGTAGGGGTTTGTTTCTTAGTGTGCATGCCTTCACACCTTTTTTCCCTTAACTTATGACTTAATGCCTGGGCCCAGCATGGTCTTTTATGGTTTTGTTTCTTTCTTTGAGGCATTCCCTATTAATGTAGTGGTAAAGGCCATTCTGGCATTGCTGCCAGTTTGTTTTGGATGCCCTTTCTATTGTTGGCTCCTTTACTTTTACATCACTGATGAGTTGGAAATTATTTTAGTTTTAATTCCATTACATATTGTTTTACACGTAAGACATTGCAGTTGCTGGCTAATGTCTAAACGACCAGTCACGGTAACCTCATTGTTTATTTGTAACATAAATTAGGTGTTGGCATTCCTTGCACTGATCGAAGGAGCACAGCTTTCATTCTTATTAGTCACTGGGCTCGTGGCAATAACTTTGCATGCACCCTTTGTTTTTTTAAGTTTAAAAATACCTTTGCATACAAGCTTTGTTTGTAAATTTATATACAAATAACTAGTTATTTAAGCTGTTTTGGATGGGGCAGTAACAGCTCAGGAAATGTTACTGTTAATTTGGAAAAGTAATGGTTTAGAGCAGATAGCTAAGCTTTGTGTTGTGTGTGTGAAGTCTTGTCAAAGTTATATTACAAAGGAGTGCGTTTTTAGCCATAGAAATACTGAAAAAATGTTTGGGCTGTATATTTTCTTGCTTCTTGCATTCATATGTATTTACTAGGTAAATTCAGTCTACAGACTATTACACACCTATCCAATAAGTGAAGGTGAGAATCACACTGTAGCTTGTATTTGTGAGGTAAACATCATAACTGTTATGCCAACTCTCCAGCTCATTCTTCTTCTTCTTTCAGCTGCTTCCGTTAGGGGTCGCCACAGCAGATCACCTGTTTCCATTTCTTCCTGTCCTCTGCATCTTGCTCTGCCACACCTACCACCTGCATGTCCTCTCTCACCACATCCATAAACTTTTTCTTAGGCTTCCTGTTTTCCTGTTACCTGGTAGCTTCATCCTTAGCATCTTTTTCCCAATATACTCTGCATCCCTCCTCAGCACATGTCCAAACCAACGTAATCTTGCCTTTCTGGCTTTGTCTCCAAACCTTCCAACCTGGGCTGACCCTCTAATATACTTATTCCTAATCCTATCCACCCTCGTCACACCCAGTGCAAATCTTAATACTTCAACTCTGCCACATCAAGCTCTGATGCCTGCCTTTTTGTCAATGCCACTGTCTCCAACCCATATAACATAGCTGGTCTCACTACCCTCTTGTAGACCTTCCCTTTCTCTCTTACTGGTACTTGTCTGTCACAAATCCCTTCTGACACTTAACTCTCCAGCTCATTAAAAACAGTTTATGTATTTGTGGAAATGGTTGTATTAAAATACGATTTTGCATTTTTAGTGACTAATTGTAGATTAAACTGTTTAAGAGTATGGAAGTTTATGGTAGTGGGGAAAACTTGTCCAGTAAATTTTGTATGTGTCTAATATGTATTCTAATAGTGCTAATATAATTCATAATAAGTTTGCTTTTAAAAAGTGTTTAATGTTAAAATCATTTAAGTACCTGTCTTTTGGCATTTAATTTACAAATAGTTGGACAAAAAAAATCCATATTATGTTAGTCACTTTTTAGAATTTCAACATCTACGTCAGATAATACAAGAGTGTAGACAGTGATTTGTGCTTGTCCTATGCAGACAGGCTCAAATCATGATCACTCTACTTGGTATCATACAGATTGCTCAGGGGTGATCTGTGTCTTGCCTACAAGGCAGTCTTGGACCTTGCCCTACTAGAGTTGCTCCATATTCGTAAGTCTAACTACTCATGCACTAACAGCTCAAAAGACCTGAATCTAATATGTGACATCAACAAAACCTGCTGGAGAGACAGGTTTGTCTCCCAGAGACTGCCCAATCTCTGGAATAGACTTCCCATACACATCACATCACTGACCCTCTTCAAGCGCATCCATAATGAGTGGATGGGAAACTACAAATCTGTCCACCTGTGTCCCTCATTGACAGGGGTGACAGGTGTTGACTGAGGCTTCTTTTTGGGGGTAAACCCTTGGCTAGGCTTGTAAGGGACCCAGGGCCATTAGCCTAGTAACCTCCTATGATTGAAGGGGGGGACACTGGGGCCATATTTTGGTTGTTTTTTTTTTTTTCAGTTTGTATTTTAAAGTTGGTTTCCCACAATTCCATTGGAGTGGGTGGGGTTAATTAATTATATATGCATGTTAATCAGTGTGCAGATTTGTACTTATTTCTCATGGGCCTTTGCCCAGATTTTTGATGTTTTCAGGTTGAGAGGTATGACTAGGTACAGAATTTTTCTGGATACTTCCTTTGATAGCAGTTGTAATGGCACACTGCTATTTTGTTGGCACTGTTGTTTAGACATATTAGTTGGGGGGGCAGTGATTTTTTCCTGTTAAGCGGCACATTACAATGGACTCCTGAGTTGGGTCTGTGATCATATGTGAGTATCTGTCATTGCACAAACAAGAATAAGTCACTATTGCTACTATCCTACTTTCATCCTACTTGCATCCACACCCTTTGTATGTTTGGCACACTGTTTAATATGTGATGTGTAAACAAGTGGTGAATATGGATAGCTTTCCTTTATTTCAGTATCTCTACATTCTGTACTCCTATATATGTGATCCTGATGTGTTCTCATTTATTTGTATTTCAGGCAACATCATCCATGCACATCATAGGGCACCATTTACTGAGGCAGAAAACAACCTCATCGCTGAGGCTTTGCGCCAACATTACCAGGTCCTGCTGCCTATAGGAGGGCAAATAGGCAGACCATGAAGCCTTGTGGAATGAACTGGTGCATAACATCAATGCCATGGGTCACCAGAATCATACTTATGAGCAGGTGTGCCACCGTGCCATGGATATGATAAATTCAACATGCAGACATGGAGCCGATGTGGCCAGGGATTGTCAGGTCACTGGTGGTGGGCTTGCAGCAGAACAACCTCTCTCAGCCACAGAAGAATTTCTGACAAATCTTGGAACACAGGACAGCTTCCAGGCATCCATCAGCCAATATGTTGTGGATGTGGGTGCCACCCTTTCCTCTCAAGAGGAGCATCCAGGTATGCTTACTTAGATCAGCTTTGGAATGCTGTTGCATTCAATGTGTCAAGGTGTGTCAAGGTGTATATAGAACAAGAGTGTCAGGTGTTTTAAGAGGTGGGAAAGGAAGTTAGCTGCAGTTTTAAGCTCATGTAGAGATTGTGACTCACATGCCTGTCAACATAGCAGCTACTGTAAATGTGAGATATTTGGACATATTACTCCTGTTATACTGTAACATGTGGTGCTGTTGCCATTACCTCTCCAGGGTGAGGACAGCTTGCATGGAGTGGAATTCCTTGTTCAGACTCCTAGAGGGCAACTGACAATCTGGGCTAGGCGCCTTAATGGTCCACTGGACTACAAGCCTGCTTATGCCTGAAATTAGTAAAATAAACTGGGGGCACAGATAAGTGTACCCAAGTGTACCCAAGTTTACCAAAGTCTAAAAAAGTATATTTTATATTGATGTTTCTTAAACTTTTGGGGACTAAGGAAACCTACATAAAAATATATCGTTTTAGCTTTAATGTAGCTGTGAAATTAAACCTATTTCAATATTTTTGTTTTGGTTACAGTGTCACTGGAAAATCCACTGACACATAAGTATGTAGAAGGAAATGAAATATGATACTGGATGTTTTTTCACTTAAGGGTCCAGATTCACTATGAGGTTTTACTCAAAATTCTTCAAGAGGTAAGTTACAGTTCAGATTTTTCAAGTAATGCCCAACGAAAGATCAACCAACATATCTTTTTCATTTGTAGATAGATAATTCCTTACTCATTCATTGAAATTAAAGGGATCAAGAACTTGCAAAAAGCCTTCTGTTGGATCCAAATTTGAGAGAAACAGTCTTCAAATTTAAATGACAACATTTTTAAATGATTAACAATAACACATTTTGGTTTGTAAGAACTGTAATCCTCATTTATCTTTTCTGTCTCATTCATTTGGTCAATTAAGTTGACATTAATAAACCTGTTGCTTTTAGTTCCCTGATTTCACAGTTTAATGTTCTTCTTTTGGCCTTTTGTTTTATTGAAGGTGTTAATAGCTTTGCATGTTCCCTCATTATTTAAGTCAAACTCATGCAACATTTGAAATATGTCTACAAGGTAAAATAACTTCATGTTCCAGCCTATGTCAGTTTTTGTTGGAAAGAAATATAAATATTTCTTCTTCCTGGTCACAAATTCTTTTCAACATCCATCAAATATCAGCATGTAGCAATGTTTCATTAAAAGAATCCATTTTATTGCACATTGCAAAACATCTTGAATTTAAATAGCTTGCCTTTTTAAAAGTTACTGGGCCAGATTTACGAAAGCCTGCACGGAGTGCAAGAAGAGTGTAGGAGCTCACGGCGGCAATATGTCTGCTGTGCGATCCAGGTACAGCTGGCAGGGGCGTGCACGAGAGCTGCTAAAGCTACTCTGGCACGGACAGCATCATGGTATGCAAATTACCTCATTTGCTGGTGAAAGCCATGCAAATGAGGTAAATTTGCGATCCAGCAAACACAAACCGTCTGTGGAAGATTAGTGTTAGCTGCAGAAATGTACTCCGTTGTTAATGGAGTACCGTTCTGCAAATAGCTAAACGGAGCTATGACAGCTCCAAATAAAGGATGCATACAGTTGAGGAAGCATGCCAATGGCCAAATATAAGGCCATTGGCATTTATAAATGTTTAAAAATATAACAATTTAACTTTTTTCCCCGATCTCCGATGTTTAAGTATAGCACAGCACCGCGAAAACGTGTGGCGCTTATAAAAACAAGAAAATAATTTAAAAAAAGCCAAAAATAGGCATTTTTACTAAAAAGCTTATTCTGCCATGCAGGTGAATAGCAGGCTGAAGATAACATGGCCACTGAGTAGTGGTTGCTAAGGGGGGGAAGCTCAGTGTGAGAGATGTAACCATGCATTAGTAGGCAATCCTATGCAAATGAGGATAAGGATAGTGAATTCCAATTTTCCCCAGCATGTGAGCCATGTCCCAAGAGTGTAAGAGTAGGAGTAGGTGAGTAGTAGATTAAAATATAGGTGACATCATGAGGGGTGTGTGTCAGACAGGCTGTAAGCTAATTGGAGCACAGTGGCTTATGTTTGCTTTGAGTTGGTCAGGATTGCAAGAGGTGTGCCTACAGTTGTCCTATTTGAAAATCTCAAACCAAAGGTGCACAATGTTAAAAGATAGGAAACTCCTTGCAAACATTCACAGAGCGTGTGCACACGTGTGTGCGCATTTGCGCTTGTTTGTGTGGAGCTTCCTCCTGGGCGGAAACAGAAAGGCAAAAGGAAGGAAAAGAAGTAGTAGGAAGTTAACCAAAGAGAACTAGCAGAGTTGCCAGGTGAAATATATCAGAATCAGCCAATTACACAGGCAGCAGACTAGCCCAGCCCTGCTCAGCACTTTAAACTCTGCAAACAGCATTCCCCCATGTTTTTTCCCAAGAACTCTGCAACACTGCAGTATACAAAGAGGGAATGTCAGACAAAATGTTAGGGGCTGCTCTTACTATCATAAACCAACATGTGCAAGGTGCTGAGGGTGGTGATGTTGTGAATGCTGCTGAGCAATCCACAGTGAGGAGACTGAGAAGAGTGTACAGATCCAGGGTAACCTACCAGGGGCTACATAAGCTGGAGATAGTGGAGTGCTATAGGGTGGACAGAGACCTCCTACAGCAAATTGTTGAGCTGTGCCGGCCACGCCTCACACACATAACCAACAGAGGGAAGCCCACCCCAGTGGATACCAAGGCATGTGTTGGCATAAGAATACTAGCTACAGGTACCTTCCAAAGACCAACTGGTGATATGATGGGGATTTCACAGGCATCAGCATCCAGCGTACTCCACCAGTTCCTGGATGCCATGTCAGCACATGTCGATGACTACATATATTTCCCTAATTTCCGTGAGGCATTGGCCAGCAATAAGCGTTTTTTCCACCAAATAGCAGAATACCCTGAGATAAAGGGTGCAATAGACTGCACGCACATACACATCAAAGCACCACCCGGTGAGCGGGGTTGGGTCTACATCAACTGCAAGGGCTTCCCCTCCATCAACTGCCAGGTTGTGTGTGATGCCCAGGGCATAATAATGAATGCGTGTGCTGGCTGCCCTGGAAGCTATCACGATTCCCACATCTGGCATCTGACACAGCTGTACCAGAGATTTGCCAATGGGAACATCCCTGATAGTCACCTAGTGGGGGATGCTGGATACACACTGGAGCTGTGGCTGATGACACCCATCGGAAATGCACACACACCTGAACAAGAACTCCATAATGAGGCACACGCACAAACAAGAAACATAATTGAGCATGTGTTTGGGATGCTCAAGTCACAGTTCCGGTGCCTGGACACATCCGGTGGAGCCTTGCAGTACTCACCAACTACATGTACCCAAATTGTTATGATATGTGCCATGCTACACAATATGATCCTGCGGAAACAGCTGCAGCAGGAACAGCATGGGGCAGGGCCAAACAGCCTCCCACCACTGCCAAGGCCTGCACAGGCACAGCGTGACTCGGAGGAGGAACAACCTGAGCCTGCCCCAGTAGGCAGAAGGA
Organism: Protopterus annectens; assembly: GCF_019279795.1. Classification (NCBI taxonomy): domain Eukaryota; kingdom Metazoa; phylum Chordata; order Ceratodontiformes; family Protopteridae; genus Protopterus; species Protopterus annectens. Next base: position 835,380,441 of record NC_056727.1, on the reverse strand, counting down.
GGCATGAATAGTATGCCCTGGCCTTGGCAAAGAGGCAATGCACAGCACATACACTGACTCAGTAGGAACCCTGGAAATGACACCTCTCTCTGACTCACACATACAGTAAAAGGGATGCCTAACTTGACATTACCTGTTTTCAAACATGTATAGGGAGTGTACTATGTGCATCCGACATAGGCAGCCCTGCAGCACCACCTGAGGCATGAATGCCCTATTTTAAGCAATATAAAGCACTGCTAAGCACATTTTACCAGTATTGAGAATATTTAAATGCAATTAGGCGTAGCTGCGCACCGTGCTAACCAGCTCAACATCGGGAAAAGTTAGGCAATGTTGGGCAAAGTCAATCAAAGTCAGGTAGACATGCTCACACCTGCTTTACTGTTCCTTAACCAGTCAGATCTGCCCAGCAGGAAAATAAAAAGCAGTGACAAGGCTCAAACTCATGATACTGTGCACTATAGTCACAGCACTGAACCACTAAGCCATGACAGCATTTCACTGGCACAGACACAACTTAACTCACTCACACATACCAGTTGGGGGGGTCACATACCTAACAATCACAGCCAGCAGGACAATTGTAGACAAATACAAACACAAACACAAACAAATGCTGTATCATGCCCTCTGAAGAGGCATATGAGTAACCTCCCCACAGGCTTATGCAGACAGATAACAGCAGGCCAGGCAGTGTGATGTGGGTTGAGTAGGCTATGAAGTCACAAGCTAATATGCATGTAATTGGAAGCTAAGGTCTGTAGAACAGTGGTATGCCTCAAGCCAGTATGATAGGCAGCAGTACAGAATGAAATGGAGTACCTGACATAGCAGTGCAGGCCTAGCAAATGTATATAAGTGTCAGGTATACCCCTCATCCATACCCACAGTAACAATCAGGTGTGCCCCCCCAGGTAGAAATGTACAAATAATAGCTGTCCCCCCTGTATGTAGAAATGTTGATAAGTCTATGCAAATTGACTCATGGAAGCCCTGCAGGCACAGCGTGCTTCCTGTTGATGTACAACACAAAGGTGAGCCCTGAAGTAAAATCCAACGTGATTTTTCTCACACATATAGTATATATGCCCATAGTGGGCATGCTCACACACTTAAACAAATTTAGCAAATTTCAGTCAGCAACATAATGAAAGGTCATACTGGGCATGCTCACACACTTAGGACATGTCTGAGTACAGCAGTGGGCCACACATATCTGGCAGTTGCAGTTCTTACTCCAGACACTTGTCACCATTCACCAATCCTGCCTTGCACACACAGTGATATGAAAACAGACCCATATAATATATTGGACCCCTGTCATAATCAAACTATGTAATACAAGTACTTAAGTTGTTCAAAGAAAGTGAAAATCCAAAGATCAATAAATCTCCAATTGGTATCATCAAGAAACAATGAGCACTCCGAACATTATCCAAGCCATGTTCTGGGAAAAATATTGCCAAAGAGTCTATAGAGAACCATGAAGCTTTCTTTAGCAAAGTTTGTGGATGACTGCAAAAAGATTGTCATAATCAATGTTTGGGACAACAGAGACATCCTTAAAAAGGGTCTCAGTCAGACAGATGTGGTGTCAAAACTATGGCCTCCAGCTACAGTCATACAAATACCACATAGGTGCCAACACCCTAAATATGGAGGTAATAATAACAGATCTATGGACACATGTGGATAGCCATCTCTACTTCCAGAAACACATTCACAAAGTGGTTAGAAAATCATGCTATGTGTTTCCACAAATTGCCAAGGTCTTTGCATGTAGGTCAAAGGAGGTTCCCTCTACTCATCAGTCATCAGACCCATCAGAGAGTATCATGGCCCACTTGTGATGAATCTGACTAGGCACCTTCAGCAGCTGGAAAGACCACTGAAGTACCTCAACAAGAGGATCACTGGCCTCAAACAGTTGCCCCATGCAGCAAGACTGAAGTTAACTCAATCTGTGCTCTGTTGCATACTGTCTACTCAGGTGATCTCTGCCCAACAGACAGGTCCATGTCCAATGCAGAACTGATGTACATGCTCTATCTGAAGTAAACCCAAGCTCACTGTGCCATATGCTCTAGGGATATCATCATAACAACAATAAATAGAACATGTTGGAGGGATACATTACTAACTCACAGACTTCCCTTGCTTTGGAACAGGCTCCCAACCTACATTAAGCTGAGTCCCTCACTGACACTCTTCCAGAGGAGCCTTGATGAGTGTATGTGAATCTGAACTGTCACACCATGGATCACTTCATCAGCTCTACTACACAGAGGCATAGGGAACTAACCCCATGTGTGGTGATAGCTGCACACTCTGGCCATACTAATATATGCCTTCAGGCAGATAGCATATTACCTACCTATGCACCTATATATATGTAGGGGGAACACAGTATAATAAGCCAAAGATGGATGGACAGAGATGTGTGTAAGAGGGTGACCATGACAGGGAGCCATCCAGGACTGTCTCACCCAGCACACATCCCAATAACACAAAAGACATGAGGTGCACATCTCACTTACTGCACATAATAGCCACCAGTATATGTAAGCATTACAGTGCATGTGGTGAATGTGCCTGCTGTACAACATGACTGTACAATGAAGTACACATCTACTATCTGTAGAGATGCACCTGTCACATAGGTTCATAGGTATGGAGTAGACTATCTTCACAAAGGCATATATTAGCCTAGGCAAGTTGTGCAGCTTTCACCACCCCATTGGGTAGTCTCCTAAGCCCTAGTTCTAATAGTTAGTACCCTAAGCCCCTTTCTAGTGGGGCTGCTGATGTGATGCCTGGTGTGAATTGTCTGTTTCCCATCCACTCATCAAGGTTCCTATTGAAGAGTGTCAGCGAGGGGCTCTGTCTGATATACATTGGGACTCTGTTCCACAGTAAGGCAAGTGCCTGGGATGGTACTCTACCCCATCAGCATGTTGTATTCATTTATTTTGATGAGGTTCATATCCCTGGAGTGTGTAGTGCGACTCAATTTTGTTATCTGTAGATGGAGCATGTTCAACAGTTATGTGTTGGACATGGCTCTGTATGTTAGGCAGAGTGTGCCTCTGAGTAGGCAGTAGGCAACGGAGAACAGATTTAGTTTTACCAGTTGGGTTGCATAACACAACTGTTTGTGGCCAGTAATCCTCTTGGTGAGGTACCTCTGTGGTCTCTCCAGTTGTTGGATATACTTAGTCGAGCACATGCAAAATGGTGCATTGTACTCAATGATGGGTCTGATGACTTAAGAGTAGAGGGCCACCACTACCTCTTTTGATCCTGATGCAAACCCTTTGTTGAATAGGTGGGCCACATAGGATTTCCTAATCATTTTGGCAACATGGTTGTCAAAAGAAAGATGACTATCTACTTGTGTTCCCAGATCCCTTATTACCTTGTCAGTTTTTAGGGGGTAACACCTATGTGGTAGTTTGTGGTTACTTTGTTTTCCCAAAAGGAATTACTATGCATTCTTTCACATTAGGCTCGAGGCCATGATTCTGACACCACACATCTGTCTCATAGATTTCCTTCTGGAGAATATCTGTGTCATTCGGGGAATCTATTATGGCAAACACTTTACAGTTCCCAGCAAAATTAGTCAACCACAACCCTCCTGTGTTGGCATGTACTTTTGAGAAGTCTATACCAAATGGGAGGGACCCCAGGACTGAACCCTGGGGGACACCAGCTGTTACCGGTGTAGAGTCTGACATGTAGCTAGCAACTCTTAATTTGTGGGATCTATCTGTGAGCTAGTTTGCAATCCATCTTGTGATGTATGGATTAATGCCCAGGTTGGTGAGTTCATCTATGATACCTGACTGGGGAATGGTGTCAAAGGCCTTAGCGAGGTATAGGTAGGCTGTGTGGAGCTCCTTTCAATCATCTGTAGCCTGGGTAACTGTCTCAAAGAAATTCACCCAGTTCAGGAGGCATGATCTGCATTTGACAAAGCCAAACTGGGTGTTCTCAACTGTGTGAAGGTTCCCAATGTCTTTATTGTTGACTTCCATTATAATTGGCTCCATTGCCTTGCAGATCAGACTCGTCAGGCTCATAGAGCATGAATGCCAAGGATCTTTTTTTGGCCCCACCCCTGTGGAATGGGAAGAACATTGCTGTGTAACATTCTATGGGTACATATCCTGTAGAGAGGATGTAGAGAGAGGTGTAGGTATCCTTGATGAATATGGATACATCCCCACCCTATGTGCTATGATCCAGGATCTGAAGCTGGAAGGTATGGAATGAGTAGTATCCTGGTAGAGCTGGTGTGCTCTCTGGAGCCTTGAACTAGGTTTCTGTTACTGCACAGATATCAATATTCTCCATACTGAGAAGTGCCTCGAGTGTGTGCATTTGCAGGCTGAGACTTCTGGCAATGAGTAGCATTTAACTCACTTTGTGGTTATTTGTATTGGTTATGGGGTTTGGTTTGTCCTGAGTGACTGGTGTTCCACACGTGAAGTCAACGCCTCATTGGTCCGATCTGACCATAAGCTAATTACCCTACATATCCACATTCTGCCCCCACCCCCATTAAGGAAACCATGTTAAAAAATTTCTCCAAAGCCAACTGCTTGCTTCTTAAGACAGAAGTGGTGAACTTCAGGACACCCATGCAGATGGACAATACAGTTACAACTACTGAATCCTACACAATTGCACTTTATAAGTACTTACATGAGTGCATGGATCGTGCTATCCCAAATAGAACCAAGATGCTATCCTCCAAGAAAAGGAAGCCAATCTGGTGGTCCCCTGCCATAAACAAACTGTACAACAGAAGGAAGAAACTGTTGCAAAAGAGAGTAAAATCCCATGAGTGGAGGAGCTCCCTAGTCAGCCTCAGTAAGAAGCTGCGATCCCTGATAAAATCCTCCAAAGCTAGTTATGAAAACAAAATCGCCGCTGATTCTAAAGACAACCACAAAGTATTCTATAGCTATGTCAAGAATTTCAATGGCAACACTCAAATCTGCTCTGAGTTACAGCACAATGGCACTAAATATATAGACCCAACTGATATTGCCAACATCCTGGCAGATAGGTTCAGTGCTAACTTTACCCTCCTCTCACCCATGAAAGAGCACATCTCTATACCGGAAGAATGCAAAGTTCCTGGAATCACGACTGCACAGGTAAAAAACACACTCTCCAAAGCCAGAAACACAGCATCCATGGGACCAGACAACATCCCAGGCTGCGTTCTGCATGAACTACAGAATGAACTGGCACCACACCTAAGTACCATGTTCAATCATAGCCTCACCTCAGGCTTTGTGCCTGATGAATGGCACACAGTGATGGTTATCCCACTACACAAGGTGGGAGCCACCATGGACCCCAGGAACTAGTGCCCCATTAGCCTGATGAGCCTGGTCTGCAAAGACATGGAATGTTTCATCATGGAACTTATAAACAAAGACATTGGTAATCTCCAAACTCTGGACCCCAACCAGTTTGGGTTTGTAAAAGGCAGATCATGAAAGACTTCTTTGAAGCACTAACCAAAGCCGTAGACAAGGGTAAGGTGGTTCAAACAGCCTATCTAGATCTTGCCAAGGCTTTCAACACCATCCCCCACTCTGGAATTATAGATAAACTCACTAAACTAGGTATAAATCCCTATGTCACAAGATGGGATGCCAACTGGCTCACTGACAGAACCCACACTGTGAAAGTAGCAGACTCCAAATCCGACTTTAGACCAGTGACAAGTGGAGTATCACAGGGTTCAGTCCTGTGTCCTGTCCTGTTTGGTATCTACTTACCTGAAGTACAGGCTAACACAGAAGATATTTGGCTAATGAAGTTCGCAGATGACTGCAAACTAGGAGCCATAATCAAAACTACTAACGATGTGGACATCCTACAAAAGGGCCTCACTGAGACAGATGCCTGGTGTCAAAGCCATGGCCTCAAGCTCAGTGCCAAAAAGTGCACTGTCATCCCCTTTGGTAAAAACTCTGTACCCATGAACTACAACATAGGTGGTAGTATACTTAACATCGAAAGTGTGATAAGAGACCTTGGGACACAGGTGGACAGTAGTCTCTCCTTTGATAATCACATCACCACAGTAGTTAGGAAATCCTTCTACGTGGCACACCTCATCACAAAAGGTTTCTCATGCAGAAAAAAATAAGTCATTGTTCCCCTCTACTCATCAATCATTAGATCAAATTATAGAGTACAATGCCCCTTTTGGTATGTACCTCACAAGACATCTACAACTGGAAAGGCCGCAGAAATACCTCACAAAGAGGATTACCAGCCTTAAACACATGCCCTACACAGACTGTCTCAAAACACTCCAGCTTTACTCTGTCGCATATCACCTACTCAGAGGTGATCTCTGCCTAACATGCAAAGCTATGTCAAACACAGAGCTGTTGGATATGCTCCACTTAAAGAAATCCCAATCCCTCCGAGCTACATGCTCTAGGGACCTAAACCTTGTCACCACAATAAACAGAACATGCTGGAGGGACAGAGTCCTGTCCCAGAGACTTCCCATACTCCGGAATAAACTACCTATCTATATCAAACAAAGCTCCTCATTAGAACTCTTCAATAAAAATCTTGATGATTGGATGGGAAATAGGAAATTCACCCCAGGGATCACTTCTGTGTCTCTGCTCAACAGTGGCACAGGAAAATAAATTTATTGAATGGCAAAAGCCAGGGTACCTTTTTGGCTGGCTTGTATAAGCCCCAGGGCCAATAGCCTAGTACCTACCTATGAACCTATGAGCCTTGCCTAAAAAAGGTAATATGGGGACAGTAAAAGACTTGGCCAGTATTCAGAAGAATAGGGGTGACAGGTGTAAAACATCTGTAGTGAAGCAACGAGGCTTGTCTATCATGTCATCACAGGCAGACAGAGACTGGATCCCCTTTGAATGACACCAGAAGCTCAGCCAATTGTTGAAGTTTATTGTCTTTCTGTTATATTGCAGTATAATGAAGGTGCAGGTAAGATGCTACTCAAGGTCAGGGTCATACCAGCCTGGGCTACATGATCATAGAGCTACTATATATCTCTTGTCATGTTGTCTTAGGAGGTATGTCTCAGATCATTCACATTGACATGTACAAAGAACATGTCATATATATATCTGTTCTGAAGTGATGTAAGTGCTTGTGTTATGTGGCGGATCATAGCACCTGACAGGCAACTGACAGTAACCTTCCCCTTGTCCAGCCGAGTGAGTGGAACATCTGTGTGCCTGACTATGAAGTCATCTATTACTAGTGTGTCGGGTATGTTGTTTTGCCTTAGGGCCTGTTGTGAGGCACACTGCTTTGGTGTATTATGTGTTTTCTGGCATGTGCTTTGAGGTGCATGTTGCTTGCTTGTCTGCTTAGGAGGACACTCTCTCTTTTTCAGATTAATATTTGTATTCTCCGAGTATGGTAATGTGTATTTATGTGTGTGTTTTGTTGGTGCTTATATTGTAGGTCTATGTAAGACTGTTGGTGTTGTGGTTGTATGACCCTACTCCTCTTGACAGTATTGGGTTGACAAAGCTTAGCCATCGGTTTGACCCTGTGTGTGCCAGCATGTGGTGCATCAACCCATATATGATATGGTCATGGCCTATGCATACAATACACTCACAATACACCTAGTATGATAAGCCTGCTGAGGTTAGCAAATGTGATAAAAATCTTTGGGCAAACTGTCAGCAAGTAATGTCTGTATTGCACCCTGTAACTCCATATTGCTTGCTGAAGTGTAAAGATGTACTTAGTTTGGATTAAGAACCCCGCACTTGCCAACTGTGTGTGTGTGTGTGTGTGTGTGTGTGTGTGTGTGTGTGTCTCCCCCTGGGGAGAGACCAGCCTTTTTGGAGACTACTCATACCCCTTAAAAGTGGTATACTCATCTTTGTCAAGTCTGATGATGTCACCATCCTACAAATATACCTGTGGGGAAAAAAAAAACCCAGTAATGTGTATAGTGTGTTGTGTAGAAGTGTATTGCTGTAGTGCTATAATGTAGTTAGGTAAGGGTTTGAATCCTGCAATTGCCAACTGTGTGTGTGTGTCTTCCTTGGGGAGTGGCAACCTTTTTGGAGACTGCTCACACCCCCTAAAAGTGGTATCCTCATCTTTGTCAAGTCTGATGATGTCGCTGTCCTACAAATATACCTGTGGAAAAATAAAACCCCAATAATTTGTATAGTGCGTCGTGTAAATGCATGTTGCTATAGTTTTATAATGCAATTAATTAAGAGTTTGAATCCTGCACTTGCCAACTGTGTGTGTTTCCGCAGGGAAGCATAACCTTTTTGGAGAATACTCACACCTCATAAAAGTGGTATACTCATCTTTGTCAAGTCTGATGATGTCACCATCATACAAATATACCTGTGGAAAGAAGAAATCCCAGTAATGTGTATAGCATCTTGTGTAAATGCATGCTACTCTAGTATCATAATGTAGTTAGGTAAGGGTTTGAATCCTGCACTTGCCAACTGTGTGTGTCTTCCTGGCATAAAGCAGCCTTTTTGGAGAATACAAACACCTCTTAAAAGTGGTATACTCATCTTTGACAAGTGTGATGATGTCACTATCCTACAAATATACCTGTAGAAAGATGAAATCCCAGTAATGTGTATAGTGCGTTGTGTAAATGCATACTGTTATAGTGTCATAATGTATTTTGGAAGGAGTTTGAATCTTGCACTTGCTGACTGCATCGGTGCATGACACTGTTGGTCAATGTGGAGTGGGTTTTGATTTTTCTAGTGTATGACATATCACAATGACAACTGTATGTGCATTACACATGTAAAGTAGCTGTGGAGCCATGCCATATACATACATGTGACCTCAACTATTTCATAGGTGGGTACTCTGCTTTCTTCATGAACACATCTGTTATCTTTGCCAGAGCGTGCTGGTACTTTCCAGACCTTAGGTCACTTCTCTATGCTTGTGACAAGCTTAGTCACTGCAGTGATCCCTGGGCTACATCTTCTGTTTCACATTCACTCATCACGGTTTCTATTGAAGAGTGTGAGTGAGGGTTTATGCTTGAGGTATATCTGAATCCTGTAACAAAGCAAGCAAAGTCTGGCAAAGATGACTGATCATTATAGGTGTGCAACAACCTCTGTTGATCTGCATGCAAACCCTTTATTGCTTATGTGCTCCACAGACAGATTTCCAAAACCCTTTGATAATGTGATTATCAAAGGAGAGATGACTAAACACATGGCTCTATGTATACAATAGTACCTGTTCCACATTTTGGGGGCTACTACCTATGTGCTACTCTGGGGATACTTTGTTTTCTAAAAGTGGATAATTATGCTTTATTTGGCTTATAGCTTTACAACATGAGTTTGACACCAGGTATCTGTTTCTATGATACCCTTTTGGAGGATGTGTGTGTCATCTGGAGAATAAAGTATAGCCCACAGTATGCATTTTCATCAAACGTGGGCAGACATATCCCTACTGTGTTTGCTTGTACCTAAGAAAGCTATATGCCAAACAGGAGTGGTCCCAGGACTGAGTGCAGGTGAATACCACTTGTTACTGGCATAGAATTGTACATGGAGGCTGCAAATGTTACTGTGTGTCCTACATCTGTGTGTCAGTTGTCAGTCCATCATCTAACAATCATTTATGGTCAGTCTGTTGAGGTTATGTATAATACCAGAATGTGGGATGGGTATGAATTGCTGGTGAGCTATAGCTTGGCTGTGTGGACCTCCCCTCCCCCACATCTAGCCTTGTTAACTGGCTTGAAGTCTACTAGGTGTAGGAGCCATGATCTGGCCTTTACAGAACCTAAGTGGGTATGGTGCAGTGTTTGCTGGTTCATAATGTCTCTGTTGATGAGTTCCATAATGCTGTGCTCCATAGCCTTCCAGATAACATTTGTCTGGCTTATAGGGTGAGAGTTTCCATGATCTGTTGTAGTTCTACCCTTAATCAGTTTATGTTAACATTTGCACTGGGTGTAACGAGGGTGGACAGGATTAGGAATAAGTATATTAGAGGGTCAGCCCAGGTTTGAAAGTTAGTAGACCAAGAAAGATAGGCAGGATTAACTTGGTTTGTACATGTGCTGAGGAGGGATGCAGAGTATATTGTGAAATAGATGCTAAGGAAGAAGCCACCAGGTAACAGGAAAAGAGGAATGCCTAAGATGAGGTTTATGGCTGTGGTGAGAGAAGACATGCAGGTTGATGATGTGACAGCACAAGATGCAGAGGGCAGGAAGAAATGGAAACAGATGATCTACTGTGGCGAACCCTAATGGGAGCATCTGAAAGGAGAAGAAGAAGAAGACGTTGTATCTCAGCCCTTGTGGACTGTGAACACCATTAGCATGCATCATTCCACAAGTATGTGACCTTTATAGAGGCTGCATCTGGACAGAGTGTTTAGGTGAGTGGTGACTTCATATGTCAGCTTGTGTATGACACAGCCAGGGACACTGTCCAGTACCATTGCCACTGTGGTTTGGACTTTGCTAAAGAGATGTTTTAACTAGTGTCTGTGAATCATCAGGTTTTACATTCTTCAGGTCTGGAAATGTGGCTCTTGTGTAATGACAGGGTGGTGAAATCCACATTCAAACTGTCTGACAAGAAATTGGTACTGTCAATCAGATAAGTGTACTTTGTGACCATTTACATTAACTGTGACCCGATCTGAGATTTCTCCTGTAGATTATAAACAACACTAAATAAAGCTTTAGTGTTGTCTTTGGAATCCTTGCCATTTTGTATTTTGAAGCTTGTCTTGTATGTTTATTGAGGGATTGGATTTTCCCAATGATACTGACCAGAGAGGTTATCCCTTCTTGATATGTGACTCTTTTTTGGTACAACTTCACACCTTCTATTATATACTTAGTTTATGCAAGGGTCCATGAGACTAATGCACTTTTACTGTATAAGTGAGAATTTCTTCTATTTGTGATAGCACAGTCCATGCAACCCTGTAGGTGAACAGTGTGCATTACTAAAGGATTATGCAGCTGTGACAGTGTTAACCTTAGTAATGCAAATATATGACAGATAGCAACAACAGCATCACCTACAGCACAGTGTCAACCTGTGTCATACACACACATGTGTACTCAAGTTCCAAAATGTGTACAATGCATACTGGTCATCAATAGAAATTATGGAGTGTTAACCCTGGCCAATACACATCATGTCGCCCTACCCATGTGTCCAATATGCATGTACATGCAGACAGTGCACCTCCACCATGTTCACAAATGGACACCTGCAAACCTGTGTTGCACACACCCCACACTTACTGTCCACTGTAAAATGCATGCTGACACAACTACACACATCAGCCAACTGGCACATGGGCAAGCAAAACACAATTGGAATAAACACTGGTGAAAACAATACAACATTGCTAATTACAGCTTTAATGCATCATGCCTGCTCAGCTACACCTCCAAGGATATCATTACACTTTACTGCTGACAACATGCTACACATCCAACCATTGCTATACTTTATTAAAGTCACCCTGTGCATCAGCACCATGTTAGCCTGTTCCTGCATCAATGTTACAAATGACAGGAGGTATCACAGGTTTCACCATATGCACAGGGTGTGTTGTTGGTTTGCCAGAGGCCTACACTGAGCCATACAATCGACATGCGCATGTGAGTGTGTGTGTGAGGGCCATAAGTACTGTTATGGGCCAATGTTTATGTCATGTGTGTGGGTATGTGTTTGCCCTAGGTTTCTTGTTTATGTGTATGTGCCTGCATGCACACAGTTTCACCATGTGGCTGCCATATACGGGGATTTGTGAGACAGCTACAGAATGTACCTGGCAGGCTTTACAGATCACCGTCTCTGGCCATGGATACGGAACCTGTGCCTGGCATGGGTGCTACAGACAGTATCAGTTATTAATCCAAATTGGGTACTATCCGAAGAGGTTGACATATGCCCACTGGATCCAGGTCCCTGCTGGGACTGGCCAGTGCCATGTGCATGTGGTCTGCTAGGACGGTCTATGGACAGCCCCCCTCAACATTGCTGGGGCTGGTACTGGCATTACGGGAGCGGCTGTAACTTGCTGGATGTCCACGGTGACCTCCAGCTGGTGATGTTGCTGGCATACATCCACGTCGACATCTCAGCCATCCCGCACTGTCCTGACACATGGACATGACATTGTGGAAGACATCCAATGTCTCACCCCAATGTCTATCAATGACCTCAGTGTAGTTACTTATGGCACCTGCTAGGTCACGGATACTGTCATTTACAGAGGTGTAATGAGCCCTCTGTGCCCTTAGCCCCTGTCTGGTGTACTGCTCCATTCATGTCTGTGCCTCCATGACAGCCTGGAACATGCATGTGGTAGAAAGAGGTGTGGCACGTCTGCCAGGGGCATGATGACCAGCAACGCTCTGATGAGAACCCCTGGGCATCTGCCTATGTGGTACCATTCCAGACATCTGGCTATGACTGCTGTGTCCTGATACATGTGCCACAGATACCACACTGTCCTGGCCAGTGCCAACCATACACTGTCCCTCAGCTAAGGGCAATGGTGATGATGGATGTGCAGGCTGTATGACTGTGTGCATGGATGGGGTGGAGACTTGTGTACTGTCAATTGGTGGCCCAGCAACAGACCCTGACAAACCTGCCTGTGCCTCAACACACCTATCCTCCTTATCACTGTCTGTCTCAGTGACATCAGGTTCCCTGCTGTACTGAACCAGCCCCACCTCGCCAACTGTGAGTGGAAAACAGGAAACACACTTTAAGACCTGAACATGACTTCAGACCACATGCACATATGCGCACATGCGCACATGCACACATGCTCACATGCGCACATGCACACATGCACACATGCACACATGCGCACATGCACATACACAAAACTACACTCCTCCCTAAAGCAGACACACACAACTCCAGCAATCACAGAACATACACAATAGTATGTGATGGTGGGGTACAGTATTACAAGCAAAACAGTCATATCACACATGTCACCATGCAGGACATGCATTGCTCAACAGCATGCAGTGCAAGTGTAGTCAGTCCTTGTTACTAATAGTATACATGGCTTTGATGCATGTGTTTTGTTATTAGGTGATGGCCCTCCCCCTGGAACACAATGCATACATGGACACAGCATTGCTGTGCAGGTATTCATAACCCTGCAATGTACTGTGCACCATAACTCACAGGTGTACATACCATTGCTGGATGTGTATCTGTGTGTCAGATAGGTATCCAATGCTGATTACACTCTGTGTCTTTAGCAAATAATTGTGGACACATTTTTAGCACATGCATGATGAGTATTCACACAGCATCATCACTGGTGCATGGATAATTGATAGAATACCATTTGGCCACATACCCAATGTATGGTACTTATGATGAGTGTAGATCATATTGTGGACATATCAGTCTCATCCATGACATGGCATGCTAAAACAACTGCATATTTAAACACTACACATACCCAATATGTGTCATATGACCTAGCCACTCAATAGCATCACAAGACATATATGTGTCAGTTGTGCAAATGGTGATAGGTATGTGTACTGTTTAGAGGTGCATATGTGTGCACACACACATCATTATAGTGTGTAGCAATGACAGCTATGTGTAGTACTGTGGTTACAATGACTGGATGGGGTATAGTATCATAGGCCGTCATCATGAAGCATCAGGTGGTCACTCAAGGCAACAAATGGTTCACAAACCAGCACTAATCATGCTATGCCAGAACTGTACTACTTTGGCTAAATTCACCATTTTCACAACCAGTTGTTACGTGAGTTTGTAAGTAGGCCAATAAGGAGCATTCCCTGACATGAATGTGTATTGTATTGCAGAGTGTTTAAATACCCCAGGATAGGCCTCTACCCCTCAGGTATATTATGTGAAATGTGTGGATGATGTTTTGGATACTGAAGTGTGTCTTTACAGATGGTTTGGGAATCCTTTATGTGTAGCATGTTAAAATGCTCAGTGTATGACACAGATGTGTATGTTATGTGCATGTTGAGTATCAACTATGCCTATCCAATGGTCACTACAGTCTAGCCACATTTGTTTGAGATGGTCTGGGTATTGCATGTGTTTGAGGCAGCTAATCACATTAGTGAGATGTGTGTGCTCTTACACCAAACATGCACAGCATGCATTATGAGTAGGTGTGTTACATGTCTACATGGCCGACACCTTAACTATGACATGCACTTTTTACTTACAATAATAAATGTGGAACACACTCACCAGCATCTGTCTGTTGCCTTGATGTCACCCTAGAGGGACCTACATAGAGATTAGACAGTTTGTCAGTGGCCACAACTGTGGCATTGCTACTGTGTGTTTGCAATCTTATAATACAACAACCATTTACATTCGCAGGGCTACAGATTATGTTCCAAATGATCAGTATTGCACAACAACAGGCTCCTCATCTTTGAACAACACACTCCATATCTCACATATGCATGATCTACCAATACAGATAACAGTAGTCTACAGATATGCCATGTTACCTGCATGCTCCATGTGTGTTTGCTGGATGGCTCCAACCTCCATCATGGTGTATGTATGCTGCTGTTGTTGTTGGGCAGGTGTCACCAGGCTCATGAGCAGCTCCTCCACTCTGGTGAGGGTGGGATGGATATTAACACCATCTCCTGTAGCAAGCTGTTGTCTACGCACATCAGCGGCACGCTGACGGACATGTCTGAGAAAATCACTGCAGTGGTGGCGTACCTGCTCATACGTCCGGTTATGCTGGCCTACCTCATTGACCCTGTGGACAACATCTTGTCACATTGCAGTATGCCCCTGCTGGTCCTGGCTGGTTCATGAGAACATGAGAAGGTAGTGCTGAATCATACTGCTAGTAATGATATCATCTTCAGCACTACTGTAACTCGGGTTCCTGCAGTGGGCCATGATCCCTGGAAGACATAAATACAAACATATGTCTGAGCAAGTCATATGGCACATTTAACATTATAGAGTACAGATATCACTGAACTGCCATATATAGCAACCTATAAGCTAACCAAGAGTGAAACACTGTAACTGCCACTTATCACTGCTCACCCCCAAATGCTTGAAAGTGCCTTGCTCACTCTCTATCTAATGAACCATGTTCTGCATAACAACAAAATAAAATCACTATATAAGACTATACAAGAGTACCTGGCACACTGTATGCAACATGATGCACCACTTAGCCACGGTAGGTATACATCAAGCTGATGTGTAAAGAAATATATCATCCATCACAATCAGTGTAAGGTCCAGTAAATGTATTACTATTATACCACACAACTTTTTAATGCCAAACCCGTGGCCAAAATATGTGCACAATTGGGAATATAGGTCACATACTGCTGTAGTACACTATGAATGTTGCTAGATATGCAGTTATATGTTTTACCACACATATGTCAAAGGACATGTTACAGACATACCCACACACACATCAGACATAATTACAGGACACAAAGGTATGACAACACAGATAAGCTTTCAGTGTGTACTATACAGTATTGTGTATCAGTACTTACACAACCTTAATTTTGAGAAATGTAATCTGTGATGAATACAGGGACCACACAAAACAGTGAATGCAAGCAATGTGGACATATACCATACTTTGCTGTACAGGCCCAGAGCTCCAGGTAGTACTACAGTACACACAGGATTTGCATTCAACATCAGTACCAATCAATAATCATAGATGTAGTGCTTTAGCCTCCAATGACAAACCCTAGTTAAAACCAAGGGACTTAATCACATTGTATGCAATAGCACTTGTTCTGCCTAACAACAGAATACACAGCTTTTGCTAGGATCAAAGCAAGGATCCATAATACCATAAAATAAACAGTTTCCCATTAAGCTAACCCACAGATATATTCACAAACATATTGACCATCACAGTCAGTCAACAGTACAGGGAATCTATTGCAACAAGTAGATGTAGGTGTGTATGATTATGTATATATATATATATATATATATATATATATATATATATATATATATATATATATATATATATATATATATACATATACACATCCATTTGTCTACATATACATATATATATGTAGGCACACATACATTTCACCTTTCATAATGAGAATATCAATTATACAAAGGATGTAAGGTGTACAGTAATGTAATAAAATTTCACAGTCTTGGGATAAATGCATTGAAGGTGTTCACAGCCCAGATAGCTTTAGCAGGCCTTACTGGCTTCAACATTGCAAACTGAACAAACCACCCACAGTGTTTAACCACCATATGTCATATACCAGCACTGTATGCTGTCTTGTTTGTCACACACTAAAACCTACATACAAATATGCGCATACTAACCTTCACCAACATATATATCTCCCCCTTCACAAACAGTTGCAATATGCCCCCTGCTCTACGCACATATACAGATGTGAATATATATGACACATATATATTTCTCCGTATGTGTGTGGCATACACACACAATGTCCACACTGTTCTAAGTCCCTGGACCTCACAGCTGAACTGTTGGGCCTTGCTGCATCACAAACAGGTGTCACATATGAACACACACTAATATTAGGGGGGTATATATGGCAACAGATGCTAGATAAGCATATTAGACTGTTACAGCAGTTGCCAATGCTAAGCTACACTTTAATATGACTATCATGCATGTGTTAATCTGTCACACCCATGTTTATATAATGTCAGCGCTAATCCCCCCAACAGCCACTGGCCACACTACTGTACAGAACACAGATAACATGGATCAGATCTTTGACATTTAATGCTGAGCTACACATTTCACAGGTATGTCTCACTGCCCACAGATACACACAGTATTGTCCATAGCAGTAGTTAAGCAGAACATCTGTGCATAAAGAAGTACTGCTGCCACATATGAATGCTTCACATTATGTAGACTAATCTTCAATAACATTTACTACATGCCAGTAAATACATATGTGTCACATACCTTTCCTTTGTTATAATTTAGTAATATATCTTTTTCCTTTTCTCTGTCTCTCTCTCTCTCTCTCTCTCTCTCTCTGTCTCTCTATCTCTGTCAGTCCATGCAATACAGTGATTGAGTTTGTTGGCAGAGATTGCAGAGTGCTTTTGTAGGAATTTGCACATGAGCATGTGATGGCCTCTGCACCAATTAGTTGCCGCCATTTGCTAATTGCATGCAGCCTGCTGTGTAGTAATTGCAGTAATCTCTGTCATAGCAACCCAGTACTATAAATTGCTGACTCATGTAGGCATGGCCCTTTCAGCTTTCCAAAATGGAGATCATCCTTGTTTGGTGTGGACATCATTGTTTAAGACAGAATGTTGGTATAGTTCTTATATCAGAAGCCAGGGGTGTAGCCAGAGATTTACATTTTGTACTCAGACCTAATGCTGCTGCTTCCAGTACCCACTTGTCAGTGTAGAAATGTACTCACCCCTCAAAATGCTACCCCGAGATACATGGAAAGATGTACTTTCTTTTCAACTGTTACAATTAACTGCCATACAAAGCTAATTATAGAGATGTATTCCTTTGGCACAAGAATTGTTTGTGAACTGCTATACTGTGAATATTCATTTACTCAGTTCTAAACAGTTTGTGCTTTTTTAGTGTTGACATTAGCACAAGCTACTCAGAATAACTGGACACATTTCAGTAGTTTGAGTATGCTTACCTACATCCTTGGTAGACCCTGCACACACAGGTATATTTTACATTTGGGTAGGGTTGCAGAAGTACAGAGACTGTAAGTAGTATTATATGGATTTTATGTTGCTGTGTACATGTTAGTTTATCAAGACAAGTGGTCTGTCTGCACCTATCCACATGATAGCCAGAGAATAGCCTGTTATTTTTTGTCTGTGCACCACACAAGTGTTTTCAGCAATAGAGCAATGGCATTCTTACAGTTGGTTGCTACCAGTACATGGCTACATCCATTTGTATTTCAGTGTTTTATTCCTACATAAGGGTATGCTTCTGAAACTCCTTACAAAGCTATTTGCACAGTGTGTAACAGCAGAAAGGCTGATATGCCTCTGTGTTTCCGCCTCTGCCAGACCTCTCAACCAATCAGGTACATATTTAAACAGACTCAGGGAAAAGTCAAGAAAAAGTCAGGGACAATCAGGGACACCTTTAAAATATTAGTGCCATTAAGTTGAGACACTGAGAGAATCAGAGCATATGAATTAATACACCTTTTCTGAAGTAAAAGAAGCGTCTTACTCTTAATTATTGTCATTATTCATTAAGTGTAATTCACCACCTTTCTGGCCAAAATCAGTAGTTTTAGGAGGGATTCAGAGGGACAGAGCTAAAATTTGTGTCAAAATCAGGGACAACTCTGAAAATTAGGGACAGTTGGGAGGTATGGCCTCTGCCCTAAACAGATATGCCAGTGTTTGACCTGCTGTGATACTGTGTGGGGTTGTAAAGTGATGGTGTAACATTATTTCCTGCTAGAATGGCTGCTTCGCTTATCACAGTCATGTAATGTAATCCCACAACAACTGTTGGTCAACATCTACAGAACAAGTTATGTGGTATGGTATTCCTATTTTCCTTTACATGCACTCATTCTGATGCATGATATAATTATTTAAGCACCAACTTGATGTATATCTAGTGTGGCTTAGTGATACTTCATGTTGTGTAGTGTGTACAAGGTCTGAGGTTTGAAACTTACAGATGTGTTTTATTTTGCTCCTGAGCAGAACAAGGGCCCTCACATACAAAGTGACTAAGGCACTTTCAAGCAGTTTTAAATGGGTTTGCGTGGGTTTTCCCATTGCAGCACGTTGCTTAGCCAAGCGCAAACAAGCGCAAACCCGCACAAACCCGCTAACTACTGCTTAGTAGTGCCTACTCCCGCTCACCCCCACGCTAATTTCTTTGAAAGAAAAGAAAAAATGAGGAGATAGGAAAGTGGTGAAAAAGGGACACAAAGAGGGGAAGACAGTATGGAAAATAGCTTGGGATGTGCAGGACAGGTGTAGGGAAGGTCCATAGCTGCCCATTTCTTGAACAGCAACAGCTGAATCTCCTTGTGTTCTGAATGTGCTTCTCAAACATTTTGGAAATATAGAGTATATTTCAGAGCATTTACTATAACTGTAATTGCCTTAATATTGCTACAACTCAAGTGCTCTAGGTTGCACTGCATCTGAAGTGTTTGTGTGTTTTAGCTGCTTTTCTGTATATATAGACTTCTCTGTTTCTTTAACTAAATAAGCTCTGCAAAGTTGTTTTATTGCATTCCTGCCTGTATTTCTGAGTTTTTTTGCACTTTTAAAGTTTGCTTTTGCTTAGTTTAACTGGTAGGCTACACACTCAAGTGTGCTAGCCGAAATAAAGCATTTACTGTATTTCTGTACCTAATTTCTGCAACTTTGTAAAAAAAAAAAAGAAAACAAACAAAAAAAATCCTTGATTCCCAACTTTACTGAACTAGAATAGTCCAGTCTTCAGGTATTGCTGATCTCTGGGCTGTGTCATAGTTCCTGTCTTGCCCCATATCCTTATTTGGATAGGAGGAAGCTTCTTTGTTCACCAGTGAGAGTGGGGAGCTCTGAGCAGCCTATCTGTCCCTTGAGGAGTGGTTCCAGCCCAGTGACTTGTAGCTTATTGGCTGTTTTGGGCCATTTCCTATCTCTTTCTAACCCCCTGCTTTAAAGCCAGCTTTAGAGCACTTTTGCGCTTGTAATTTAAAGTTTGTCCTGTTTGTTGCATTTACCTGTTGAGGCTACATACTCAAGTGTGCTAGCCTGTGTTACATATTTATTGCATTTTCCTGCTGTTTGTTGCAAAAAAGAAAAAAAAAACAAAAAAAAAATCCTTGTTTCCCATCTTTCCTGATCTAGAGTAGTCCAAATACAGGCTTTGCTGTATTCTGGACTTTTGGAAAGTTCCTGTGTTGCCCATTTCCTTTCTTGGATAAAGGGAGGCTTCTTTGTTCACCAGTGGCAGTGGGGAGCTTAGAGCAGCCTATCTATCCCTGGAGGAGTGTTCCCAGCACATGAATCTGGTAGTCTATTGGCCATTTTGGGCCAATTTCTAGCTCTTTCAAGTCCCCCTGTATAAAACCCGCTTTGGCGCGGTTTTTGCACTTGTTACTACTCAGCCAAGCTCCTCGTGGTCCTGCAGAGTGGTGCTAGCAGCAGAGAGGCTAAAAGAGCGACTGCTAACCTGATTAAAGTATTTTTTTTCCTGCTACTACCTGGGGGACTGTCCGATCTAGCTAAACTGCAAGTATTTCTGCTTCTTGAACTGTTTTAAACTGTTTAAAGTTGTTTTTGCACCTGCACTTTTAAAGTTTGTCCTGTTTGTTGAATTTACCTGTTGAGGCTACACACTCAAGTGCGCTAGCCTGTGTTACATATTTATTGCATTTTCCTGCTGTTTGTTGCAAAAAAGAAAAAAAAAATTATCCTTGTTTCCCATCTTTCCTGACCTAGAGTAGTCCAAATACAGGCTTTGCTATATTCTGGACTTTTGGAAAGTTCCTGTGTTGCCCATTTCCTTTCTTGGATAAAGGGAGGTTTCTTTGTTCACCAGTGGCAGTGGGCAGCCTAGAGCAGCCTATCTGTCCCTGGAGGAGTGTTCCCAGCACAAGAATCTGGTAGTCTATTGGCCGTTTTGGGCCAATTTCTAGCTCTTTCAAGTCCCCTTGTATAAAACCAACTTTGGCGTGGTTTTGGCGCTTGTTACTACTCAGCCAAGCACCTCGTGGTCCTGCAAAGTGGTGCTAGCAGCAGAGAGGCTAAAAGAGTGACTGCTAACCTGATAAAAATGTTTTTTTTTCCTGCTACTATCTGGGCGACTGTCCAATCTAGCAAAACTGCAAGTATTTCTACTTCTTGAACTGTTTTAAACTGTTTAAAGTTGTTTTTGCACCTGTACTTTAAAGTTTGTCCAGTTTGTTGCATATACCTGTTGAGGCTACACACTCAAGTGTGCTAGCCTGTGTTACATATTTATTGCATTTTCCTGCTGTTTGTTGCAAAAAAAAAAAAAAAAAAATTATCCTTGTTTCCTGTCTTTCCTGACCTAGAGTAGTCCAAATACAGGCTTTGCTGTATTCTGGACTTTTGGAAAGTTCCTGTGTTGCCCATTTCCTTTCTTGGATAAAGGGAGGCTTCTTTGTTCACCAGTGGCAGTGGGGAGCTTAGAGCAGCCTATCTATCCCTGGAGGAGTGTTCCCAGCACAAGAATCTGGTAGTCTATTGTCCATTTTGGGCCAATTTCTAGCTCTTTCAAGTCCCCTTGTATAAAACCCACTTTGCCACGGTTTTTGCGCTTGTTACTACTCAGCCAAGCTCCCCGTGGTCCTGCAGAGTAGTGCTAGCAGCAGAGAGGCTAAAAGAGCGACTGCTAACCTGATACAAGTTTTTTTTCCTGCTACTACCTGGGCGACTGTCCGATCTAGCTAAACTGCAAGTATTTCTGCTTCTTGGACTGTTTTAAACTGTTTAACGTTGTTTTGCACCTGCACCTTTAAAGTTTGTCCTGTTTGTTGCATTTACCTGTTGAGGCTACACACTCAAGTGTGCTAGCCTGTGTTACATATTTATTGCATTTTCCTGCTGTTTGTTGCAAAAAAGAAAAAAAAAAAAAACAAATTATCCATGTTTCCCATCTTTCCTGACCTAGAGTAGTCCAAATACAGGCTTTGCTGTATTCTGGACTTTTGGAAAGTTCCTGTGTTGCCCATTTCCTTTCTTGGATAAAGGGAGGCTTCTTTGTTCACCAGTGGTAGTGGAGAGCTTAGAGCAGCCTATCTATCCCTGGTGGAGTGTTCCCAGTACAAGAATCTGATAGTCTTTTGGGTGTTTTGGGCCAATTTCTAGCTCTTTCAAGTCCCCCTGTATAAAACCCACTTAGGCGCATTTTTTGCGCTTGTTACTACTCAGCCAATCTCCTCATGGTCCTGCAGATTGGTGCTAGCAGCAGAGAGGCTAAAAGAGTGACTGCTAACCTGATAAAAGTGTTTTTTTTTTCCTGCTACTACCTGGGCAACTGTCCGATCTAGCTAAACTGCAAGTATTTCTGCATCTTCTTGAACTGTTTTAAACAATTTCAAGCTCTTTCAAGTCCCCCTGTATAAAACCCGCTTTGGTGTGGCTTTGTGCGATTTTTGTGCATAGCGCAGCATCGGGCAGCTCCGCTTAATTGGGTTTAAACCATTCTTGGCTCCACAAATTATGCTCTTCACTTTTTCCCTTAGAACTGATCTAGTTCTCATAATATACACCCTATTCCTACTCTAAAGCCTGGCACTTGCTCACTAAAGCAATTATATAAGTCAAAACTAAAAAATTAAAAGCACTACACCCTCACAAACTCCCCTTGAGTACCTTGTTCCCTATTGGCCCTTTTTTTCAATTATAAAGGAATTCCCAATACTATTCTAGCATGTCCTAAGGTCAGTTATCAATCTCCTCTCCAGTCCAGCTGGTGAATCTGGGAATCTTGAGGCAATGCTACAACTGCCTCATGCACACAGACAACCCTCTCCTCCTCCCAACAAATTCCAACACATGTGAGAGATGCAACCATATAGCCACCTGAAGGCTAAGCTCTCTCAACTCAGTACTGGCATAACCAGTCAGGAGGAGAAGGAAACCACACTCACTACAATTCCAGTCTCACATAGACCTACCACGACAGCAAACCAAACACATAAACACACAAAAACATACTCAGAGACTCTAAATAAAAATCTGTCTAAGCAGCAGAGACCTCCAAAGCAGACACCCAAGCAACCTCTACCCCAAAACAAAACACGTGCAACACATAGCTCACAAAGCCAGTGTGCCGAACAGTCACAGCCCTTAAGGCTAAACAACACACCTGATACACTTGTAATAGGTGACTCTATCACCAGGCACACTGAAGTCCCGCTCACCGAGCTGAACAAGGAGAAGGTCACGGTGTGCTGCCTGTCGGGCGCTAGGATCTGCCACATAACACAAGCACTCAGGTCACTCCAAGGCAAGTACAAATATGACTCAGTCATTGTCCATGCTGGTGTGAATGACCTGAGATGTACCTCTCTGGACTACATGAAAAGAGACATGGAGGAGCTCTCTGAGCATGTAGCCCAGGCCGGTATGACCCTGACCTTGAGTAGCATCTTACCCTCACCAAGAATGATGCCACAATATGAAGACAAGATGATCAATTTCAACAATTGGCTTAAGTATTGGTGTTATTCAAAGGGGATCCAATGCCTGTCAGCCTGGGATGACATGCGCGACAAGCCACGATGCTTCGCTAGGGACGGCTTGCACCTGTCACCCCTGGGTTTTTGGATATTGGCAAAGGCTCTTGCCACCCCCATAGTGCCTTTTTTAGGCAAGGCTGAAAAGACAAACCCACCTCCATAGGTATCACAAGGGATAATAAACTAAGAGTAATGCTACTCAATGCCAGAAGTCTAAACCTCAAGATGCATGCACTTGAAACTCTCCTTAGCATGGAGCACATTGATATCTGTGCAGTAACAGAAACCTGGTTCAAGGCTCCCGAGAGCACCCCAGCACTACCAGGTTATACCGCATACCATGCTTTTCGGCCCCAAAACTTGGACCGAACCACAAAAAGAGGGGGAGTATCAATATTCGTCAAAGATACCCACACCTCCAGGTTGGTGACACAGCACAAAGCATCAGAGACTATCCATGTGCAATTAACAGTGGGTAAAACTGCCTTTCAGTTTATAGCCTGCTACAGACCACCCTTCCAAACCCAGGAACCCCACTTGGCTTTCCTGAGAACACTGGAAAATATGAAGGTCTCTCAAAACACCATTATATTGGGTGACTTCAACTACCCAAACATAGACTGGGAGCATTACTCTAACTCCAGCATCCTAGCCCAAAGGTTCCTACAATTTATAAACTCAAATGCTATGGAACAAATTGTTACCACTCCCACAAGAGGGGAAAACATACTGGACCTGATCGTCACCAATATGGGGGCTCTATGCTCCAGACCAGAAGTGTATCCCTCACTGGTAAGATCAGAACATAAACTAATCTCACTGGATATTCACATCCCAACCCCACCCCCTGCCCAGAAAACCACAGTGAAAAACTTCTCTAAAGCAAATTTCACACTCCTCAAAACCAAGGTGGAATCCTTCAAAGCCCCCAGGCCTGTGGAAAATACAGCCCAGACCACAGAATCCTTTATAAATGCATTCTATGAACACCTTCAGGAATGCATGGATCATGCAATCCCAAATAAAACCAAGACCCAATCCTCCAAAGGCAGGAGTCCTGTCTGGTGGACCCCAGCCATAAACAAACTATACAATAGAAGAAGGAAGCTACTACATGATAGAGCAAAATCCCAAAAAGGGAAGGCATCTCTGATCAGTATTAGCATAAAATCGTCTAAGGCCAGCTTTGAGAGAAAAATTGCACAGGACACTAAGGATAATCACAAGGCTTTCTTTAGTTATGTTAGGAACCTGGGTGGAAATTCCCAGATATGCTCAGAATTAGTCCAAAATGACAAAAAATACACTGAACCCACAGACATTGCCAACATCCTAGCTGACAGGTTCAGCACAAACTCCCCCTCCACACCAAAAGGGCAAATATCTATCCCAGCAGAGTGCTGCCCCCCAGACATCTCAGATGCTCAGGTAAGAGCCGCCCTCTCCAAAGCAAAAAACACAGCATCAATGGGACCAGACGGTGTCCCGGGCTGTGTCCTACATGAACTCCAAGAAGAGCTAAACCCAAACATAAAACTACTGTTCAATCTCAGCCTTACTACAGGATATGGACCCAAAGAGTGGAGTACAGCAACAGTGGTCCCTCTCCACAAAGGTGGTGCCTCAATGGATCCCGGAAACTATCGCCCCATAAGCCTGACTAGCTTGGTCTGCAAAGCTATAGAAAGGATCATCATGGACCTCATAAATAAAGATATTGGGGACCTACAGACACTGGATCCTACCCAGTTCAGCTTTGTTAAGGGCAGAGCCTGCCTCTTAAACCTGGTCAATTTCTTTGAAACAGTCACCAAGGCCATTGACAAGGGGAAGGTGGTCCACACAGCCCACTTGGACCTCGCAAAAGCCTTTGATACAATACCCAACTTGGGCATTATAGATAAGCTCACCAGCTTAAATATAAACCCCTATGTCACTAGATGGGTTGCAAACTGGCTCAAGAACAGAACCCACATGGTTAGAATTGCTGGAGCCATGTCAGACTCCAAACCAGTTACAAGTGGCATCCCACAAGGCTCAGCCCTGGGACCTCTCTTGTTTGGTATATATTTCTCAGAGGTACAGGCCAACATTGAAGAACTGTGGCTGACCAAGTTCACAGATGACTGCAAACTAGGTGCCATAATCGACTCTCCAGCCGACACATGCATCCTACAAAAGGGCCTCATAGAAACAGACAACTGGTGCCAGAGCCATGGCCTCAAGCTAAATGCCAAAAACTGTATAGTCATCCCCTTTGGCAAAAGCAAAGTGCCCACAAATTACCACATAGGTGGCAAACCATTAAGTACAGAAGAAGTAATTAGGGACCTGGGGACCCAAGTTGATAGCAATCTCTCATTTGAAAACCTCATATGTAGCCAAAGTGGTTAGAAAAACATTTTATATAGCCCACCTAATCATGAAGGGATTCACATCTAGATCAGGGGAGGTCATCGCGCCTCTTTACTCATCTCTCATCAGGCCCATAATTGAGTACAATGCCCCTATTGGGATGTACCTTACCACCAGACACCTGCAGCAATTGGAAAGACCCCAAAAGTACCTCACCAAGAGGATCAAAGGGCTCAAACAGATGCCATATGCTGCCCGGTTAAAGAAACACCAGCTCTACTCAGTGGCATACCACCTGCTCAGAGGCGATCTGTGCCTGACGTATAACACCATGTCCAACCTGGAATTAATGGACATGCTGCACCTCAGAAAATCCAAATCCCATCGAGCTACGTGCTTGAGAGACTTGAACCTCAGCACTGAAATAAATAGGACATGCTGGAGGGACAAATTCATAACCCAGAGGCTCCCTTCACTCTGGAATAAAATCCCAGTCCAGGTTAGGCAGAGTCCCTCGTTGACTCTCTTCAAGAGGAATCTTGATGAGTGGATGGGAGATCGTAGGTTTTCCCCAGGTATCACTTCTGTGTCACTGTTAGACAGAGGCACAGTATACTAACCTCAAAAAAGGGCATAGCAAAATTAATTTAAAATGGGTGGCGAAAGCCAAACACACTCTGGCTAGGCTTATAAATGCCCTACAGCAGATAGCCTAGTATGAACCTATGAACCTATGAGCTGTGCATATGCAATAAATTTGGAGGTAGATATGAACCCTTCAACCCCTGAGAGAGGGGTAATGACAACAAAGTATGCTGTAATGCCAATTAAATAACATTTCATGTGTCCAGTGGACATGTGTGCAAAATGGGCAGCTATGTATGGGGCATCATTTTTTTTTTTGGGAGCAGATTTCCCTTTTTTTTTTCAGGTGGGAGTGAAATATGGGGTAGGGGAAGTAGGTATATTTGGGAAGGTAGGTTGGGGAGGTAAACAGACAAGACAAACAAGATGCATACAGGGGCAGTATATGACACATGTGATGGGAGAACACCTTTGACGGGGAGGGATGTTTGGAAATCGCAAGCCCATGAGCCCCCAGATGGAAACAGTGGGACTGAGGTCCCCACCCTTGGGCAGTCACCACTGCACCTTCACGGCCCAGAGTGTGGCTGTGCTGGGGGCTGTGTAGGAGGGGCAGGCTGATCAAGGAGTTGCGCCACTCAGGCCTCAAGCTGGTGTAGAGGTTCTGTAACAGAACGTTCAATCTGTCTACGCACCACAGCCCGGACCGTTCGAAGGGTGATAGGTGCCCCTCCACCCATGTTTGCATGGGGGGCCGAGCCCCCTCCCTTGCAGTGCTTCCACACAAAGATGGCACAGGGCCAACAGAGGAGGAGGTCCCAGGCTGGGCACCAGATCTGCTGGTGCCAGGTGCCATGGCCAGCTGAGGCCTTCTCATACGAACTATGTTTTGGAAAGTTTAATAAAGATATGGGTTAGTAACAGTCAACAGCATTCACAATTAGTTATAACAGCATGCAGAGGTATTCTCATTAACCGAACACACCAGATTTTCAACAGCTGAAAAGCAAGCATAACACATGCATATATAGAACAATAGTGGACATTACAACAGCATGCAGGTTGAATTGATGGCAACATGCCTCCAATATTGTGGTATTTTAACAGGGCATATGCATAGAAATTAATGCAAATATTTATAAACCAATAGGACATATGTCCCAACAAATGTTTTGAGATTAGACATACCGATTGAGGTGTGGAATTGCATTGTTTATGCACATACAGTAGGGTGGGAAAAGAGAGCTCAATTAATGACTTAAATATCCTTCTAGTTTTCACTACATTCCTATAAACTGCAGTTATATGTCCCTTATGTATATTATTACACTACCCAATGTCCTTATATTGTGCAATTGGATTTTGCTAGATCATTATATACATGAGCTGTACCTTACATACAAACTGTCCAAGATGCAGACGTTACTGCAACATATTTTGAGAGTTGCTCACACACACTACTGCTAAGATGGTACACGGACAGATCTACTTTCATATAATTATCTAGATATGTTCAGGTGAAAGTATCATTTATATGTTAACAGCTCCCTACATTTCTGGCAGCACACTGAGATTTCTGGGGAACACAATACCAAGCGACTCATGTGCCAGATTAACCTGTACATACTGGCCATGAACCAACAGTTGAGGGTGTACATATGCATGCAAGCTACTGGCACTCCCTTAATCCACGTTATATGGGCCTACCCAAGTGTGGGTTGACATTGCTTAATACAACACTACTATTTGTAGAATGCAGCAGTACAACAACATATCAAAGAAAATGACACAGGCGCACTCCATGAATCATACATTTATTAAAGGATTATTACACCTTTATTTATTGGATTAAAAGACTTTTTTAAGGCTCTCCCATGTATTTTATATAACAGTACATGCAGAATAATTACTAACCTGCCTGATGATGCAGCCTTTGCAGCCTATCTTCATGGGCTTGCTGGTTCATAGCCCGGACACCTGCAACTGTGAAGTAAATGCAGTGATATTGAGACATACCTATCCATAGTATAGACAAGCATAGCAATTCTTAACTACTTAATACAATGGCTACTTAATCAGTACTGTGGCATTAGGTATTGTAAGGCATTCCTGGATCCACTGGTTCAGTTGATCCTCCCTATGTCGCTTCAGGTCAGAATAATGGTGCCTGACCTGCTCACCAGTCTGAGGAACACCAGTGACACTGGTGAGATCATGGACAAGACTGTTCCAAGCCTCCGTTTTATATTGGGTACCCTGGTATAGCCCCGCAGGAGTCTTTCCTCATGATTGTGGACAAGGAGCCAAACCATTACTTTGGACTCCTGGATGCCCCAGCGTTGCACTATAAATCGAGTGCCTTCTCCAACACCAGCAATGCTGACTGCAGGCGGAAGCTACAACCAGTTATAGCAAATATTCCTGCCTGTGGAGCTTAAATATGCCTCATTTCCCATACTTATTTGTGATTGGCCAGTTTTGGAAAAACTCAGCTGTAGGCATGCCTGCTTAGCTGATGTTGGCAATGTTTAAAATTCCTTTGATAGATATGTGTCTGTTGAAAGTGCATGTTTATAAAATGCTGTCATGGCTTAGTTGTTAAGTACTGTGACTATAGTGCACAGTATCCTGAGTTTGAGCCCTGTCACTGCTTTTTATTTTCCTACTGGGCAGACCTGACTGGTTAAGGTACAGTAAAGGAGGTGTGAGCATGTTTAACTGACTTTGCTCAACTTTTCCCGACTTTGCCCAACGTTGATCAACGTTGCTTGATGTTGCTCGACATTGCCCGACATTGCGCTGGTTAGCGAGGTGCACAGCTATGCACAAATATGTTGTGGCTGCTCTTGTTAGCGTGCTGTGCAGCTACGCACAATTGTATTTAAATATGCTCAATAATGGTAAAATGTGCTTAGCAGTGCTTTATATTGCTTAAAATAGGGTACTCATACCTCAGAATGCATAACCATTTCACCTTCATATATTTATAATTTGTTCACTACTACATTTAACATTTCAGTGCTTTTTACAAAACTTATACATAAAAACATGTCAGGAAATATTTCTGTATACAGATTTCCAACAGAAAATGGAACGTGCAGTAGTGGGACTTGAACTGGGAATGCCTCCTTTTTATGCGAAGGTTCTAACCACTACACTATCGCTATTTTGCATAATTTGCATATATTTTTCTTGTTATCCTCTTCTGGTGTCTAAGCTGCTAACTGTAGCTAAGCAATGGGCAAACCCACACAAACCCGTTCAAATACGGGCAGCTATATCGGATGAAAAAAAAAACCTTTTTATTTTTAATTTTGCCAGTTGTTTAACATATGGGGGGTGTAGTGTTACATTGTACACATGTGAGCGGACTCGCTCATGTAACTCGAAATTGCGGCATTGCTTCTTTGCAGGGGCATGGATTTTTGGATGGCTCGGCAGTCCGACACGCCCGCTACACTCATCCACACTCCATGTAAGCTTTAGAGTTGAGGCAGCACACCCTCATTAATATGCATGGTGCGCTGCCATCATACTCTTACACTGGCGCTTCCATGTAAGACTAAACGTGTCTTACACTGAAGATTAATAAATCCGGGGGACTGTCTTAGGCACTTCTGATATTTATACTCCTATTTGTTAATACTTTCCACTGTATTACACTATGTGCACTCTATATATTGGGTGCTTCTTGTTTAAGTTTTGCAACTAATCCTGTATGTTTGCCACCATTCTAGCAGTGTCATCAGTACAAATTGAAAGACAGCCTATGAATTTTAAATCAGCACTTAATAAGTAATCATACAATGCTGAAAACATTTTAGTGATGGTCGTTTACTCTTAATTTCTAAGCAGTTCAGAAACCCTTCTTTAATTTAATTTTCAGCCCACTCTAAGTACCTAACATTAACAATATCTGTCAGTTCATCTAACTGAAGGACATAAATCTTTAACATTTTAAGTTTATGTATAACTTGCTGATATCTCCACTCATCATAATTATTTGATTTGAAACTGTATCATTAGAGAGGGGTATTGTTTTTATTACCTTAATAAATTTATCATCTCACATTATTTTGCAGGCATCCAGCATGTAAGGCATAATCAAGCCTTTTTCTGTAGACTGCAGTCAGTTTATTTTGTTTGATTTTGCAATGCAAAATGAATATCAAACATGATGCTTTAAAAGGGAACTCTTTTCCTGTTTTCTTCAACATATACTGCAATAGTGCTAGCTGAAATTTTAACTAATTTTTAAACTCAACTGACATATTCTTTTATTGTTGGTGTTTAGCATGCTAATGCCGTTTAAGCTCTACACAAAATCTCTGAGCACTCAACACATTGTGGCCAACCATTTTTATGTTTGAATCCAAATGCTCTATGAAGAATCATATGTGTGTTTTCTTTTTTTTTTAATTCTGGAGAAGATGTGTTACTGCTAAATGAGGCTTGGTAACAAACCATATTGTCCAGGGACATCTTCAGAGTGGGCTTAGATAAATATACTTGTAGGAGTGAAAGGGTAGGGGGAGGAAAGGGTTAAATGGGAAGGAGGGATGAGTGGGAGGACATGAGGTAAGGATAGGGAGCGGCTTAAGGGGTTTATGCAAGTGCAGGTTTATGTCCGAGATGACCTTTAGGTACTCCTGATGTGGTCAGGTAGGCCTTGCAGCAGGGAAGAGGTAGGTAATGTTACTTAGTCAAGGTTTGGGGAGGTGCTAGTATTTGTTTGTTGTTTAACACAGTGTCTTTGTCTGTGGATTGTTAGATTGCTAGGTGCTCAGGTGGTCCGGTTTGAAGGATTTATGGTTAGGGACTGTGGGGGTGGTTGCTTCAGTCTGAAGATCCTAAAGTGAGGCTTTGGTTAGCAGCATGGTTGGTTGATGGCTGCTGTCATAGGGCGGTTATTGGGGGGCTGTTTTTCATTTTAAGGATCTGGTTCAGCTGCTCCCCCTTTTTTTTCCTCTTGACATTTATGGTGCTGTTTGCAGTGGGGTGAAATGGGGGTGTGGTTATCCAGCTGGAGGGACATTGGTGGTGATCGGCTGGTGTCTCATACCCTCTTGTAGCTGGGTTTCACTCGCTGGACTCACAGGTGACAATTTGCAATATTTTGCGGGCTTCCAGCATGATGCTGATCACTGCACATGCACGTCACCATTCTGCCTCATTCTAGTGTGGTAGCTGCTTCAGAATTTGACATTCATTCCCTTTGAGTTCACCTTTATGTGTTCTTCTAGACAGTTTAGCAGGCTGTAGCTAGAATATGGCTATCAGCAGGAAATGAAAGAGCTTGGTTGTTTGCCTTTGGAAACTCTTCTGTGGTCTGTAAACTATGTCAGCATTAAATGTAATGATATGTGTTAATGATTATAGACAAGGTGTCTGCAGCGTGCTTCAGATGCCCATCTTTGTTACTGCACCTAAGACCAATTAAGGATAATTGCAGCCACAAGTTGCTTTCAGTATGAAGAGTGTAATTTGAGAATTAAATCCACTTAGAAATGAATCATTAACTTCTCCGGTAAATTTCTGGGGCATTGGATTTTGTGGAGGGTTGTTTCAGTTGGTTCCAATTAGAAATGGTGGTTTGCTGGGAAGTTGCTGGGATTATCGTTGATGGGGAAGGACGAGAGTTGGGTTCAGACTTCATGTCTTTCTGGGTATGCTTGTTGTCGAGATCCTGTTGTTTGGTACCTCTTACAAGTAAGATTGTGTAACATGCTGTTAGGTTAGTTGTCGGATTATCTCCAGTTCTACATCCTCTGTGTTTGTGTAATTTTTTCATTGTGGGCAGTGAACTTCACCATTAAAGTTTCTTCAGTGGTGCCCAACTCCAAGACCTTCCCTTCACCAAGCTAGCACTCAGCTAAGACATTAATTAAAAAAAAAAAAATAAATAAATAAATAAAATATATATATATATATATATATATATATATATATATATATATATATATATATATATATATATATTATAGTTGTACGGACATTCAGCCCATGCCACAGTTGTCAAACTATTTAGTAATTCATTTCATATAAGGTCTAGAAGTGGGTTTTGTCAAACAGTGAGGATCCGATGAGTGCAGTCACCGAATAATGATACCTAATTGGTTTTCAGACATCAACGGCATTACTATACTTTCACAGACCAGAGTTTGACTCATGTTGTGTTTGCAGAAATTGGATACAGGGGGAAAGAGTGGATGTTACAGATGCTCTACTTGTTTAACTGCTTAAACATCAACGATTGAGCTTATTCATAACTGGTCTTCGGGTGATATCCTTGAACAGGGCATCTTGCTCTTATTAGGCTATATGGCTGGAATTTTGCTTTCATTGGTAAGCTATCTTATTTTTGCCTTCTGAATGTTCTGTCATTTCCACAACCTTCCATCCCCAAAATAAGGAACAACAGCCCTCATAAGGGAATCAAATGGCGAAATGCAGAACACATACCAACAGCTTCCTTACGACTTCAGATGAAAGGTTATAGGATAGTTAAGATATGCCCTATTTACCCCTTTTTATCATGAGCATCCAAAGTATGTCAGACCCTATCAGTGTAGAATCTTGAGGTTCATGAACTTGCTAAGGCCTCAAAAGAGGTAGGTTGTTCCTATTAAGGTAAGTGTGAGAAGTCTTTTTCAGACTTCATTCCCTTTGGAACATTGATGCTACAGTTAAGGGTTTGGCTTGATGGTTAAAGATATTCACTTCATAGGCACAAAGTACAGTGTTTGATTCCGATCAATGGCTTTGCATGATTATCAGTTTTCACAGTTTGTGAGAGCACAACTGTATAATTGCATAACTTAAATAAATACATGTGGAAGGAACACCATACTGTGGTCACAATGTATATTAAAGCAAATGCCAGATTTCATCTCATCACATGATAAAAACAAACAAACCATAATCTTAAGCCACTCCCTTTAATATTGACGCTATACTGACTCGGGTATCAAGCTTTAGAGATTTAGCAGCATTCAAATTAATTATCCAATTCAACTCTGCTCATTCAGTTGCATTAATTAAATCAACACCCCTTATGGTCAGTGTCACTTGTAATGCCATAAACTATGTGTAGCTCCAACATCAAATATCTGTTTGGATAAGGAATTTAGCGAATTCCTTTTTAATATTGTGCATTTGGTCACTGATTCTCTCTTTAAATTCTTTATTTGTTTTTTTCCTATACAAAAAGATTGGCATTCATGACAAATAGCTTCATATACTAAATTACTAGTATGGCATGTTAAAGGCAGACAAGTATATACATTTAAGAGACCTAGCTCCTTTATTCCTGTACGTCAGCAAATGATGGAAGTGTTTATACAAGTGTGCGAGTTGGACATGTATGACCTCATGATGTGATAAGTTTCCTATATAAGTGCTTTCCGCACTTTTTAAAGTACCTGATCTGTGATTTATCAGGGGAAGAGTGAGAGGGTGTGTTTTCACAGGTTAGGAGGCTCCCGCGAAGACTGCCAGGTAAGTGCACATGTGTTGTGTGTTTTAACAGCTATAAGCAAGGGTTTGGCCAGCTTAGCACTTCGTTGGAGCCTTGGAGGTGGCACTGGAAAGTGGATTTATTCAGAACATTCAGAGGGTGGGTAGGTTGTTGTTAAATGTGTTTTATGTATTTCAGATGATTTACACAAATTTTTTCTTTGCAGATGGTGGTACTTCCATAGGGGTTTTGGCTGTTGGAGTGCTATGTAATGAGGTTGTAGATGGTGTTAGCACAGACTTGTTATCAGTTAGTGGTCTGAAGGAGGTGGTCTCATCAGGTGATGGATGTTGCTGCAAAGGGGCTGTGGCTGCTGGAGCCTGATGGAGAGAGGTCACAGGTAGTGATACATCTTATCTTCTCATTCCGGTGTGTGACTATTGGTGTGCTATGAGAGTGCGGCAGGGAAAATTAAGGATGAGATATGGCAGGGGTTTGGGGCAGCTGGTGTTTAGGTTTAATTATGGGGATTTTGAGGTCATCCACAGATGAGGTACAGTCATAACAGTGGTCGGGTTGGATTTTGGGAGCTGAATGACTGATTAGTTAGCCAAGCCTGATGGCAATGACAGGGGTCTTATTCATTTTGGTTTTTACTGGGATAAAGGTTTAGAAAGGGGGTTACTAGGATATTTGAATTCATTGATGTTGATGGGGCTAGTCTGATGGCATCAGGAAATTCGAATAGTTAGTAAGGTTGAGGCTGCCTACATGTGAACGGATGTATGCATGTTGAATTTCATGCAGTGGGGGGGGGGGTTGGTTGGGATTGATAGAGTGGTTAGATTTGGGATGCAGGGCTTTGGGGCACCTATTATTAGGAAGGCATATGGTAGGGCTTTGCCATACAGATGCAAAGGTAACACAGGAAAAGAGAAGCTTTGGGGGGGGTCAAGCCTGAAGTTGCAGGTCTGTCAGTTTACCTGGCTCTTTACGGGTGAGGGTTAAGAAGTGGGCACATTGCTTACTATTGTGGTGCCTTGGGATGGGTTTCAGATAGATTTGTTCATAGGGATTAGCATTTGTTTACGAATGTACCAGGAGGTGTTTGGTTAGAGAGCATAATTGGGGGTTGGTTTGCGGTTTGTTGGATGTCAGGAAGAAAGAACAAATGGAGGGAATGTGGAAGATAGGTTTTGTTGTGGGGGTTGATTTGGGAAAGGGAGGTTCAGGGGATTACTGTTTGTGGCATTTTGTATGATGGAGGTATTTCTGTCATTTAGAGGGTGGTTTGCTGGTCAGCAGTTTAGCCTGGTTATTTTGTTTTTCTGTTTATATTGTGTAGCTGGATTTTGCAAGGAAATTTCAATTGTGTTACATACATTGAGGGGGTAAATAGGTTGGCAGCCAGACATGATGGCAGGAATTGCCCTTGCTTGGTTTTGTGTGACATTGGGTTTAATGTTTTGGGTGCCTTTGGTGGGTAGTGTTTTGGGACTCTTTATGATGTAGAACTGGTAGCTAGTGGAAATGAGATTTTACTTAAGGTACAGAAGTTACACAAAGTTATGGTTATTATTTTAGTATTGGAGAGGGATCATTGGATTATTTCACCCATTTAGTCAATTGATGGCTTTTATTATTTATATGTTAGGGTGTTGGGTTGATGACAAGGATCCAGTTTGGTTTCGGGTAGATGCTATACTCCGAATGATGATTGGTTTAGCCCTCCTGTTAAGGGTGGTTAGGTCTGAAGATTTTTGTAAGAGGGAGGGGGAACAGCCTGGTCAGGCTGATGGGTGGAGAAGAGGAATAGGTGTGCCCTATTCTGCCCCCCCCCCCTATTTTTTGGATGTTCATTTCAAAAAGGTGGAAAGGAAAGTGTGTATTTGGAGGGAGTTTGATAAATAAGCAAGTGGAGGTAAGGACACTGATTGTTTCGTTGGATGTTAACTCAAGTGGTAAATGAAATGAGTGATGGGACACTGCTTCATAAGTTAAATAAGTGAGCTGAGGTAAGGACACTGCTTATTTGGTTGTAGGTATAATTCAATAAATGGCAAATGAAGTGAGTGGTGGGATGCTGCTTCATAAGTAAGCGAGTGGAGGTTTGGACGCTGCTTACTGGGTCAGGTTGAGCAAGATCACGCTGTCCTGATTAACATTATATGGATGCTGATGGTGGAATTCAATCAGCTATACTATGTTTCAGTTGTAATTTAATAAATATTGGTCAACAAATTTATGTTTATGGAAGTTTAATAAAGGTCTTCAAACGTCATTCAGTGTGTTGTGTTTATTGAAGGGGACTGGGACAACATGCCTTTCAGAAGGGGAATTGTTCACATTCAAATGACTGATGATGCCTGCTCTTCCATTCTCTCATCAGCTGTCACTTTTTTTGTTACCCATGTGGATTATTTTCTCCATTGCCAGCTGACTGCTCCTTGGGATTACAATAGTAGCTGTATGTTTTACAGAAGATTGGAACTTCTGTTGCTTCTTTATATTGACAAAAATCTGTAAATAATTTTTAGGACCAAGCATACATGAACATTTTCTTTTGGATTTACCTTCCTCCTAACTAATTCAAATGGAGACTTGCTTTCCAGATTGTTTTAAAATATTAACTACTTAATAAATAATTTATTGTTTAATAAAGCAACATTTGCTTAATTACATTTTAAGTTTGCACTCTTGAACTTTTTTCCTTCTAGATGCGAAAGAAAATTTGCTAACCAATAACAAAATGTTCCATTTTAGAAGACATCCTTCATCAATAATTACACTCATTTTGACAGAGTACTTCTCAGTCATCTGATTGTGATAAAATCTTATCACAGTAAAGTATCCCAAACTGTTTTGCAAAATGCAAACTAGTCCTGCAAAGCTAAACTAATGACTATTTAACATGAGCATGACATAAGAGTCAGTCGTTTTCATCTACAGACAATCTCCCTTATCAAGCAGTTGTGACCACACTGTTGATGATGTGCATCACAGACGTCTGATTGTGGTTAAACAGTAAAATTGTCACATAAATGGATCTCAAGCTTCATATAAACACATAGTAGCCCCAGAAAATTAGACCAACTTACTTTATATAAATGCACACTAATCCTGCAAATCAAAATTAATGACTGTTTAAAATTAAAATAAGACAAGAGGAAGTGTTGCTTTCATTCACAGAAGGCTCCCCTCCTCGGCCAGTACTTATAGCAGCTTGTCTAAGTATACATCAGCCATCTAGGTTAAAAATAATGTTCTTCATTAATGTATTACACCTTTTTTCTTGCAAACACAGATTAACTAATGTAGCCAAGTAAAGTATTCCAACTTAACTTTACTCAAACACACAATAGTCCTACAAACCCAGATTAATGATTGTTTAAAAGCACATAAGATGGTAAGTTGCTTTCACCTACAAACAGCCCCCAACCCCCATCTAAAAATTATAGCCACCTTCTTGCTTGTGTATATCTCAGATGTCTGTGATGAAACATAATGGTTCATAGGTACATATCTTCACATTTGTTTGCTATGCTTACACTCAAAGGAGACCACTAAGAATCTCAGACATATCATCCCATGGGAGACTGACAATGTCCTCCAATAAGCAGACTTTCTTCACATATCCCTGGTGAAATTTTGCAATCACTCATTCAGTCATCCAGACTGTTTTTAAAAGCTTCCAAAGTAGTACTTCATCATCATCATCAACCCCTTTTTTCTATTTTCTACAAGAGGTCAGGGTGTTGTCAACTGTTGCCATCTCTTTCAATTCAGTCTTATCTTGTTTAACAATTATGTCTGAGTGTTGAAGGTCTTCTCCCACACACTCCAGCTACCTTTTTACTGGAGACCCTCATTTGTTCTTGCCTTTTTCCTATCAGTCTCAAATCTTCTAGATCAGATTGTCTTCTCCCTTTCTGCACATACACCTGAAACACAGTAATCTGTTCTCTTTGATTTTCTCTGTAATTGGACCTACTTTGGCTTCTGTTCTATGTCATAATGTCTTCATCTGTCCCACATTGTACACCCTCCCAATTGCCTCAGGCACTTCCATCTCCATCACCTCTAACTTCCTCAATTGCTCTGCCTTTACTACCCATGTTTCTGTAGCACACAGTAGTACTGGTCACACCACTGTTTTTTGTACAGTACTTTTCAGTTTCTTTGGCATTCCTTTGCCATAGACTACTGCTTATGATCAGTGCTAATTGGCTGCAGCCCCTCTGATTTTACCTCTGACCTCCTTATTCAGACTTCCCTTCTCATTAACCACACTTGAAGCTGTTAATGTATTCCAGTGTTTTCGTCACCATCTTAATTCTATGTTTTTTCTGATTTCCTCCATTTCATGCCATTATAACTCTCTAATCTGTATTCAGTTTAATCCCATGTGCCTTCTGTGTTGTATTCCATTCCCTTATTCTTTGCTGTAAAGAGTCTGTCTGCAATGCTATATCATCCGCATATAGCAAATTTGTTGATCTGTCCCCTTCACCCTGTTTGCTTATAT
Organism: Protopterus annectens; assembly: GCF_019279795.1. Lineage (NCBI taxonomy): Eukaryota > Metazoa > Chordata > Ceratodontiformes > Protopteridae > Protopterus > Protopterus annectens. The sequence goes on along the minus strand of NC_056727.1, from coordinate 835,342,218 downwards.
AGTCCGTCACCAATATGAACAGTGGTAGACTCAGAGCTGAACATCAATGCACACCCACTCCCACTAGGAAGCCCTCTGGGAGACCAAACACTGTTCTTACTTGATTCTTCAACATGAGCTGCACTCATTCTACCAATGTTTCTGGGACATCAGACCACCACAGGACTTCCCAAATCATCTTTCTTGGGACCTTGTCATATGCTTTCTCCAAGTCTATGAATACTCAGACACTTTTCTCATCTCTAGCTTCTTCTCAACTATCTGTCTCAAACTGCAAATATCAGGTCAGTTATGTTGCATCCTGCTTATTCCACATCTTACTTTTTACTACTCTGGGAATTCATTTATCAGTCACCCTCTACAGAACTTTCATGCAGTGTGACAAGAGTTTGATACATCTGTACTACCCACAGTTATGTATGTCCCTTTTGTTAGTGTACACTGGCACTAGTATGCTTATCCTCCAGTCATCTGGGATACATTTTTCTCTCCATACCGCTATGAGTACCATTTGAAGTAATTTCTCCCCTAACTCACTCAACATCTTGATCATATCTGCAGTCATCTCATCTGAGCCTATTACTTTCCCTTACTTTATTTTCCTTAGTTCTCCTCTTCTTTTGTTGTAGGCTGTGTCTGGGGCAGTACAGCTGCTGTGGGGTTTCCTTCATTCAAAAGCTGCTGGAAATACTCCAGTCACTTGTCTTTGATATCCTGTGGACTGGTGAGCAGGTTGTTGCTGAAATCTCTCATGAAGGCTGCCTGACAATCTTCTTTCTCTTTCTGTCTTTGCCTCACAACCTAATATAGTTTCTGTGTATCATCTACTGAGTCACTTTCCAGAAGATGGGAGAGAACCTCTGATGCCTTGTTATTTATTCTTGAAACTCTTATTTTAGCCTCTTTGTTAGCCAAACAGAATTCCTTCTTAGCCTGCTCTGTCCTGTCCCTCTCCCAATTGTTCCTGCACCCCTTCTTTCATTTGATGACTTCCTGGACTTCTGCATTCCACCACCATATTTCCTTATATGCCTTATTTTCATACCTGGCTCAGCCTCATATCTGCTCCATAGTCCTTGCATATGTTGTTTTGAGATGCTGCCATTCTTCTTTAACTCCATCTATTCCCTCTACATCCTGAGGTAGTAGAGCTCTTGTTCTTTCCAGTCAGTTTCCCTATCTCAGCCTAGTCTCTGTTGACCTTAGAGTCGTCCAAGTCCCCTGTTTGTAGCTGATTGTGACAAACAATGGTTTATGCTGCAAGCCCTTTGTTTCACTGGGGATGACTTTGCAATCACTGATTCTACCCCAATGCCCTTTCCTTACTATGAGGAAGTCTACCTGAGTTGTGTGGTGGCCACTGTTTGTATTAGATCTTGTGGCTGTCTCTCTTGCTTATCCATGTGCTACCCACCATCAAATCATTTCCCAGACAGAAGTCTAGAATGAACTCCCCTTCATTCTTTTTTCCCCATTGATGTGGACCCAGGTAGTCCCCATACCCTGTTCTATCTTTCAAGATATGTGCATTCACGTCACCCATTATCAACACCAATTCATGTTCTGTTTTCTGTAATAGTTCCTGCAACTGCTGTCTAAATGTACTCCTTTCCTCTCTATCACAACCTTGCTGTAGGGCATAGGCTGAGATCATGACCACCGCTCTACCCTTACACTTGAGTCTAATCTCTATGAGTCTGTCACTAATTTTGAGGGCACTGTCTTCTGAAGTCTCTCCTTCACTATAAGTCCCACACTATTCCTAATCTGTCCTTCTTCTCTTTGGCAGGTTGATTAGTTTTACATCCAACTTTCACTCAACAGAACTATCCCAAGCAACCCAAGCTGGACAACTGGACACTGGTCACCCAGTAGCTTACTGACATAGGTGAGAGCTCTCAACTTTTACCAATAGAATCTGGGGAAAAGTTCCAAGATTAGGAACACATTTTAAATGTTGGCATTGTTATCTTAGAAATTTTCAAAATGATTTTCAATTTTTGGAGGAATGGAACAAAACTTTGAGAAACATCAAGGTGTGTCTCTATAAAATAGGGACAGTTGAGAGGTCTCCCCAGAGATGCTGAGTTTTATGGTGGGCACACATTGGTCTACAGGGGCAGATACATCCATCCTGCCATTTGCATGGGTCCCTAGAGTAGGTCAGGTCCTCAACCCACTTATCACTAACAAATACCCATGCCCATTTGGCAACATTAGTCAACATATCACTGATAGCCATATTTTACACCATCAAGTGTCTAGCCTGTGATTCATATTCTTCTGTCTTTAGGGTACTGCATGCCACAGCTGATGCCCAAGGAGTTTGGTCTATACAATTATTCCTCCTATAGGCAGTATCTAGAGTCTGTGCTGCTACCCACAGCTTCATTCTTGGATGACTTTGAGATGGAAATGCTCAGCATGTGTTTGGAATGGAGAAACCCCACAGTGACACAAGAAAAAGATGCAAACTCCATAAAGGCATTGGCCAGAGTCCAGAATCAAACTTTTTACCAAGTGCAAGGAAGATGAAGACTTTAACTGTTATGTCAATAGTGAAATGTCAGACAATCCCAGAAATGTAAAATCTGGCACACCACTTGGTGTTGCTGATGTAGTAGTATAAGTGTAGGCCCTTAGAATGGGTGTGTTTGTTTTGCCACTGGTTATATTTAGGTGAAGGAGTTCAAGCACTGGTCACTCATACCAAGGAATGCTAAGCAAAGAACACCTCTCAGAAGTCTGCATGACACTGAATAGAGGGACAAAAATGTTATCTGTCAGAGTAGCTAATGGTACTAAGACCCGAGATCCTTTTGTTAATCAAGGTACATGCCAAACGTTGCAATATATTCACTAATCAACCTAAAAGGTGATGAATACAGAGATTATTACTTCTTTGGACTTTGATGATATACCAGGAAGGATAAGCTCTGCAAGGTCCAATGCTGTTCTAACCATCACATATATGTGGCCTATCAACATCCATACTGAAGACCCAGATGACTCTGTCAAATATGAGTGGAATATAATCTATATAATAAACAGTAGTGGAATATAATCTATATAATAAACAGTAGTGGAATATAATCTATATAATAAACAGTAATGGAATATAATCTATATAATAAACAGTAGTAGAATATAATCTATATAATAAACAGTAGTGGAATATAATCTATATAATAAACAGTAATGATGTCAGATTTACCAAATGAAACTGCTACATTTCATGCTGTTCAGGATAATTCTATAATTAATACAACAAACATTTGTTTGGTCTGGCCCTTGCTAGAAAATTTGAGTACCAGAATGGGATTGAAAAACCTCCACAGTTTGCTGTCATCAGCAAACTTGGCTAACCATAGTTCTTTGACATTGTTGACATTTCTTTGTCTAGAGCCAATATTCCTAACCCTAACAGTATGGGTTCTACCAAACAGACAGTCACCTAACCTAACATAACCTAACCTAACCTAACTTATGTAATGGTTAATTTTGAGTTTGGACAGTTTGTCAATAATCCCAGAATGGGGGGAGGATAGGGGTGGAGGGGGTGGTTGTAGCATCAAAAACTTTGACAAAGTCCATATAAGCAGCATCAATTGCATGCTCCTTATCCATGGTCTTGGTAACCCTTTCAAAGAACTCAGCCATACTGAGCAACTATGATCTGCCTTTAACTATTCCAAACTAGTGTGTATTCAGGGATATAAGGTAATTTATGTCATTTTTATTAGTTCAAAAACAAGGATAGCATTCACAGAGCAAAAACCAACGAATACTTGATATTATTTTAACGCAATTTATTTCCAACACAGTAAAAGCGTTTTCGCTTCTGCCCCTGCAGTAGCTTCATCAGAATACAAACAAAAAATGCGCCAACTTTTTAAATTTAAAAGCAACAGAGTGACATGACATGATGTCACTTCCTCTAATTCGCTCACATTTAAATTGTTAAACCCAGAGGGAATATGTTTAGTAACACATCACATGAATCATGTTAAAACATGGTAGTAAAGAATAATAATAAAAAGACAATAAACCAGCTAGTCCATTCTTAAAAAAGAGTACATATTGCCCATCATAGGAAGGGGTTATTTAAAAGTACTGAAAAGTACAAAAGTACTAATAACAGAATCCATCATAGTTATATGACAGTCAAAAACCATGATCAAATGAACTTTCCTTACAAAGTCGACAGAATAAAAACTAGTAACCATATATAACATAGTCAAGGAACCTACACCAACACTATTGGAGACAATGAGGGAAACCCTATAGGAGCCCTTTTACGTTACCTTAAATAACTTCTGTATTTTAACACAGAGGAGATGTTACAATTCTCATTTAAACCGGGAACTATGAAGGCATCCAATGTAACTTGCCATTCAAGTTCCCGTGTTTCCAAAATTAAGGAGTGTGGCCCACCTCTAACACCCACAGGAATGTGGTCGATGACCATAAAGTGAAAACTGTGTCCTGGATGGCTCATTATATGCTTCGATAAAGCGTTCTCGCTTTTTTTATTTTTTATGGCATAAACGTGCTGGTATATATGGTCGCGGAACCTACGGTCCATTTTCCCAATATAGAACGCAGGACAACAGTCACAAAGGGCCACATAAATGATAGATTTTGTATTACAGTTTGCCCTGTGGTTTATAAAATATTTTTTATTCCTAATAAAGAATGTGTTCCCTGTTTTAAGTAATTTACACCAGTTGCAAGCACCACAAGTGTATGTACCTTTTTGTCTGGCATAGGGGTTAACATCCATGTTCCTTTGAAGGAGTTCCTTCAGGTTATTGCCTCTTTTGTATACTATAGAGGGGACCGATCCTAATCTGTCTTGTAAAACTGGACTATTTTTAATGAAATACCAGTTTTTACGAATAATGGAACAAATGTTTTCAGAATTAATGTTGTACGTTGTAACAAAACTTGTTGAAAAATTAATTTCCTTTGTGTCCACAATAAATGGAACAACTAATGGAGATGAAGTGCTGTCAAATACAGCAGTCACATCATCCAATGACTCAAAGGAAGCCTGTTCACTGTGACCAAGCAGTGGTTGGTAGAAACCATTGGTTCTCTTAAGCGACACTTCATCTATCAAGTCGTCAAGCAACTCTTCAGGGTACCCACGATTCATAAACAAATCCTTCAAAAATAAGCATTCATGGTTGAAGGCTTAAATGGTACTACACATACGAACAGCCCTCACGATAATTTTTATTAGTTCATCTATAGTACATTCCTAGCTTTGCAAATAATACAAGGCAGGCTAATAGGTCTGTAATTCCCAGTGTCAGAAGGTGGACCACCTTTATGCAAGGACACCACAAAAGCCATTTTCTATACCTCGAGGACACAATCATTGGGGAGACTCAGATTGAAGAGTTGATGGAGTGTTTTTTATACTTCTTAGCAGACATCAAAGAATATTGTTAGGACCCATGGAAGTAGTATTTTTAATTCTGAAAATTGACAAAAGGACTTGGACAAACTTGGTCTTGAGAGGGTGTGAGAGAAAATGGAGGAGACAGGAGAGGGTAGGTGAACTGAAGCTGGAATAGAATTGGAATAGAATTTTTCAGCAAGAATATTAGCAAAACATGGCAGGTGATTTTGTTTTAACATGTCTTTTTTAATTTTTTTACTAGTTTTCTCAAATTATGCACATATGACTTACAGTTTTTAAGCAAATAGGTGTTAATTATTGTTTTGGTTTTGCAATAAATACTAACAAGTAAATAGTTGATTTTTGGTAAATAGCCTTTCTCGAAATAAATTATCCTCTATTATTTATCAAAATTGGTGTAAAACATCTGTTTTTTTAAATATATTGTTTATTATTGCCCTTTCTCCTTGTTACTCTGTGAAAACGCAGTATGTTATATTACTGTAATTAATTGTTTTGTGGCAAAACAAATGATTATACTTGCACCACCTGCCAAAAATAGACACATGCTGTCACAGGATAGATTTCTGATGTTCAGAACCTAATAACTGCAATAGAAACACACAATGGACATGACATTAACACATTTTTCTAATACTGAACTAGATTTTTTTCTACCACTGTCCAGTAGGAGACACCAAAAAAAAAACAGTACTGTTTTTTTCTAAATTAAATAGGCATACCCATTGTTGGAACTTACAGCTCAGGACTCTTCAGTTTTTCTTCTGATCTAATCACTCAGTCATGCAAATGCAATGTCACACTCAGGGAGCCAGCCACTTACTTGGGCATTCAACATCCTTTGACTAACATTTGATTGAAGTTACTGTAATGGTTAACAGCAAGAGACAATACAAATCAACAGTGCATTCTGCTAAAAATATGAACTAAACAAATGAAATATCAAATTCTTAGAAACGCATCACTTGAAAATTATTTAACTCAACACTACTCTTTCTATTATACTCTTCCTGATGTATTGAGCTATTCTAAAAGTCTTGCATCTCTCCCTACCTTATCTCATTGGATGAGCCTTGCCCACTCACACAGATAAACAGAAACCGTGTTTTAATTTAAACAGTCCATAGCAGTATGTCATGTCACCCTGTGATTCAAAGCTGAAACACATGCAATGCCACTAAAAGCAGTGAGACATGATCTACACCCACTGGTCATCCCTTCACTTTTAATATTCATGGACATTCTGCTAAGATAAGGAACAGAGCAGCAACCCTTTAAAGGTATGTGCACTTAATCAGTCACCTCCCCACTCTGCCAAAACTGAAGCTGCTTTCAAAAGGAGTTCTGTGCTGGCTGTTTTTCCTATTTTGATGTATCTTTTTAAGGAAAAAGACAAAATAATATAGAAAAAATAACCCATGGAACTCCTTTTCTACACTGGTCATGGTTCACTGAACTCACTGTAGTTTTAGCAGAACCCTAGGATGGATTCCATGGTCTACATTGTAACAAATATGGCTCTATATAAGAAAATGTACATTTTTAAGATCCCAGACCAAAGCTGAGAAAAAGCATATTGACAGCAAATCGGCCATGACACCATGGATGCATTGCTTATCATTTAGCTGCATCCAAAAACATTGGGGAATCACCTAATCAACATAAACTTTAAACTTGGTAATAATATCCCAAGAGTCCTAAACATAAAATAAAAAAGCTACCTAAAACAAACAAAAATATTACTAAAACTAATCAAAATAAAGAAAAACTACCTAGCATACCGACTTCCAGATCCCTCACTAACAGCAAATGTTTTCCAAATAGACTAAAGACAAGCATCACAAACAATGCAGCAAAAGAAGCACAAAAGTTCAAAACAGTAATTTAAAGTTACCAACTAATCATACTTCTCAAACGGCTTGGATTTTGCAGAATGTCCAAGATTTCACCTCACATTATTGCCCTGTTCATCATATTGATAGATATATAGATAGACAGAAAAATAGACAGCTAGATAGATTTTTTTTTTTATGTTATAGTAAATCATTGAGGTTACAGTCAGTCAATAATGCCAAACAGTAGAGTGTTGTCCTTTATATTGCTGTGACAGTGCATGCTGATGCAACATCTGTCATTCTATTAACCCTTCTAAATTGAATTGGAGTAATATTTACAAAATATCCCTAATTTTAGGCTTTTGTCCCACCACTATTTAGGTTTGCCCAGCATTCTTGAGCAAATAAATTGAAAGGTTTGTCTGCTATTATTATACTTTTCTCATTCGCAAGCCTATCTTCTGCACTAGTATACATCCCTATGAAGAAAATATAGGATATTGCAATCCATGGAAATCAATAGCTTAACTTAACCATTTATTATACCATTCCCATGCCTAAAGCCTAACTACAACTGTAAACGTCCACATGAAAAAAAGTCAATACAATAAATAAGTAAATACATCCAATAGAATGAAAACTGCAATCAACTGGAAGAAACAAAAAAACAGTATTATGCACAAAACATTATACAAATATAAATTGGATAAATGGAGTATGTGGTGGTTTGGTTTGTAATAAATACAATATCTGCCACTATGGGCTATAGAAATGAGTTTTGTGATACATGGCATCACCTCTCAATGTGAAACTTGTTAAATAACAACCAAACAGGGGGAGAGTAGCCAGATGAACTCAGATACCAAAATAGTACAAATAGTATACAAAAATCAGGATTCAACCGTCATAGTTTAATGTACAAGCTTTCGAGTAAAACTCTTTATCAAATACATAAAATACGACAAAGCATCTACTCAATATGTATACACATTGCCAGCCAATCAAACAGTTAAACAATTTAAAAACTTTAAAGCAAAACATAGTTAAAAGTACTACAAAAATATATGCACTTTATACATAAAACTGTTTATGTTTTAAAATGGGCTTTATACTATTAACTTTATTCAAGCTTGGTGGTATATCTGCCCTAAAGAAATTTATCCACCTATATTCTGCTCTCTCAGTTGCATTGATAATATCCCCACCTCTCCTATTCTCAAAAATTCTCTGAAGTATCCTAAACCTAAAGCTATGGTCATCATCTTGCTGTAGAATATGCTAAGAGCATTCATTTCAACTTTCCTGTGAATTTCTGAGAGATGTGATGAAATTCTTTCTTTAAACTTACAATTGTTCTTGCCTATATAAAAACTTGAACATTTTATGCAGTTAGCCAAATATATAACAGACATTTTGCTCATTTTGCTTTGGATACACACACATATGTATGAGTGTGTGTGTGTGTGTGTGTGTGTGTGTGTGTGTGTGTGTGTGTGTGTGTGTGTGTGTGTGTGTGTGTGTGTCTCTGTGTGTGTGTGTGTGTGTATGGGTATACAATGGGTACAGAACATTTGATTGCACATAAAATTTGTTGCAAAGTTTTTGGTAGTCAAAATGTGTGAATGTTGACATTTGTCACATACTGAAGTAGTCAGATTTCTGGATTATCAAATATATGGTAAGTGGGAGTGGTTGAGACTCTGTGTGTGTGTGTGTGTGTGTGTGTGTGTGTGTGTGTGTGTGTGTGTGTGTGTGTGTGTGTGTGTGTGTGTGTGTGTGTGTGGGGTCTATATTAGAACACCGAACATTCAAAATGTTGAGTGTTCAAATATCGAACCCTATGAATTGAAAATTGAAAACATCAAATATTCAGAACAGTGAATTTTTTCCTAGGGAAAAAATTTGCTGTTGCAAAACACATACACACAACACAACTGTAAACACCAAACAAACAGCAATCCACACACATACACCTAAACTCTTACACCTAACCCTACACTAAATTATACATACACCACTAACTATCCACTTACCTTAACCCAAACACTAACCCTGAGGTCCGTCACTATCACACAGTCACTTCACCCGCGCTCTAACCCTAACTCACCTTGCCCGCCCTAACCCTCATGTCCACACAATCGTGCACTTACCTGAACCCAACCCGTAACTTTCCACCATAGCGCTGAAAATACCAAAGCAACAGAAATGGATAACCGAATTCTTTCCCTAGGAAAAAAATTCAGTTATCTGTTTCTTCGATATTTTCAGCAAACAGGTCGATATTAGAACACTCGAAAGTTTGAACATTCGGTGTTCTAATATAGACTGTGTGTGTGTGTGTGTGTGTGTGTGTGTGTGTGTGTGTGTGTGTGTGTGTGTGTGTGCATGTGTGTGTGTGTGTGTGTGTGTGTGTGTGTGTGTGTGTGTGTGTGTGTGTGTGTGTGTGTGTGTAAGTGTTTGCAAGTTAGGATTAGAATAAGTACTAAGTAAGCAGATAGCTGAATATTGTACCTTAGTACTGCTGTGTTTGAAGTATGCAATTGTTTGTCATTCTGTGTTTATCTTACGTAGTGATATTGTTATGGAAATGGTATTTAGCACCCTAATGTGTGGGGTTAGGTCAGACGTAGGGATAAAGTTGTCACACATGAGTGAGGCCCCCGTCCCACTTACTAGACATCAAAAAACTCCTTCAGGTTCTGAGCATTTCTTGATGCACATTCTGTACCACAAATCACAACTTTAGGGAGTTGCTAAATCATAATACATGTATGTACACATACATATCAAACATACACACAAGTTACTTAGGCTTATTTTTGTCTATTAATGCTAGGAATTTGGTTAAGCTTGTGGACAATTGATGCCATTGAATAAGGCTATAGATTAAACAAACACAAGTGAAATGACTTTGTTTTATCATCCCAGGAAGTGACTGATAATCTTAAATTTAAATCTTAAATAATAAATTCAGCCATGTTTCCTGGCAGGCTACTTTTGAAAGTACTGCCAAGTTAAATTTTGTTACTTTCCTCTGCTTTGCAGACTAGTTTTACTTGCAATTCTTTCAGTCATTAGCTGTGCATGACCTCAAGCTAATTAGGAGGATGTATTCAGGGAATATCACATTACGATGCTAAGGGAGTTTTGACCTTTAATATCAAAGAAGCATTTTTTAAACACTAAGTCCCATTGGGAAAGGTAGGCAGATACATTAGGAACTGAATTTTAAACACATTAGGAGGTTCATTTGCAATCTGCATCATAGTAAGTTAAAGAAATAAAGTGAATATTGAGCAGTAAAGAACTATATTAAAATGAGATTTTTCAGCATTATAGCTTTATTATAATTTTAACTGAGCCAGTGCACTACATTAACCATGTACTTGTAAGGAATTTTTTTTTTGTAGAGCTGTCACCATGGGAAGACTATATTGTCACCTGATGTTTGAGTAAAAAATAGATTTTAAATTCTTAATGTCCCTTCATTTCAATGTCCACAAATACATGCATTTAATCCTGTTTAAGTGTCTCATTTGTGATGTCACATATTCTTTAAATTTAGATGAATGCAGACAGACAGACAGACACACACACACACACACACACACACACACACACACACACACACACACACACACACACACACACATATGCATATACACTCACAGACACATGTAGATGGAAGCATCGGCACATTTACACCAGATATAATCCAAGGTGCATACATGCAATATTACTTTGTAAGCTGCTGAAGTGATTTATTTGTTTCATTCACATTTTCCCAACCATGTCATCAGCATCTCTGTTTCTCTTTCTACATATACTTATACACATATATGTTTATCGATATCTATATATGTATCCATCTATATATCCATATGCATATATATATATATATATATATATATATATATATATATATATATATATATATATATATTTACATACAGATAGCTATATAGATATAGATAGATATATAGATAGATAGACAGATAGATAGATACTCATACAAACAGACACACACACACATGCACACACGTATATGGAAGCTGACTTACATGTGGATTATTCTTGGATCTTTTCTCCCCAGTCTTCCACTGAAGAAAGGGTACTTGTGCTCAGTTAGATTTTCTTGGTAAGAAAATGTCAATAAATAAATAAATAAATAAAATGTGCTGTGATACCATTCTCTACACTGAATCAGATGCTCATTAGTGACGTGAATGACTGTGAAATGTGGACATTTGCTCCATTCACTAAAATTTTAAGATTTCAAATAAATGATACATTGAGTGCAGGTGTATAAGGTAAGTGAGGGTTTCAGAAAGTAAGGTATAATGTTCCACATATTTTCATTGTTTAGGGGTAGAAGTGTTTATGCAATATGAGTTAGGATTACGGTAAGGGTTAAGTAAGGGGATATATTTAGTGTAGCGCATTTGTATTGGTACATGTGTGTGTGGGTCTAAATTTGCTTGTGTAATAATAGTGTTAAGGAAGGAATCTTTGTAAGATAATATGCAAGGTTAGGGTTGGGAAAGTGGTAGCGTTAAGGTTGTCAGGTATTAGTAAGGTGGTGCAGGAGGCAATGCGCATGTGCTTGGTTTCTAGCATTACTGTATAATAGGATAGAACATAAAAAAAAAGAAAGATGAGACACTATCCATCTCCTTGTGCCAATCTGTATTACTCAGCTTTGTAACAAGCAGCATGGTTGTTTATGCTATTCATTTTCCTGACCTTGTCTGTTGCATGATGTCTAGTGTGTTATATCAGTGCTCTGCTATAGCTGGTCACATTGTTGAGCTCAGATCATCACAAGCATTGCAGTATGGTCTTCATGGTGAAGCTCAGTATTTATTTATTCAGGAGAAAAGAAAATATGCTTAGCAGTTGTATGAGATTTCACTTTTATCTATAAGCAGCTCTCTGCTACAATGTGCATCAGAGGTCACTGAAATTGACCTGTGCTGGCACATATTTCTGAATTCTATTTGATTGCACTTGCCATTAGCTATAAAAATTATCTTCAATGATCTTGTGGAGATTGATAATGTTGTCCAGTTCATTGTCCTCTGCTATTTTAGTATATTCTCTACATTTCCCTGAGTCCTAGTCCCATGAGGTCTCTTCTAGCTGAGTTCAGTTTCCTGATGTAGAACTAAATGATAACTGTTTTCTACAGAAAATCACTGCTGGGCACTTTCTAAGTGTGAGCTGGAAATGATTCCTTAATTTGGAGAGATGTCTTCCTTCTGTGTGTCTATGCAACTGTGAAGTTATTACTTTGGATATTTTGAGGAATCTTCCTTAAAAAAATCTGCTTTTAATATTATTCAGTCAGCTGAATCCAGACCAGTCATTGATAAGCTTCTGACATTCACAGGGAAACCATTTTTATATGGAAGTTTCACATGTCAAGGACTTTACTTATTTAAATTAGTCTTTTATTGAATCACTTAAGATTTTAATTGTATTACACTTTATTCAATGAGTAATCAATTGGAGCTTCACTGAACCTCAAATGACTTGGTGTAGAATTATTAAATACTGTGATTATTGGCTCATGTGTATGCTAAAGGACTTCCTTTAGTGTTTGTTACTGTGCTTTTTTAATACTAAGGTTATTGAAATGTTAATTTTATAATACATTTTCTGCTTTCTAGCTGCACAAATACTAAATAGCAACAGTTTTGGAATCTTACTTCATGTTTTGTTTATTTCTTATTTATGTATGTATGTATGTATGTATGCAGGCATTCATTCAGTCAGTCAGTTATTCAGTCATTCATTTATATATTTATTGTTGTGACTCCCATGCACTGGCCCACTAATCAAGGAGCCTCAATCCTCACCACTAGCACAAGTGAGGGCATCCACATTGGGAGGATAACAAGTACACACACAGTAAAGTACAATTTTCCTTAAGAGCACACAGCGATCACAGTTAGTCTGGGGCTGGTTTCTCCCTTTCTCTCCAGATCCACAATAAGACTCCCAACTAGCACAGCTATAGGGTTCAGAGCTCAAATGAGTAGTCAAGCCAAAACCTCCAGCACCCTCTCTGTCCAACCCATGCTTTGTGTCCCTGCCCAAGTAGCTGACACACACACACTTTGAGATTTGTGTTATATACAAACACACGGACACTCCTGGATAAGGCTGGCACAGGTTCTCCAGCTATGCCCCCTTTTGCCTAGACTATAAGTTGTAAATCACTGCCACCAACCACTACTTATCAGCTACTAATAAGGCCCTTCCCAAGGGGTAACCAATTCCACGGTGTAATATTACTGTTATCTAAATAGTAAGCATGACAAACAGCAAGGCTATTCTGGACTGGCCTATACAGTATCACCACATACATGCAAGTTCTAAGAGCTTAAATTATCTCTATACAAAACAGCCACAGTTGAAAGGTTTAAAAATATTTAATAATAAATAATAAAAACACAAGACAATACTCGTCAATTCAACACAATGACAATAACGAGCTCTGAGATCACAGGAAAATACTTTAAAACAATATTGTAGGATAGTCTAACATAAATATAGAAAACAGCTAGACTAATCTGGCTATATTCCTATCTGTCTCTAAGAGAAACTATGTTCTAAATTCTACTTACAAAACAAAGTGCTGGTGAGTTGTTGTCAGCTTTAGAACAAAATACAAAATGCTATTCTTACTTTCTGAGATAGCCCTTAAAGGACAACCGCACCCTCAGACTCAAAAAAACATATTTATTTCATCATGGTTTGGTGTTTCCTACATTTTAACAGCACTCTGGGACTATTCAGAGCTTTTTAGATATTTTTATATGCAATTTGTGACTCTGACCACATGGGGGCTGGCATTTTGAAATAATTCAGACTGTTTACTCTGCCTCTAAGTATCCCAGAATGCATTGTTTGTCTCCAAAAAATTGCATCAGATCTGCCACGTTTTCCCTTAAGCTGCTGTCACTTCATTGACTTAACAGGCATTCACTGCTGTCTTAAAGTCCCTACTTTTGGTTAAAATGTTATCCTTTTCAATGACTACTTCAAACACAAGCAGTGCAAATGCTACAGAATGGAACTCAAAAGTGCATTTTATTGCTTTTGTTTCTTAGAAATGCTAACTTGCTTTCTTTTGTGAAGGCTGAAATCTAGTTCTTCAAGGCATCTCCCCTCCCACTTCACACCTACCTTCCCTAGCTGTCAAAGAGCTAAGGGTAATTTGACCCATTGTCTGCATGTGATTGACAGCTCACAGCAGGTGACCAGAGTAATGTACTGTTTTGTCAGCCTTTCCCTCCTTACAGTGGGACACTTTTTTTGTTGCACTCCTCCTGTCAAATTTAGAACCAAGCTACATAGCACTGGGAATAATCACCGTTTTGCAAAGCATCAAACTCCCACTTATTTTTCCTTCCCGTTTGATTAAATAGCTAACAAATGACACACTATAAACATGAAATATTTCACAGACTTGCATGACAGCACCAACATGCTTTTTTAAGACATAATTTAAAAAATTATGGTATTGCATACTTCTTGTAATCTGATGTAGTGTTGTCGATTAATTGTGACAGACATCTGCTTCTTATGTAAAATCGTGCAATTAATGTATATGCATGCTTATTGCAAATTTATGCTCTTAGTTTTTGCAGCTGTTACTGTGTTTCTGCCTGTAATTTGTCACATATTGGTAGGGCAATGTAAAGCAATATGACAATACAAAAACAAAGTTTACAAAATTTAGAAATTACATCCAAAAATGAGACTCACCCACACCCAACTCGCTCACTCACCCCCCACTCACTCACCCCACTCACTCACCCCCACTCACTCACTCACCCACACTCACCCCCACGCACTCACCCCCGCATGCACTCACTCACCCCCGCATGCACTCACTCACCACACTCACCCCCGCATGCACTCACTCACCACACTCACCCCCGCATGCACTCACTCACCACACTCACCCCCGCATGCACTCACTCACCACTCACCCCCGCATGCACTCACTCACCACACTCACCCCCGCATGCACTCACTCACCACACTCACCCCCGCATGCACTCACTCAACTCACACACTCACCCCACATGCACTCACTCAACTCACACTCACCCCCACATGCACTCACTCAACTCACACACTCACCCCCACATGCACTCACTCAACTCACACACTCACCCCCACATGCACTCACTCAACTCACACACTCACCCCCACACCCACTCACTCAACTCACACTCACCCCACATGCACTCACTCAACTCACACACTCACCCCCACATGCACTCACTCACCACACTCACCCCCACATGCACTCACTCAACTCACACACTCACCCCCACATGCACTCACTCAACTCACACACTCACCCCCACATGCACTCACTCAACTCACACACTCACCCCCACATGCACTCACTCAACTCACACACTCACCCCACATGCACTCACTCAACTCACACACTCACCCCCACATGCACTCACTCAACTCACACACTCACCCCCACATGCACTCACTCAACTCACACACTCACCCCCACATGCACTCACTCAACTCACACACTCACCCCACATGCACTCACTCAACTCACACACTCACCCCCATGCACTCACTCAACCCACACACTCACCCCCACATGCACTCACTCAACTCACACACTCACCCCCACATGCACTCACTCAACTCACACACTCACCCCCACATGCACTCACTCAACTCACACACTCACCCCCCACACTCACTCAACTCACACACTCACCCCCCACACTCACTCAACTCACGCACTCACCCCCACATGCACTCACTCAACTCACACTCACCCCACATGCACTCACTCAACTCACACACTCACCCCCACATGCACTCACTCAACTCACACACTCACCCCCACATGCACTCACTCAACTCACACACTCACCCCCACATGCACTCACTCAACTCACACACTCACCCCCACATGCACTCACCTAACCACAAGTTTGTTTTAGCAACACCAAGAATGACCCCAGGCTTTGTCCGAGGAATGCACGAGTAATTATGTACTTTGGCTGTGCAGACATCAGAAACAGAAACACATGCCTACACAGATCTTACACATCAAGCTGCTCCATTCAAATTGTACATGAAATGCACCCATTGAACAGTTTTCCACCTACAACATTATTAAAGTACTTTAATCCAACACTAGTGAGCCCTACTTTACACAGCCCAGTAAACCTGTCCACAGATTCAGCTTCTACAGCACAGTCCAATAAACTGTCTACTGTACATTAGTGTTAACACAGGAATTTCCAGTTCTTATCAGCATAACCACATACACAGTCTTCCACCTCAGACCTTTCATGAAAGATGTTTTATTTTTAAACTTTCATCCTTCCCACTTTAGGGGTCTTACATAAATCCCAGCAAAAAGGAGACCTATAAACTGCAATCACCCTGATCCAAATCCATCCAAACATGGCTGCAAAACTAAAGGTGTTACGGTTTTGAGGGGCGGGTTAAGCAACCATGCCCACACCACCTGGGAACAATCAAATTCTTCCTGTCTTTATAACTACAAAGTTCCACAAACACAGGGAAAAAATTACCCAGCAAAGGCACACCAGTACCTAATGGAATTAAGTGACAATTCAACACTAAATCATAAATCACAAAACGGACTTGATCAATTCAGTATATGAAGAACATGCCAGTATAGTTTATTTAAAGTTACATCTAACTACCAGATTGTGCTGGGACAGCTTTAGAGATAAAGTGGTTTTGTAAAATTCAGCAGATACTGGCAGATTGCCCTTTATCACACAAATGTGCACACACTTGCCCCTTATCACACAGATGCACACACACTTGCCCCTTATCACAGAGACACAAAGTTTGTTTGGCAACGGCTAAAATGACCCAAGGGCTTCTTCCTTCTGATAGCAGTCTGTTAACTATAGGTTCATAGGTTTGTACTAGGCTATCGGCCCTAGGGCTTATACAAGCCTAGCCATAACAATTCCCTGGCTATTACTTCCACACTATTTTCTACCCTGGACCCCTGTCTAGCAGGGTAAGTGACGTGATCCCTGGGGTTAATTTCTTTCTCCTATCCAATCGTCAATGTTCCGTTTGAAAAGGGCCAAAGAGGCAGTCTGCTTGACATGGATGGGCAGTCTATTCCAGAGTCTGGGCAGTCTCTGAGTCAGGAACCTATCCCTCCAGCATTTGTTTATTGTGATGACAAGGTTTACATCCCTGGAGCGTGTAGCTCTGAGGGATTGGGATTTCTTTAAGTGTAGCATGTCCCAGAATGGGTACATGTTTTTCCCAAAGGGATAACTATACATTTCTTGGCACTGAGCTTGAGCCCATGGCTCTGGCACCAAGCATCTGTTTCTGTAAGGCCCTTTTCTAGAGTATCCAGAACATTTGGGGATTCAATAATGGCTCCCAGTTTGCAGTAATCTGTGAACTTTGTTAGCCAGAATCCCTTAGTGTTGGCCTGTACTTCAGAGAAGTAGATGCCAAACAAGAGCAGTCCCAGGACTGACCCTTGAGGTACTCTGACTTGTCAGAAGCTGGGTTTGGAGTGGGCTACTTTTACAGCATGGGTTCTGTCAGTAAGCCAGTTGGCAACCCATCGAGTGACGTAGGGATTAATGTCCAGCTTAGTAAGCATTCACACACACACACACACACACACACACACACACACACACACACACACACACACACACACACACTTGCCGTTTGGTTGCATTCACACACACACACACACTTGCCCTTTGCTTGCATTCACACACACACACACACACACACTTGCCCCTTGTTCACATTCACAAACACACACACACTTGCCCCTTGCTTGCATACACACATACACACACACACACACACACACACACACTTGCCCCTTGCTTGCATTCACACACATCACTAATCATACTGCCTATGCTGATAAAGCAATTCCAATGTCCATAACTGAAAAATCTGGCATGGTACAATTAACACCACTAAAGCTACTGATGTGTTACAGTAAGACAATCTAGCAAACCTGAGCGAACAGTCAGTTCGTACAAGACCAGTGTTATTGCAAAATATCAATGCTAATAATACATATAAGTGGAAGCAAATGGGTGCCGCTGATGAAATTATATAGTATTCTCCATTCATAATGAATACTCCTGCTACGCTGACTCAGCAGAAAGTACAGTTGTGTACCTACCATAAATGTAAATGTTCGAGTGTATTCACTGTTGCAGTCATTACTCTTGGGTTATCCTGCTGGCAGGCTACTTGCTGTCAGCCTGAATTCCAAAGTCTTGGTCTGGCGTTGGTTGCTGTCACCTCTTCCCTGACGTCAGTGTGCCAGGGGTATAAAAGATGCAGCCGACGCCATTTTCTTCAGTTTTTCTTGGCCCAGATGTCAGGTGCCTCCAAAAGGGTAGGCTACAAATTATGCCAATAAACATGCATGCACTAAGGTAACCATTTCCTTCATCTACAAGCAAATACACCACATAGGTTGTATAGAATAGAGAAGTACAGATAAGATCCAGCAAAAGAAAGGGGGATGGTGGGAGGGTAAGAACTGCAGTGGCAAAGCCTGCTCTGGATTTAGACTAGAGAGGTAAGTGGTAGTGCTTTGTAAAGGTGTGCACCGAACTCCAAGTTCCAGCCTCTAAGATGTCTTTGGTTGGTACTCCTCTGAGGAAGGCTGCTGCTCTGGTTGAATGTAGCCTGATGTCCTTAGGCACTGATTTGCCATGTTGTGAATAGCAGAAACTAATACAATGGCCTAGCCATTTTGAAATAGTCTGTTTTGAGATAGCCTTTCCTTGTGATCCTGCAGCATATGCCACTAAAAGTTGCTCAGTCTTTCTGAAAGCTTTAGTTGTGTCCAAGTAGAAGCGTAGCTGTCTGTGCATGTCCAAAGATTGCAGAAGTCTCTCACCCTTGTTCTGTGGGTTTGGATAAAAGGTAGGCAAGTGAATGATTTGGTTAAGGGCCACACTGGACACCACCTTAGGCATACATGTCGGGTTTGTTCTCAGAGAAACCCTGTCTGGATGGAAAATGATAAAAGGTTCCACAGCCATGAGTGCCTGTAACTCCGAGACTCATCTTGCAGAGGTTATTGCTAGGAGCAGAGCTGTTTTCCAGGATAAGAATTTTATATCAGCTGTTGAGGCTGGCTCAGAAGGAGGCAGTATGAGTTTTCCAAGACATAATTGAGGTCCCATGCAGGTATTGGTGCTCTCCTTGGATGTCTTATGTTTTTGGCTCCTCTGAAGTACTGCCTTATTAAAGAATGAGAAAAGATAGGTGGTTCTGTATTGTAATGGGCTGAAATGGCAGAGGCATGGATCTTAATTGATGAAAAGGATAGGCCTCTGTCCAGCATCTCAGTTAAGTATTGTAAAATCTGAGGAATGTTTGCAACAAACCTGTCAATTCCTTGTGCCTGGTTCCAAGCACAGAATCTCTTCCATTTTTCTGAATAAGATTTTCTGGTACTGGGCATCCTGGCCTCCAAAATAACATCCATCACAGCTTTGGAGAGAGGAGTGTTCTGAATGGCTACATTATCTGCCATGCTGCCAGATTTAAGGCCCTGAGTTGGCTGTGCAGGATCTGATTGTTTTGTTGGGTCAGTAAGAGAGGACCTTGAGACAAATTCTTTAGGATTGGGTACCAGTGCTGGCGTGGCCAGTATCATTTTTGGCTTCTCTTGTCTGACCTTTAGGAGTACCTCGGGGAGGAGAGGCAGTGGAGGAAAGGCATATACTGTTAGGTTTTTCCAGCTGAAGGATAAGGCATCCACTTTCCATGCTTGCTTGTGATAAGTGTTTGTGTAGAATCTCTGTAGTTGTCAGTTGTGAGTGGAGGCAAACAGATCTATGTCTGGGCATCCCCATTTCCTTGTTATGCTGAAGACTTGTGGATCCAGTTTCCACTTGTGGGGATCCATGAGGTTTCTGCTTAGTTTGTCTGCCAGAGTATTTATCTTTCCTGGCAGGAATTGTGCTTGCAGGTGAACTTAAGTCAATGCTGTGTCCCACAAAGTCATGGCTTGTCTGCAGAGGGGGTAGGAATGTGTGCCTCCCTGCTTGTTTATGTACCACATGACTGTAGTATTGTCTGTCTTTATCAGTAGTTGTCCTGGATGAAGTAGATCCTTGAAAGCTGTCAGGGCATTTTGAACAGCTAGCATCTTTTTGATTGATATGAAGATGCATCTGGCTTGCGGGCCATGTGCCCTGAATACATTTTTCTGCCATGGGGGCACCTCAGGTGTAATCTGATGCATCCGTTGTTAGTGTCTGCCTGGCTGTGGGTAAAGTGAATGGCTGTCCCTTGTTGTGGTGACAGGCCTGTGCCCACCATCGAAACTCCTGTTGCAGGCAGGGAATGAGGGTAATTAATGTTTCCAGGCTGTGGCAATGTTGAGTCCAAACACTTTAGATACCACTGTAGTTTCCTCATATGCAGTCTGGCATATGGAATTAGCAGGATGCAGGATGCCATGAAGCCCAAAGACTGCAGAATTTTTCTTGCAGATAACTGGGTCTTTGTTGCCAACATTTTGAAGTAAGAAGTCAGTTGCCTTTGTCTAGCGTGAGATAAGCCATCTGGGCAGTTGTATTTAAGCTTGCACCCAGGAATATTATCTCTTGAGAGGGTACTAGTTTTGATTTATTTTCGTTTACTGTGTACCCTAGGCAAATTAGTAATCTTTTTACAAACGCCAGATGCTTTAGTAGAATGTCCTTGTTCTCTGCTTGAATAAGGCAGTTGTCCAAGTAAGGATATATTTGAATTCCTCTTTGTCTGCAAAATGCAATTACTGGTGCCAGGCATTTTGTGAAGACACTGGGTGCAGTAGATAAGCCAAAGGGCAGTGCAGAGAATTGGTAGTGCATTGAGCCAGCTATGAATCTGAGGTATCTTCTGCAAGATTGTCTGATTGGGACATGCAGGTATGCCTCTTTTAGGTCCAAAGTTACAAGCCAAGCCTTCTTGCCCAGCATGGGCAGAAGCTGCTGCAGAGTCAACATTTTGAATTTTGGAACGTCCAGAAATGTGTTTAGAATAGACAGGTCCAGTATTAGTCTCCAGGCTTTGTCCTTTCTGGGTATCAAGAAAAGTCTTGAGTAAAATCCTTGTCCCTGCTCTTGCTGTGGTACTCGCTGAATGGCCCTCATGTCCATGAGGGATGAAACTTGCTTTTGTGCTTCTGCCCATTGATTGTATGGCAGGTCTGGCATACCTTTTGCCCTTGGCAGGGTGTGAAAGTGGAACCTGTAGCCCTGAGACACTATATTCAAGACCCATTTGTCCTGGGTGATCATGTGCCAATTTTGTCAGAAAGTACTAGTTTTCCCCTAAGGGGGTTGCCAAAAGATAAGTGCTTGGTGCTGGCAGAGGAAAGTCATTGGGACTGTTTCCTGTATAGCCGTGATTTGTCTTCTCCGCTTTTGGAGGTAGAAGTACCCCATTGTTTAGATCTGTATGAGCCTTGGGGCTGGGATCTGCCTCTGGGGCATCTGTATCTGCCTCTTTGTGGCCTGTCTGACATCAGAAAGGACCAATTATTTGTGGGCCAGTTCCTGCCAAATCTGGGTGGCTGCACCTGTAAGAAATCCTTAACTGTCTGCATGGACTTTGCTTTGTCCTCCATTTTCTTCAACACCACCTCTGCTTTAACACCAAAGTATCATGCTGTAATGGAGCGTCTAATAATTTTGCTTTAACATGATCAGACAGATTCTGTTCCTTTAACCAAGCATGCCTCCTAATGACAGAACCCGTAATAGCGGCCCTGCAAGAGGCCTCCAGAGAATCAAAACCACATTGCAAAGTATGCCTTCCCACTTGTTCAGTTGCATGCAATAAATCCGGCATTTCCTTGTTTTCTGCACATTCAGAATTTGTTAATATTTTCAGTTTAAGCAGTGACATTAAGTATTGCTGATATTTAAGCATATGAAATTGACAATTTAAAGCCCTCTCAGCCACGGTAGCAGAAGTGTAAACCTTTTTCCCCATCTGTCCAGTGCCCTTGAATCCCTATCAGAGGAGATGGGGTTTGTTGCAGTGGAAGCCATGACCCCTTTGGGACCCTGAGAAATAGTTTCTGGGTCAGCTGCAGGGTTTTTATAAAGAAATGTATGTGAATCTGGAACCCTGTAGTATCTGTCTGGTTTAACAGGTGCAGGGGGTGAAGAGTCAGGAGACAGACTGGACTCTGAAAATACATCATCTACAATGTCTAAAACAGGGGGGATAGCAAGAGGCCTGTGCTGAGGTAGTAAAGGAAAGTCTCTGAGCCTTTTCTTAGATTCTGAGTAGTCTTGGCTCTCCCAGTGGAAGTGCTCCCTCATGGTATACAGGGTTTCCCCAAAAGAATAATCCTCAGGAGGAGAGGCTGAAGGGACAGATTCTCCAGCAGCAGAATCCTCATAGGGAGGAAGAGTATTCCTGTTCAGAAGAAAGTCATAAACTATATCAGGCAGCACAAAATAGGACAAAGTGCATTCAAACAGGGGCTGTGTGTAGAATTACTTTTTGAATTCACTAGGAAGACTTATCTTACCAATGAAGCAAAAAATGCAGACGAAAATGTAGGCAAACCAAACTTTTCAGTCGTCCCTCAAACAAATGCAGTTGACAGGATACACATACAATGAAAAGGAGTTCCACACACCACATGGATTTTATTAGGTTGAGTGGGCTGGGTAAGGCAGGTCTGACATCACAATGTGGGAGGAACACTGGCTCTTCTATACAGCATGCAAATCAGGCAGGGATTATGTCACTTTGGGGGAGGAAACATCCCGATAGCTAGAGCAGATGGCAGATGTGACATCATAATTTCAGAGCCAGCTACAGGTTTTTCAAGTTGGTTTGCAAAGTGAAACAAAAACAGTATAGAAAGCTAGGAAGCAGAACAGGGAAAACAGTTGAGAGGGTTATTTTTTAAAGCTGCAAGGGTGATTTTTTTAAGCTTTATCAAAGAACAGGGACTGGAAGAGTCAGCAGGTTGGGGAATCTGCTTTAATATCCTGTTGTTTTCCTTTAAATTGATAATGCACATTATTCCTGAGTCATTTCAGATTACATAATTCTTGACACTTTTGCTTAAGTTTCCCAGGCTCACAGAACTCAAAAATTCAACATTTCTTTTTGTAATCTGCACCTGTCAGGAAGCCACAGCAATAAAGACACTTTACATGTAAAACCTAGTAATTATCTCCGTCTTAGAACAATAGAAAGAATTTCCCAGCCCAGACATCCTATCTCTCAGCTTGAGATCAGTCATAAAATCCTTTGCTTAGCTTTCTTCCAACAGGGTGCACTGTAGTTACATTTTTGAAGCTCAACACATAACGCAGTTTTCTTTACATTTGTGAAACAACCCTGTGGGTCACTTTAATATTTACAATGACATAGAAATATTTACAAAATTCTATGCAGCTAGGTTGGCAGCCTTCACAATTGTTACCAAATATATTAATTTCTAATTGGTAAGGAGGAAGACAAAATATGGAGTGTTGCATTTGAATTTTCAGATGAGCAACAGTCCCAGACTTTCTGCCAAAGCACATGAAATTATGACATTAAAGTAATGACCTTAGATGTGTGCCATTTTGCTTCACAAACAGACTGTTATTTTAGCTCCCTGTTGTAATTATAGTATCTGTAACTGCAAGTCTCAAAAATTGTAAAAAGGAAAAAAAAAAGTAGTTCAAAGAGAGGGAACAGCAATTGTTGAAATTTGCTCTTCACGTTTGAAAAAATTATTTTGAAGGAAGGAAGTCCCTGCACCTTTGATGTAGGAGGCTGTATCCTACACCCCTGTTTTACACACACACACACACACACACGTGTGTGTGTGTGTGTGTGTGTGTGTGTGTGTGTGTGTGTGTGTATATATATATATATATATATATTTATATATATATATATATATATATATATATATATATATATATATATATATATATATATATACACATATATATATATATATATATATATATATATATATATATATATATATATATATATATTAATCACAAGACTGTTGTAGCTATATTTTTTCAGTGCTTGTTTAAGTGACATGAAAAATTCAAATCAATAAAATGCATTAGCTAAACATGTGGCTAATTTTAGTACCCATACGTTTAGCTTTAGGGTTCTGCAAATAGTGCCGATTAATGTGAGAGGAGGCAATTTGAACAATCAATTAGAGTTGGTAGAAGTTAAGTGGATTTTTAGATTACATGCCCATATTTTTCCAGGGCTTAACAATCATGTTAGTCTTAAACCAGCCCTGCTAGCACGCCCAGTAAAATAATATGTAATAGTATGATATAATAAAATAATATGAAATAAGATAAAATAAACTAGAGTAAATTAAGGGGGGATGAGCTGAAGTAAGTCATTATTAGAGTATAGCAATATTGTTGTTTGATCCATGACCAGTTCATAGTATACATTGTAACTGGTAAAGGGAATTTTCTGAATTTTTTGTATTTATATAAAAAATTTGTTTGAGTTTTAATCTTTATTTTATTTTTCTCTATTTATGCATATTTATATATTTGAAGTACATATGTTATGTCTTGTTTTATGCATACATATATTTTTATATGAATTTATATACATATACATCTATATAACTATGTTAGGATTTGTGTGTGTGTGACTGTTGAATGTATACACACAACTTCCTATTGTCTGCTTAACTTGGATTTTATTCATTCTTTAGTCAGCATTTGTCTTACTGCTGAAGGGGTTAATTAGTTAATTAATTAACTTGATTTTCCTGCTGTGAACTGGATTGGTTGGCAGTATTTCAAATCTGTTTAAATTAAGTTGTTTGACTGTTTTGTGAGATCTGATGAAGCATGTTTTTACATGTGAAAGTGCTTATCCATTGAATATGCAATAAATTTGTTTGATTTTTAGAGCCTGGTGGTCCTGCCTTGTGTCTTCACTTTGCTTGTTTAAGTGACTGAGAAGCACATTACTAAAATGGATTATTAGCTTAACATACAGTTCAAAGCTGGAGTAGGTAAATTTTAGGGTAGATTTATTTGCTCCTTACCCTTTTCATTGAACCTTCTATAGTTTTACCTATATTTAAATAATTTTTACCCAGCTCAGTTAAAGAATGGATAATAATGGATGCATCAGTCAGTATATCCCTTTTTTGTTTTAAAATAAAAGATAAATCAATTATAAAATAAACAAACAACTATTTATATAGGTCCACAGCTAATTACTATGTTAAAATACATATCGACAACAACTAATATTTTTTAAGCAAGTTTCTAAGTTTAAGACAAGATTTATATGAATGTGTAATATTAGAAATTATCATCTTTATAGTATGCAATTCACTACTGCAAGCATTTTTTTACCATATTAATAAATTCAACACTGGGGGGGGGGTACCTTTACTTTTCCAGTTTTTAGTAATTACGTCTGGCTAAAGCAAGAATAGATCAAAGAAGGGGCACTTGGGTTTTTGGAATTATCTCAGGAATAGGAGCATTAAATAAAACTAAAAATTTAGAAATATTACATCTATCTGACCACAGAGCTTGAATGAAGTTATTAATTTCTTTCCAAAAAAGGGAGATGACTTCACATTCATATACCATATGCATCCAATCAGCTATTATTTCAAAATCACATATCCAGCATTTAATTCTATTTGATTTATACATAATTATAATTTTGTTGGGAGTGAGAAGAGCTCTGTTTAATAATTTCCAAGTGAAACATTTCCACTATAATGAAGATGTGGTTTTATCTGTAGATTTTAATATTATTTTTTGTATTCTTCATATAAGTCTTCATTATTGATTTTTGAGGAATAATTCCAATAGGAATTGTCTAAATATGTGAAATCTAACTCAATAATTTTATAAATTTGTAACATATATGATTTATTTTTCATTGCATTATTATTGGTATTTATTAAGAATTCCAATAATTTGGGGAACAATTTCTTATCTAGGTTAAATATCTTATTTATATATGTGTTCATAAAGTATCTAAATGTTTGTGAAATTAACAAATTCTCAGAATCTTGACTGCATTTGGACCTAAGAGTTTAAACAGTAAATATATATATATATATATATATATATATATATATATATATATATATATATATCTAAGTACCATTTAAGACTTGATGCCAATGAATTAAGTTATTTCTTCAGTGTTGACATTTTGTTGAAGTTAGGAGTTACTAAGCAGTCATTTGTATATACAATTGGAAACAGAAAATATTAAGTCTTTAATATAATGGTTAGAATATGTGAACTTTTGAAAAGGTCAAATGATGTTATTTAAATAGGGGAATTTGAGAAGACGGTGTAATTCCATTTATACAAAAAAATCTCTTAATATCTAGATAAAACTACTAGGGACTATTCGTTTATGACTGGTTGTGATATATTTATTATTTCCTACTGATATTTCTTCATGTATTTGTTTCCATTTTGAATCATAAGTTTAATTTATCCACAACTCTATAACTTTTACAATTGTTGAAGTAGCATACAATTGAATATCAGGGAACCCTATTCCACCATTTCCCCATCCTTTTCTGTGCCAATCCAAGGAAACTCTTGGTTTATTAGAATGCCAAAAAAATTTAAGTAGAATATTATTTATCTTCTTCATCATTTTTTTTTTTGGTGGAGATAGTACTAAAGATTGCAAGGCAAACAATATTTTAGGGAGAATTGCCATCTTAATAAGCATTAATCATTCTTCCATGGTAAAGAAGAATGCGTTCCAATTTGTGATTAAACTTAAAATTTAGAAAGCTACGATAGAGAAACATGAAGACAATGGAACTCTTCCAGGAATCAAGTTCAGACTCTAGTTTACACATCATCACAGTAAACAGAGTATATAAGGCCTTAATGGAAGCGGAGAAAGAACAGACTGAGTTAATTATAATCACTGGATGGTAAGACATGATTAACAGAACAAGGTTAAGGAAATGTTTGCAAGATATCTATGAAATGCCAGCAAAAGTAAGAAAAGCTAGGACATTTCAAATATTTGGATAGAGATGCTTGCATTTTTTTTTACAAATAGTAGATTGAATAAAATGTGTCATGAAATTAGCTAGCCCTAATTGTTAAGAGATGTTATGAGAACATACTGGGAGGCTGGAGACATGACTTC
Source organism: Protopterus annectens (assembly GCF_019279795.1). Classification (NCBI taxonomy): domain Eukaryota; kingdom Metazoa; phylum Chordata; order Ceratodontiformes; family Protopteridae; genus Protopterus; species Protopterus annectens. The sequence goes on along the minus strand of NC_056727.1, from coordinate 835,314,747 downwards.
TGGGGATATAGGAAACTAAGAAAATGTCAAAAGGATCTTAAACACTTGACTGAAAAGATATCAGGAAATACTTGGGAAAAGATGTAGTGGAATACTTATTAAACTTTAAAAAAGTCATGTCTTCTGAGGATGTAGGAAACTAAGAAAATGTCAAGAGGATATCACATACTTGACTGAAAAGATATCAGAAAATGCTTGAGAAAAAGATGAAGTAGAATATTTATTAAACTTAAAAAACAAGGAAGAAATCAAGTAATTAAATTAATACAGGACTGGCATTACTAATCTGGCTTCTATTTAAAGAAGCAATAACCAAAAACATGGAGGTAACAGAAGCACCACCAATAGAGGAGCTCATACATTGATGAAAGAACTTAGGCAACATGAGTAACCCCTTCTTAGGAGAAAGACAGGCAAATATCATAAACACAAATGGAAAATAGGGGAGTGGGAAAATGAAGGTTATAAGTCTACCCAGAAAGGGGAATACAATATAGGGATATGACATATGTCACAAGGAAAGGTTTCATTGTAAAAGTTGGTTATAGGCTGGCTATCTGTATAAATTGAAAAGTAGGGAAGGGAGCAAGGTAATCATTAAAGACTAGTTGCAATATCACCTTCAATGAAAGAGCCAACCACCAACATAATATATGTGCACCATGCATGTATATTGCACAATAATGTAAAAATAACTGGTATTCAATACAATAATAATCCCAAGGTGAAGCGAAACCAATGATGAACACAACACAGACAGTGCAAAGGATCCACAGCTTGTACAGGAAAAAAACACAAGTTTATTGTGAACACTCCAAAGACCAGGGTTAAGCGCTTTCATCTGCTTGTACAGACTTCATCAGAACCCCGAACAACAGTTGGTTTTGCATTTAAAAAACTTTTTTGGTGCCAAAAATAATTGGAACATTTAAAGCAACACATCCTATAAAATTCACTAGATACCAATCATGTAAATTATAAATGAAAATTACAAACATGACATACCCAACAACTACTAAAAAATGTCCATTCTAAAAAATGTCCATTCTAAAAAACATATATATATATTTGGTGTATGGTAGTAAATATTAATGAAATGAAAAATAAAATAAACATTAGACGTAAAAAGTCTAATATTGTATGTAAATAATAAAATAACATGTTAGTGAAATTCATAAATTTCCTAAATAAATTACTCTGATATTTGCATTAAATGAAATAAATAAATTGATTGTTATATTGAATGTGAGATAGGATTTAATGAAATATATATTATAATTTAAAATAGAATAGAATATGGAGTATAGAATATATTCTCCCAAACTTCAAGCCCATTGTAAGAAAGGCTTGATACTAATGAAATCATTAATACCAGGGAAACGAGTAGCATCCATTAAAATTTGCCATCTAGCTTCTTTCATGGCAGGAAAAACTTTCCAATTACCCCCAAATGGTGAAACATCCACTTTGTCAATGATAGAAAATTTGAAAGTGTGTGTGTCACCATGGGAGGAAATATGTCTCTGAAGTGCATTCTTGGAGTCTCCTATTTTAATCTTATAAAGATGTTCATAAATACGTTTTTTGAGGTGTCTCTCGGTTTTCCCTATGTAATAGGCGGGACATGTCGTACATATTGCAATGTACACAACCTTAGACGTATTACAATTCCCAACCCTACTTTTAATGTAAGTCCTATTTAAATCGGCCAGCCTGACACCACCACCTTCCCTAATGGCGTCACATTGCCTGCAACATCCACATTTCCTGGTCCCACAATACTTTGGTTTGGTACCAGTTCTAGTCTCAAGGATACTCTTAATATTGGGTCCGGTCTTAAAAACAAAATCTGGACTTTTCCCAAAAACGTCTTCCAAAGCTTTGTCAACACAAATAGACCTCCAATGCTCACAAATGATATTTTTAATAAAATGAACAAAGGGAGAGTAGGTTAAAACACAAACTCTTTGCCTATTTACAATGTTAGACCGGTCGTTATTCTTGTTTAAGCAACCAGTACCCAAAATTGGGGGATATTTGATACCCCATTCACCCTTAACATACTGGGTGATGTCTTCCAAAAGTGAAATCGGGTATCCCCTGTCAAGGAACAAAGATTTAATAAATTCAAGCTCCCTACACATTAATTCCTTGTGAGAAGACATGCGTGCTGCCCTGATACATTGGCCTTTAAAAACATTCTTAAAAAAGTGCCTAGGGTGGTTACTACTATATTGTAAGTAATCGTTGGAAAAGGTCTCCTTCCTATATACACGAGAAACAAACCCTTCCTCTGAGTGACGGATGAATAAATCTAAATAGGCAATCCCACTGGTGTCAAAATGATGGGTAAACCTCAAAAAGTCTGTGGTCTGATTGATGTAATCAATAAAGAGGGGAATCCTGTCAATTGGACCATTCCATAAAATAAATAGATCGTCCAAATATCTGGAATAAAAGACGATGTTGGAGAAGAATTCACAGGAAAAAAGAAACTTGGTTTCCCACTCCAACATCACAAGGTTGGCAAAGATGGGAGCACACGAGGCCCCCATCGCCACCCCTCTCTTCTGCTTGTAAAATTCACCTTCAAATTGAATAAAATTATAGTCCAAGACCAAAGACATCATATCCACCAAAAGACAAATGTGGTCCCAACTAAAGTCAGAAATGGCCCTCAAACTGTTGCTGAAAAATTCAAGACCTATGTCTCTCGGGATGCAGGAGAAGAGATCAACTACATCAATGGTCAAAAAAAACAACCCCTTTCTCCACAAATCTGAAGACAGTCATCCCAAAAATGACCAAGAGCCCTTGATTAAATGGGGTATCCTATCGTAAAGGGGTTTGATACACCTGTCGATGGTCACCCCGATGAGGTGAGTCTTGGAACGACCACCAGAGACAATAGGCCTGAAAGGAGGCTGGGAAATGCATTTATGAACCTTAGGAATGACAAAGATGGTGGCCAAAACTGGAAATTCCACCCTAATGAATTCATGGATGTCCTTGGTAATCCTATGGTCCATGGACAAAAGCCCCTTTCACGGTCAATAGAATGTTCCACCGAATCAGTAGAAACTTTAAAATCTGAAAAAAACAGATCTACCACCTCCTGTGGTTTAGGTGTTGTTTCTTGGGGCTGGGAAAAAATCTCCCCCCTTGAAAATTTGACTCATGATCAGTTGGTCGATCTCCCTGAAATGATCCAACTCTTCCCCCCATCTCTTTCCTATCCACCGGCCAAACGTATGCCCTTTGGTTGTGATAAGAATCTAAATCCCTTGAAATTTTCCTACTTTTCCTTAGAAAAATATTTTTAGCCTTTTGATCTGCTATATTAAATTGTTTGATGTATAATTCATTCCAATGGGAAAAAGAAACATCATTAATAATCTCATGATTGATTTTCTCTACTTCAGTTTACTTTACTTCCAACCCGAATTACATCTCCATTGTTTGAGAATATGTTGGATAGTGTGTCAGCTTTCGAATGAAAGCTTTTACAGCAGAAACGCCATAAAGTTTTGAGAGACACTAATGATTTTGAAAAAGGCCATGTCTTTATGTGGCCTAGATATAATTCTAATGATGTCACGAGTTTACCTATGGTTAGAACTGCTACTAATTTTGGAGTAGTAATGCAGGACAAGGCAGCTAACAGGAGTTCTGTTAATAATGTTAACTCATTAGAGAAAACAGCAAATACTAATAGTGTTGCCATTGTAATGGAGACTGATAGAGCTTGTCAACCTGAATGCACTAGTGAGAGACATGTTGACATTTCTAATGCACATGATAGTATTCCAACTACTGATCATAGCAATGATTCCACAGATGTTATACATCTAGTGCATACTGCTGTAAATACAAATGCTAATCTTTACCCGGAGGTACGGGTTGTTAAGGGTAAAACTAACCAAACCCTGAGGAAAATGTGGACAGGCAAACGCTAGTCCCAATATTTCCAACACTATTTTAACCAAAGATGAAATCCTACTATTGAATAAAGGTCTAAGTTTCATCCCTAGATGTCAGAGTCAGTTGACTGATACTGTTATGGACCTCAGGCTATTCTGTAGGAATGTTATGCTAAAACTTATATACAAAGACTCTACCAATAGTAATTTAGAGTTTAAGTTCAAGAATTTGAGCAAATTTATACCCAGTAATCATCCATTAGTTGAAGCCTACCTAAAACTCACTGAGGAAGAACTACATAGTTATTATGATAACAGAACAGATAATAAATCATGCTATAGGAGAGACAATCTCACATATAGTGAAAGAAAAAGTCTCAAGAAGTTACAGGATGATCCGAACATCATTCTCAGACCCGCTGATAAAGGTGGCAAAATAGTTGTCATGGATTCATCTGACTACACTGATAGGATGGTATCTATGTTAAATGATGTATTTTATGAGCAAGTCTCAGTTCATTACATAGAGCATACTATTAAATATGTACAAGATACTATAAAAGATATTTACATGGGTCAATTAATAGATAAAGATCTATATGGATATCTCACTATCCCTTCTCCGACTATACCAGTCATACACGGTCTCCCAAAAATACACAAGGACTCGGATAATCCTCCTATGAGACCAATAGTTTCAGGTCGAGGTTGGGTGACAGAGCATCTGTCTGTATATATTGAGAAGCATCTTAGATCTGTTTAAAACAACAACAAGGTAGTTTTAAGGGACTCCAAACAGTTTTTAATTGACTTATATGATTGTACCAAAGATTTAATGATTACACTGGACTACATTTTTGTCACGTTTGATATATAGTCCCTTTTCACGGTAATACCGAATGAGTTGGGCTTGACATATGCTGCAGATTACTTAAAAGAACATAATGATTACCCTTCTGTAACCATCGATCTAATTGTGCATTTCCTAGAGTTAGTCCTGGAAAATAATCTTTTTATGTTCCATGACAGCATTTACAAACAGAGGGATGGCGTAGCTATGGGCACACCATGTGCCAATAGCTACGCCAACATGTTCCTGACCTACTGGGAGGAGCACATACTATTTTGTGAAGAGATGTTTAAACAGCATGCCATTTTCTATTGACGCTTTGTTGATGATTTATTTGTTTTGTGGAAGGGCTCACTAGACCAACTTTACAGTATGCTTACCATCATGAATAATTTGACAACTTGTCTCAAATTTACCATGAAACATTCACTGTATAGGATTGACTTTTTAGACATGTATATTGAAAGACTTCATAACAATCTTATAAATACAGGTGTAATTCGGAAGAGCTGCCACAGCAATACTTTACTGCTTAGATCTAGTATGCACCCACCCCATGTTTTCAGAAATATCATGAGAGGCCAAGCAATCAGAGCATCAAGGCTGAATCCTCTAGATGATGGCTTTGAAACTGAACTAAATGGCCTTAAAGACAGGTTATCTACTAGGGGTTATGGCATTAGGGAGATAAACACACACCTGAATGATATACATGAACTAAGACATACTAGGGGTGAACCTTATTTTGGACCGCATGAATCTATAACAGTCCCAAATAGTCATATTGAACAATCACAATATGTTAAATTTATTACATATTTTTCGTCAGACCATTTAGAAATCAGAGAAATTATTAGAAAACATTGGGAAATTCTACATGTGGATGATGACCTTAAACTGATAGTTGGTGAACAACCAGGGTTCTTGTATAAGAATAAAAACAATTTAAAAGGAAGTTATGTTACCCCACACCTAGTTTTAGAGATAGGAAGGAAGGATGTACTAAGCCCTGCGGACATTGCAATTTTTGCTCTTATATAGACAGTACTCCCCATTTCTTCCATCCAGACCTACAGAAAAGTTTTTATATATCTGCAGAGGCTAACTGTATGACACAACATGTTATTTATCTAGCTGTCTGTCAAACATGTTCCTCATTCTACGTTGGGAAGACTAACCGCCCACTGAGGGATCGAATGAGGGAACACGTTTACCATATGAGAAAGGGCACGATACATAACGCTTTGGCCAAACATGTTATGATGAACAATACACATCATGTATTTTTATTTAAGGTACTGGAGGTGATTACTCCTAATCCAAGAGGTGGGGATATTAAAGTCTATACAAAGGGCAAAGAAACAGAATGGATCATATTACTAAAAGCAGATAAAGGATGTGGCCTGAATGAAAAGGCCTCGATTAGACCTAAATTAAGGCAGAGAAGGAATATTAAGTGAACCAACTGTTTTAATATGTCTTAAGAGCACAATTGTTTTTATTTTGTCTATATTTGTTTTTATAGATGTTCCTAAAACATGCTTTTTTATACAAGATTTTCACACATGCTTTTTGAATGTTATATACATTTGATTCTTTGCATTTTATTCCATGTATTTTTATTGCAACAGTTCTTGTCTCTTTAAAATTCTTTGGAATGTTTTACTAATTGCTTGCCACTGATTGGGAACAGTATATATGGTGAAAGCAGTTTTAGTGTTTGTCATAGATCTGAAGAAGCATTACTGCGAAAGCGCTTATCTCTCTGTCAGTTGTTTGTGGATTAAATATTTCTTTTTACAAGTTTGGATCCTGCTTTATTTGACCTGGCATAAAAGGGTTTGTACCTGCTCATGCTTGGCTGTTACTTCTTTCTGATATTAAATTGTTTGATGTATAATTCATTCAAATGGGAAAAAGAAACATCATTAATAATCTCATGATTGATTTTCTCTACTTCAGTAACTAGAAGTGATCACGAGTCAAATTTTCAAGGGGGGAGATTTTTTTCCCGCCCCCAAGAAACAACACCTAAACCACAGGAGGTGGTAGATCTGTTTTTTTTTCAGATTTTAAAGTTTCTACTGATTCGGTGGAACATTCTATTGACCGTGAAAGGGGCTTTTGTCCACCCTCCGTCTTTGGTCTGCCTAATCCTCCCATTCTAAATAGTCCAAATTCTTGTTGTCATAGTGAGGGGAAAATTATACACTCCTTTCAAGGATTTAACATTTTCAATTACACAGACCTCAATATTACACATGACATGTTTCAGCTTTTTATTAAAGGAAATAAGTTTATCCCCACTGTACGTTTTAATCTAGTTGATGTTATTAAAGATGTCAAGTTGTTTTGTAGACGTTTGAATTTAGCTTTACAATTCAAACAAGGTGTTGTTGACGAACTTGATGTAGGAATTGATAGATATACTATTAACAATAAATTATTTAAAAAAAGTACCTACATTCCCATTTCTCACCTCAGGTGTTGAATTTTGAAAAAATGGTTTGTCACGACATTTATGGTCTTACTAAAAACATTAGAAAAGATCAAGTCAAAGACCCAGTGGACAATTTAACTAGGGAAGAGCGTATGTGTTTGGATTTTTTTGTGTCCAATGGGGACATTCGTGTCATGAAACCTGACAAAGGGGGTGGGATTGTTTTGTTCAAGAATATCGACTATATCAATGCTATGACCAACATCATTTTAAATACTGGCAACTATGAGGTGGTATCTTTGAATGAGATCAATGTTGGTCATAGAAGGGTAGATTTAGCCATTGACGAATATCTTTTGGACCATAGGATTACCAAGGACATCCATGAATTCATTAGGGTGGAATTTCCGGTTTTGGCCACCATCTTTGGCATTCCTATGGTTCATAAATACATTTTCCAGCCTCCTTTCAGGCCTATTGTCTCTGGTGGTCATTCCAAGACTCACCTCATCGGGGTGACCATCGACAGGTGGATCAAACCCCTTTACGATAGGATACCCCATTTAATCAAGGACTCTTGGTCATTTTTGGAATGACTGTCTCCAGATTTGTGGAGAAAGAGGTTGTTTTTTTTTTTACCATTGATGTAGTTGATCTCTTCTCCTGCATCCCGAGAGACGTAGGTCTTGAATTTTTCAGCAACAGTTTGAGGGCCATTTCTGACTTTAGTTAGGACCACATTTGTCTTTTGGTGGATATGATGTCTTTGGTCTTGGACTATAATTTTATTCAATTTGAAGGTGAATTTTACAAGCAGAAGAGAGGGGTGGCGATGGGGGCCTCGTGTGCTCCCATCTTTGCCAACCTTATGATGTTGGAGTGGGAAACCAAGTTTCTTTTTTCCTGTGAATTCTTCTCCAACATCATCTTTTATTCCAGATATTTGGACAATCTATTTATTTTATGGAATGGTCCAATTGACAGGATTCCCCTCTTTATTGATTACATCAATCAGACCACAGACTTTTTGAGGTTTACCCATCATTTTGACAACAGTGGGATTGCCTATTTAGATTTATTCATCAGTCACTCAGACGAAGGGTTTGTTTCTCATGTATATTGGAAGGAGACCTTTTCCAACAATTACTTACAATATAGTAGTAACCACCCTAGGCACGATTTTAAGAACGTTTTTAAAGGCCAATGTATCAGGGCAGCACGCATGTCTTCTCACAAGGAATTGATGTGTAGGGAGCTTGAATTTATTAAATCTTTGTTCCTTGACAGGGGATACCCAATTTCACTTTTGGAAGACATCACCAAGTATGTTAAGGGTGAATGGGATGTCAAATATCCCCCAATTTTGGGTACTGGTTGCTTAAACAAGAATAATGACCGGTCTAACATTGTAAATAGGCAAAGAGTTTGTGTTTTAACCTACTCTCCCTTTGTTCATTTTATTAAGAATATCATTTGTGAGCATTGGAGGTCTATTTGTGTTAACAATGCTTTGGAAGACGATTTTGGGAAAAGTCCAGATTTTGTTTTTAAGACCGGACCCAATATTAAGAGTATCCTTGAGACTAGAACTGGTACCAAACCAAAGTATGGTGGGACCAGGAAATGTGGATGTTGCAGGCAATGTGACACCATTAGGGAAGGTGGTGGTGTCAGGCTGGCCGATTTAAATAGGACTTACGTTAAAAGTAGGGTTGGGAATTGTAATACGTCTAAGGTTGTGTACATTGCAATATGTACGACATGTCCCGCCTATTACATAGGGAAAACTGAGAGACCCCTCAAAAAACGTATTTATGAACATCTTTATAAGATTAAAATAGGAGACTCCAAGAATGCACTTCAGAGACATATTTCCTCCTATGGTGACACACACACTTTCAAATTTTCTATCATTGATAAAGTGGATGTTTCACCATTTGGGAGTAATTTGGAAAGTTTTTCTTGCCATGAAAGAAGCTAGATGGCAAATTTTAACGGATGCTACTCGTTTCCCTGGTATTAATGATTTCATTAGTATCAAGCCTTTCTTACAATGGGCTTGAAGTTTTTGAGAATATATTCTATACCCCATATTCTATTCTATTTTAAATTATAATATATATTTCATTAAATCCTATCTCACATTCAATATAACAATCGATTTATTTATTTCATTTAATGCAAATATCAGAGTAATTTATTTAGGAAATTTATGAATTTCACTAACATGTTATTTTATTATTTACATACAATAATAGACTTTTTACGTCTAATGTTTATTTTATTTTTCATTTCATTAATATTTACTACCATACACCAAATATATATATATGTTTTTTAGAATGGACATTTTTTAGAATGGACATTTTTTATTAGTTGTTGGGTATGTCGTGTTTGTAATTTTCATTTATAATTTACATGATTGGTATCTAGTGAATTTTATAGGATGTGTTGCTTTAAATGTTCCAATTATTTTTGGTGCCAAAAAAGTTTTTTAAAAGTTTTTTAAATGCAAAACCAACTGTTGTTCGGGGTTCTGGTGAAGTCTGTACAAGCAGATGAAAGCGCTTAACCCTGGTCTTTGGAGTGTTCAAAATAAACTTGTGTTTTTTCCTGTACAAGCTGTGGATCCTTTGCACTGTCTGTGTGGTATTCAATAAAAGACAGCAATATAAAAATAAGTTACTGGTACAGTGACTCCCCCCCCCAAAAAAAAAACTCAAAAACCTGTTGAAACCTGTTGTTTGTATCAGTTCTTTACTATTAAACATAATGAATATATCAAGGTATTTCACTTGATTGCTATTCCAGTGGAAGTTAGAATATTTTTGCATGGTTTTCTAAATATTTTTATTAATTAGTAATGTATTTGTTTTACTGTGATTAAATCCTATTTCAAGATTCTTCAAACTGGCTCATAGAACTAATTATATGTTCTAATGAATCTTCCATATTTCCTATTGTTAGTAAAATATCAGCAAAGAGCTGAATCTTTTGTTCAAAATCTTCTTTTATTTTGATACCAGTAATGCTTTTATTGGATCTAATACTATTATCAAAGGGTTCTATAGCTAATGCAAAAAGCAAAGGTGATAATGGACAGCCTTGGCCTTTTTGTAATGTTAGATTAGTGACTTCCATTTTGAAGTAGTTATTAGACATTAGACAGGCTAAAGGGTAAAATAGGCCTAGAAATTGTGTTTCATTTATGCATAAAAGTCAAGCAGAAAGAAAGAATAGCCTTGTTGGTCAGCCATGAGGGACAGTTTATTAGAAAGGAAAGATAGACATAAAATGTGCAGAAAATAAAGAAGTACAGAATGTTCTTTTCTCAAGTGAAAGGTACAATCTTGCCAGCTACAGAATGTTCCTTAATGGAATGTTAGATTAAGACTAAGCCTGGAAACCAAGGGAACCAAGGCTAAGAAGGCATGTAAAGCATTACAGGGTTTTGGCATTATTAAAATATACTTCTAATACAGTTAGGGAAGTCAGTTAAGGTTAGTTAGTTCATTCAACAGCAACAAACAAACCCAAGTAACACGCACGTGAGACAAACGTGCACGGTCCCGAAAAAACTAGTGAACACACCAAAAACGGACCAGCACTTATAGAATTGCGAAACTGTTTTATTCCATCATAGTTCCATCAAACCAAGTAAGTAATGGTAATAACCATTACTCAAACAAACCGGTTTCAGCTAATATAAGCCTTTATCAATGCACAAAAATGGATGACCAACAAGAACTCCACCATTTTGAATATAATTTATAGTATACCTCTTAAAGGACCATGCCCCACATTTAGAATGTATTACAAATCTAAGTAAATTAAACATATTGATCGAACCAACATCAGTAGTAGAGAACCAAGAAAACTTTTGTATCAAAAAACAAATTTATCAAAACTCTCTGTGTCCCAAAAAAATACACCAATAGGGATACATAATAGTTATAAATAGTTATATATATATATATATATATATATATATATATATATATATATATATATATATATATATGTCTTCTGATATTTACATGTTAAGCTGACTATTGATGATCACTTGATTTCACAAGCATAAATATATATGTAAAGGCTATATCATGCATATAAAAATACATTATATCTATTATATGCAAAAAATTATAAATCCTAAAAAAACCACCAATTTATATGAATAACAAAAACATGTAAATTAATTTGATGATATCATAAATTATACATTCATGGTTCTCAATATAATTGTTCTGATGTATTTTGTCCAGGTCTAAAAAGACCCCCTAATTTAGTGATCCATTTGTTTTCCATATCGTTAAGTTTTTGATGCCATCCTGCTTTGAAATTTCTATGTAAAATTATTCTGTCTATTACCACAAATTTGAAAGTGGCAGAAGGATGTTCTAAGGTATGTTTACACAATGCATTTGTAATACCTCTGTTCCTGATTGCACTCATGTGTTCACCTATTCTAAGTTTGACAGACCTAGACGTCTGTCCAATATAAAAAGCAGAACAATTGCATGTGGCCAAATATATTGCCCAATCCGAGCTGCAATTTGCAAATATCCTAATATCAAAAACCTGAGAAGTATTTTTACTAGAAAATTCACTGGTTTTTAACATATATTTGCAAAAAGAACAATGGCCACATGGAAAGCAACCTTTCAGTTTGTCACCAGATAAAGTAATTTGTTGTAAAATGTGTGGAGTATATCTCTTATAATGAGTAAAATAAGAGTTCAGATTCTGACCCCTATGGTAGGAAAATGAACATCGATCAGGCAGTATTCTATTCAAAAGCTCATGTGACAATAATATGCCCCAATGTTGATTAACGATGTCAATGAAACGATTAGTGTTTGCCCCATATGTAGTTACCAACCTCAAAACTGAATTTTCCGGTGGAGCAGACTTTGCCATCTTCTGGGATTTATATTGCAACAATTCCAAACGTGAAAATTTGTTAGTTATATTCCTAGATTTGGAAATATTGTGTGCATTATAGCCCCGATTGACAAATCTGTTGGATAAATCACCACAAAAATAAGAACAATCTTCCGAGGAAGAGCATATCCTTTTCATTCTCATAAATTGAGATTTAGGAATATTGTGGATGATGTGGCATGGATGACAGCTCTCAGCATGTAACAAAGTGTTGTACTGAGGAAATTTTCTATGGATTGACGTGGCTAAGGTATTATCATCAAGTCTAGTAACCAAGACATCCAAAACCACTATACATGCATGTTCAATAGTAGCTGTAAATTTAATCCCAAAAGAGTTGTCATTAAGATAGATTACAAATTTAGATAGTTCTTCCTTATTACCACGCCACACCATCCAACAATCATCCAGATATCTCCTCCAAATATCAAGATGTGGTAAAAATGTATTATATTGACTATCATATATATATGTAGCCTCATAATAACCCATGAAAAGATCTGCATATATGGGGGCAAACGAGGCCCCCATTGCTGTTCCGTTGATTTGCCAATAAGCTTTGCCTTGATAATAAAAAATGTTCTTACATAGCACAAATTCAGTAAGTTTGGTCAAAAAATGATTGAAATCAGTTGAATATAACTTGGATTTATACAACCAATATGATACGGCTAAAATGCCTAAGACATATATATATATATAGAACTATTTATAACTATTATGTATCCCTATTAGTGTATTTTTTGGGACACAGGGAGTTTTGATAAATATGTTTTTTGATACAAAAGTTTTCTTGGTTCTCTACTACTGATGTTGGTTCGATCAATATGTTTAATTTACTTAGATTTGTAATACATTCTAAATGTGGGGCATGGTCCTTTAATAGGTATACTATAAATTATATTCAAAATGATGGAGTTCTTGTTGGTCATCCATTTTTGTGCATTGATAAAGGCTGATATTAGCCGAAACCGGTTTGTTTGAGTAATGGTTATTACCATTACTTACTTGGTTTGATGGAACTATGATGGAATAAAACTATTTCGCAATTCTATAAGTGCTGGTCCGTTTTTGGTGTGTTCACTAGTTTTTTCGGGACCGTGCACGTTTGTCTCACGTGCGTGTTACTTGGGTTTGTTTGTTGCTGTCGCAGTTCTTCTTTTCGCGCTGGGGACGCCTGGATTGCAGTTCCACTTCACCAGTAACCTTATACGGGGCTTTGCCTTTTGTTTAAAACTATTTCAAGGGTCCATTTGATTAGTTTTTCATAGTACATTCATTTTGTATGTATCCTGCAGTTTATTTTGCACAGTTCTGACGGGGACCGTTTTTCGGAAGGTTTGGATGCCAGGGAGTTTGGATTTCATCATTTGGGCGTTCAGTAACGGTCGGTTGGATTACAATATCAACGACATATTCATTAATGAACATTTCCTGATGTTTGGTGGCCTTTTAGACAATTAGTTCGGAATATTGTTTTTTCTAAAAGGTACTGTGCTACTATATAAATATTCTTTATATTTTCTGGATTTTGTGTACCATCTACAGCCTACATTACATGGTCAGAGGCCTATGCATTAACGGATCAACGACTAGTATGAAGGATCTATATTGGTCCTTTATTTAGGTCATTTTTTATGTTTAAAATTTGGCCTGGAGGTTGGTTGATTAGTGGATTGTGTAAATCATTCGGACAGACGCTATCTAGACATTTGCGGGCTTTGGCCTTATGTATGTAGGAACTGGTTCAAAGTGCGTATGACATCTTTTGGGGTTTTGCATTTGGATTACATATTATGAGGGACATGAATACCACAAATTGCATTTTTTCACTATCGAGACATTTATGGAACTCTTGAAGATTGGACATTTGGATATTTTATAATCTGCTATGTTGAGACTATTATGCCTTTCATACTTTATGTTTTTGTTAATAACAGTCAAACGATTATCATTATTGTACTGCAGGAAGTGGAATATTTAGTTTAGGGCATGTTCAAATTAAGTATTATATATATGTGATTATACAAATTGCTATGGCATACATGGCTATTGCATGTATATTCTATATTATGTATTTCATGCCTTAATATTTATATCACTGCCTAATGAATAAGTAGTAGGCATATACTTTCTGGTTTGAATTTTCCATCGGTTTGACTAGTTATGGTTCTAATATGTTGGTGAGGGCAGTTGGTTTTTGACATTATACTGTACTATTGGTTTTGGCCAAATGCCATTCATATATTATAAGACAGAGCATTCACTTTTGGTCATTGAGTTTGTGGGACTCCCATCAGAATTGTAGTCCAATTGAACTAATTTTGTATTCATATTTCGAAAGGTGTTGGATGTCTGGTGGAGTGTAAGCACCACAGTATACTACAAATTTTATTGGACAAATATACCAGACCTCTTTACGGTGGCCAACTATTATGGTGTGTGCAGAATGATATTTATTGGTATCACCAATACAGGATGAGACGCATGTCGACCTGGTGAGAGGATTTTGGGATGGTTCTTCACAGTTCAAACCAATATAAACCAATCACAATCGAGACACACCTTTATTTTTCATTATTATATTTTTCTTAGATGGAATTTAAAGTCCACTATATATGGACTTTATTATCAATAGGTTTGTCTCTAGTTGTTTTTTGAATATCTTTATTATCTGAATTGGTCACTTATTGTAATGAGGGTCTAAGAATTGGATATACAGTTGTGGTGATTTTACTACTGCCATTCGGGACATCTTTAACAGTCAACAATTTTGGATTTTTTTCAATATTGATTACATCTGTTTGGGGGTGTCAGAGATTCATTTGACCAGAGTGTCTTTAATTACTAGTTTGGTTCTCTGTACATCATTTT
This sequence comes from Protopterus annectens, assembly GCF_019279795.1. Classification (NCBI taxonomy): domain Eukaryota; kingdom Metazoa; phylum Chordata; order Ceratodontiformes; family Protopteridae; genus Protopterus; species Protopterus annectens. Next base: position 835,299,719 of record NC_056727.1, on the reverse strand, counting down.
ATGATGGATTTGAGCGAAAGTTTACATGGGCTATCGGCCAACAGAGATAATTTGGAGGTGTTTGGGCTAACCATTAATACTGAATCCAATATATTCAATCATATAGAGGATGATCAACATAAATGTAGTTTTGTTTTTACAAAACTTGGTAGACAGATGAAAATATTGCGTTCTAATGTATGGCACATGAAACTGTTTAAAGCTTACAAAACAAAAGATATAACACCCAGGGGGTTGAGAGTGCGTTTGCAACCTTTAGTGGCCCATATAGATAATGAATTATCTAAGGACTGGGCTGAAGCCCAACATTCATCTTCCATGCAATTTGTAGATTGTCGGTTAAAATATTATGACAGAACCATTACTAGTCATCTTTCAGATATCCAAAATTTATGTGTGGAGGCAGAACAATTTAATAAGCAAGAGTTCTATTCTCAACATGTTTCGGATTTGGCTAAAGAATTGTCTATTCTAGAAAAACAACTTATGAAGAGTAAGATCAATAAATTTCATCGTGATCTTATGGATTACGAGAAAGGGAAACCCTTCATTAGTCAGAAAACAGTAAGATTTAGTGAACATAAGAATACTCACAACGTAAACAAAAAACGACCTAGGTCAATTCTTAGACATCAAAATATTTCATCTGATGTCACTTCTGAAGAGGAAACCTCTTCAGCTACTGATGGCGAAGTATCTTCACGCCAGGTCTCCCCAGCAGCTAAAAGAAGACAATTGCCCCCTTTAGATCACAGGGCAGGAGGAGAGGGGCAGAAAACATAGATCTAGGCTTAACTACACCAACTTTACAAAATCTGTTGCAACAAATGGTGAAATAGAAAATAATGTTCACAATATTTCTTCTACTGTTCTTTCACCAACACAGATAGCACTTCTTAATAAAGGATTGAATTTTGTCCCAAGTTCTATTGTTTCGGAAAATCATTTATTACAGGATGTCAATGACTTTTGTAGATTATTAAACCTTAAAATATTTTTTTCAGACAATGATACCTCTCAAAGATCAACTGACTTTAGATTTGGAAAATCCTCATTTATTCCACCGATGAATAAACATGTTTCGATCTTTAGGGAGTGTATTATGAAAGAACTGCATTTTGCCAATGTTTATCAACCACAATTTAACAATCTTACTGTAGTCGAAAGACAGGCTTTATCAGAACTCCAAAACAATCATGAGTTAGTTATTACCATGGCTGATAAAGGGGGTGCCATTGTGGTCATGGACCATCAGGCCTATATAAATGAAGCTTTGCGCCAATTATCTGATTCTAGCTTTTACAAGGAATTAGATATTGATTCTACCGTACAGTTTAAGGAAGAAATTGATAGGTTCTTGGATGTAGTAGTTAACCAGGGGGTGATTAGTGAACAGGCAGCTAAACAGATGAAGGTGGAGGAACCTATTCCACAATATTTGTATTTGCTACCTAAAATACATAAAGATGCACGTAATCCACCTGGTAGGCCGATTGTGTCGGGCCGTGGCTCTCTAACTGAATCTTTATCAGCCTTCCTTACACAATATTTAAAACCATTGTTGAGTCACATTAGGTCACGGATTCAGGATACCACTGAATTCCTGAATATTGTCAAAGACTCACAGCTGGAACCTTCATGGTGGTTGTGTACATTAGACATAGCTTCATTATATACTAGTATCCCCCATGATTTAGGCATTTTAGCCGTATCATATTGGTTGTATAAATCCAAGTTATATTCAACTGATTTCAATAATTTTTTGACCAAACTTACTGAATTTCTGCTATGTAAGAACATTTTTTATTATCAAGGCAAAGCTTATTGGCAAATCAACGGAACAGCAATGGGGGCCTCATTTGCCCCCATATATGCAGATCTTTTCATGGGTTATTATGAGGCTACATATATATATGATAGTCAACATAATACATTTTTACCACATCTTGATATTTGGAGGAGATATCTGGACGATTGTTGGATGGTGTGGCATGGTAATAAGGAAGAACTATCTAAATTTGTAATCTATCTTAATGACAACTCTTTTGGGATTAAATTTACAGCTACTATTGAACATGCATGTATAGTGTTTTTGGATGTCTTGGTTACTAGACTTGATGATAATACCTTAGCCACGTCAGCCCATAGAAAATTTCCTCAGTACAACACTTTGTTACATGCTGAGAGCTGTCATCCACGCCACATCATCCACAATATTCCTAAATCTCAATTTATGAGAATGAAAAGGATATGCTCTTCCTCGGAAGATTGTTCTTATTTTTGTGGTGATTTATCCAACAGATTTGTCAATCGGGGCTATAAGGCACACAATATTTCTAAATCTAGGAATATAACTAACAAATTTTCACGTTTGGAATTGTTGCAATATAAATCCCAGAAGATGGCAAAGTCTGCTCCACCGGAAAATTCAGTTTTGAGGTTGGTAACTACATATGGGGCAAACACTAATTGTTTCATTGACATCGTTAATCAACATTGGGACATATTATTGTCACATGAGCTTTTGAATAGAATACTGCCTGATCGATGTTCATTTTCCTACCATAGGGGTCAGAATCTGAACTCTTATTTTACTTATTATAAGAGATATACTCCACACATTTTACAACAAATTACTTTATCTGGTGACAAACTGAAAGGTTGCTTTCCATGTGGCCATTGTTCTTTTTGCAAATATATGTTAAAAACCAGTGAATTTTCTAGTAAAAATACTTCTCAGGTTTTTGATATTAGGATATTTGCAAATTGTAGCTCGGATTGGGCAATATATTTGGCCACATGCAATTGTTCTGCTTTTTATATTGGACAGACATCTAGGTCTGTCAAACTTAGAATAGGTGAACACATGAGTGCAATCAGGAACAGACGTATTACAAATGCATTGTGTAAACATACCTTAGAACATCCTTCTGCCACTTTCAAATTTGTGGTAATAGACAGAATCATTTTACATAGAAATTTCAAAGCAGGATGGCATCAAAAACTTAACGATATGGAAAACAAATGGATCACTAAATTAGGGGGTCTTTTTAGACCTGGACTAAATACATCAGAACAATTATATTGAGAACCATGAATGTATTATTTATGATATCATTAAATTCATTTACATGTTTTTGTTATTCATATAAATTGGTGTTTTTTTTTAGGATTTATAATTTTTTGCATATAATAGATATAATGTATTTTTATATGCATGATATAGCCTTTATATATATATTTTATGCTTGTGAAATCAAGTGATCATCAATAGTCAGCTTAACATGTAAATATCAGAAGACATATATATATATATATATATATATATATATAACTATTTATAACTATTATGTATCCCTATTAGTGTATTTTTTTGGGACACAGAGAGTTTTGATAAATATGTTTTTTGATACAAAAGTTTTCTTGGTTCTCTACTACTGATGTTGGTTCGATCAATATGTTTAATTTACTTAGATTTGTAATACATTCTAAATGTGGGGCATGGTCCTTTAAGAGGTATACTATAAATTATATTCAAAATGGTGGAGTCCTTGTTGGTCATCCATTTTTGTGCATTGATAAAGGCTTATATTAGCCGAAATCGGTTTGTTTGAGTAATGGTTATTACCATTACTTACTTGGTTTGATGGAACTATGATGGAATAAAACAATTTCGCAATTCTATAAGTGCTGGTCCATTTTTGGTGTGTTCACTAGTTAGTTCATTCGACCTGACATTACAGAAAAGATTACAGACACTTGAGCATGAGTACTGAAGTCAGGTCCAATGAGAATGGCCCTACTGGAGCAACCCAGACTGGGAGACAGGATTGTTTCTCAAGAGCTTTTATTCTTCCTTTTATTGTTGACTTCTATGATATCAGGAACATTATATGTAGATTATGGGACATGTTCACTATTGACAATGATGTTCACTCAGTAGTGGGAAACAAGCCCACTATAGTTTACAAGTGGGAAGTTAGTTTAAAGGGCCTATTAGAAAAAGACTCTTGTGCACCCACACTGGGTGGTTCCTACAAATGAGGAAGATGTAAACATTGCCCAGCCATGTTTCAAGGTGAGGCCATCAAAATCACTGGTTATGGTATGGTAAAACCTAGGAAGAGATACTCTTGTTACTCAAAGGAGGTGGTGTATGTCACAGTGTGTGACTTATGCGACAGTTTCTATATTGGTAAGACCAAAAGAGCACTGAGGCAAAAGGTGTATCAACACCTGTATGACATCAGGAATAAAAACATAAGCAGTGCTTTGTACAAGCACATTTGTGCATGCCCCACACATACTTTTAAGTTTGGGGCCATAGACCATATTGATCTTGGAGGGGGACCAATGGATGAATGGCTAGAATTTAAGGAATTGACATGGCAGATTAAAACTAATGCCTGCCACGTACCAAGTCTTAATGACAGAATTTCCTTGAGTTTTGTTTTAAAATTAAAATTGATGCACTTTTTATTGGTTTATCAGTTGTATTTGTTGCAAGAATAACAGGTTTTAACATTTTTTATTAACTTTGTATAATGTCTGTTTTAGAGGAAATGATGTAATAACATTGACCACTGGTTAGGTGGGGTTGTGTATATATGTTTGTCATGATCTGATTAAGTCTGAAACTTGACGAAAAGCATTCAAATAAACCTGGATTTTTGCTGGTTGTCTGTTCTACACACTTCTTTCATCTAGTTGCTGCTTTTGAGTGGTGTTACTTTGTTTATTTCTATTCTAGATAATGAAATTTATTGTGTAAAAAATTTCCCTTTTTTCTTTCTTCTTTTTTTTTGGCTTTAAAGTGATATATTTGCAGCTCTTGTTATTTTAGACTTTTTCAATAATTTCTTATTCATTTTAGGTTGTCAGGCATCATCTTAATTTAAACATTTTGTTTAATCTGTAGAACACAGTTTTACTAGCAGTGGGACATTAGATTCCCAGGTTGCAGCACTTGAACATCAGAATTTTATTTTATTTTATTTTATAGTTATTTTATTTTATAGTTTATTTCATGTGTGTGTGTGTGTGTGTGTGTGTGTGTGTGTGTGTGTGTGTGTGTGTGTGTGTGTGTGTGTAAGTTTAGTTACATGTATGGAATGCAGGATTAGTATAGTTAAATTATTTTCTATGTTGACCTTATTTCTAGTTAAGCCTGGAGATTCCAAGGGAATCATTGGATAATTTGATTTTCTATTGCATATATTTCATGTTAACAGTGTTGCAACGAACCTTATAACCTCCACCAACAGAGACACTATCACTATACATCAAGATAATGCCAACTCAGAAATGTAGACATAATTCTGTAGGCATGAACAAAACCAGTTTATTGAGTAGGCAGTTTCAACTTGTAAAGTCAGGACTTCATCCGTCTAAGGATTACAGACTTTTTAAAAAAATGTTAAAGTCAAGACATCAAGTAACTTTCCACTCAACCAAAAACATTGATTTCTAAAACAATCACTCCCAAAACTGTCATGTCTGAAAAAAAATGTAATATTTTTTTTAAAGTTCGTATCTGCAACTCATAAATGCATAAATGCATAATGGTTTGGATTCAATAAAGCCTACACTGTAGCATGCTGTTTCATATTCAGTAAGCAGATCTATACTCCATGTAGAGCTTCACAAACACGGTAAACAATATAGCATGCTAATTATAGCATTAGCAGCTGAATTGTGTGCTAATGAACCAATCCAAGATGGAGGAGCTATTCTGCAAGCTATAAAGCAATCATGTACATTCAATTCATGTTTTAGCCTCAAATTACAAAACCTATTGAAATACAGTCACAGAAACCACTGTACACACTAATAATGTTAGGGGTTGCTGTTACCCTTACACATGTATATTTGCAACAGTCCCATGTCAATGCTGCTGCTGCAGCTGCTAGTAGGCCTCAGCCAAGATGGAGAAGTGTGTTTAGACCCTGTTTAACATTTCATGGTCTGTAAGAGGTGGGACTTCTAGAGTACTACAGGGTGGAAAGAGACACACTACAAGAACTCTGCAACCTCTGTAGTCCTCAATTGACATCAAGGGCAAATCGAGGGGAACCAATACCTTTGGAGATTAAGGTATGTGTAGCACTTAGAATATTAGCTACAAGAACCATCGAGAGACCAGCAGGGGATATGCCAGACATGTCACAGGCATCAGTATCCAGGATCTTACATCAATTCCCGAATGCTATGCTACAACATGCCAGTCACTACATACATTTTCCCCATACATCTGAGGACAGAGTTACAACTATGCAGGATTTCTACCCAGAAGCACATTTCCTTGAAGTGTTGGGTACCATAGACTGCATGTACATTCAGATCAAAACACCACCCGAGGAACAGGGAAGGATGTACATAAAGAGAAAGGGCTTCCACTCCATTAACTGCCAGGTCATGTGTAAAACTAAGGGAATAATCCTGAATATCTGTACTGGCAATCCAGGTAGTTGCCATGACTCCCATATCTTGTACAACTCTCAACTGTATCAGAGGTGTTCTGGGGGATTTCCTACAAGGTCATTTACTGGGGAATGCAAGGGATGTACTCAAGCCATCACTGATGACACCCATCAGACATGCACCCACACCCACCGAAGAATGCTATAATGAGACACACTCTCAAAATAGAAATATCATAGAGCATTTGTTTGGGCTGCTGATGTCAAGGTTCCAGAGCCTAGATACATCAGGAGGAGCCCTGCAGTACAATACATATAATTGTGCTGAAATTTTCACTGTCTGTGTTATCCTTCACAATATTATCCTGAGAAAAAAGTTTTAGCATGATCGCCAAGGGGAAGGGGCACACATCCCACCACCACTGACAAGGTTACCACAGCCACACACAGGTGAGGTGTCAGAAGGGAACCACCAGCTGCTGAGGGTGTAGGTAGACATAGGTATGCACAATATGCCCTGGACACCAGGCAATGCTCACAACCTTTACGTACCTATGTAATGGCTGTGTATTGCTAACATCACACAGAGTCATCCTCGAATTACAATACTTGTAACTGTCGGACTATCAAGGTAAGTGCTGAACCTGGAATAGGAAAACAAATGTCTAATAATACAAATAAATAGCAGATCCTTGTATAATGTTACTTGCTAATGTAACTAAGTAGAATGTGAGTTATTTTTACAGCAATTACATCAATATGTGACAGCAATGACTTATGTCAATACATATGTTCACAATCAACTAATAGAACTCATTCATCAAATATACATACATTACAAAAATCTGTAAGAAAGCAGTACAACTTTCAAAAGCGCATCACAAACACATATATACTAAGCATTCAGTCAGCTATGCACCCTGGTCATCAGACAGAAGACTTATGTATCTCTGAATCCAAAAGATAGAAAATAAAGGATATGGCACAGCTATCATCATTCATCATTTGCAGAGGGTGTTGTTTGGGGGGGGGGGTCAGGAGGCCAAGGGTGACACAAAAGGTAGTGAGTGCATGTGAATAAGACAGACAGGCAGGCAGAAATTTGAATAAATTATCAAATGGCCAGTGAGACAGAATGAAGTCTCACAAATTTTCACTGTCTGTGTTATCCTTCACAGTATTATCCTGAGAAAACAGTTTTAGCATGATCAACTCTTGTGTGTGTGTGTGTGTGTGTGTGTGTGTGTGTGTGTGTGTGTGTGTGTGTGTGTGTGTGTGTGTGTGTGTGTGTGTGTGTGTGTGTGTGTGTGTGTGTGTGTGTGTGTGTGTGTGTGTGTGTGTGTGTGTGTGGGTGTGTGTGTGTGTGTGTGTGTGTGTGTGTGGGCAATCAAGTTGAAATGTGTGCATGGGTTTCTGCAAGAACACAGCCAAGTTCTGTGCTAGCTCTATGTCCTGGTATGTCAGACAGGTATGAGCCATGCATGACAGAAGTAACAATTCATCATTGTCATCCCTGACCACGAGCACTGGCACATCCATGACCATGGTCTGATGTGTTGCTGCTACCTGAATGTGACTGTTGCCTTTTGGACAAGCTCTCCTCATGAGTATACACAGGACCACGACACCATGGTCTACCATGTCTGATTGTGGGAAATTCAGTCACTAATGGAGCAGTGGAAGTGACATGATCAGGCATGGCCACATTGGCCAACATCAGATGATAATGCTGACCTACGTCCACATGGATACTGTCCCCGTCTCAGCAGATGTTACATTATAGATACTGCCCATTCCATCATGTCATTCAACTGATCCATTGAATGCCACATGGAGGAGGCAGTCATGCATGTCAGCTTGTGCCACATCTACAACCCTAAGTATATCCTTGGAGGCCCTATTGAAATGTGCCTGCACCTGCATGATGGCCATAAACATATGTTGAGTAACACTTAAAGACGCACCAGGATCAGGCAGAGGGTGGACAGCAGATCTCCTCTGAGCACTCCTAACACCCATCCAGTGTGGCCTCACCCACACTTTGGTTATGGCCAGAGTCAACTTGCACCAAAGCTGTATTAACCACACTACCTTGATCAAGTTTGTCACCCTTGTCCTGTCCAACATCTGAGGGCTCAGTGGAACAGGTATGCACAGGCCTACTAACTGTGTCCAAGGGAAAATACAGGGGATGGATGAATGTCAACCTCAGTGTCAGATTCAAACTCTGCATGCCCCAACTGTGCCTCTATTTGGTCACCATCATCATCAGAGTCTGCCGATTTTCTGACATCAGGTGGTATGAGTACTATACTTCCACTGTCAGGATCACCCGTGATAATAAAAGCAACAAACACATAAAAGAAATGAACACTTACACTAAATATTTAAAACAATTTATTTGATAACAAACTAACACTGGTCACACTATCAAAGATGTTACAGCAATACACACACTCATTACACCCACCTCACACATACAGATAAATGCATATATCTGACAAATTTTTATCAATAATTAAAGAAAAATGTTTGCCTTACCATGTGCAGATGACTCCACACTTGGTAGGAAGGATGATCCTGGAAGAAATAAAGCAAGGTAAGGATGCAATCATCACAATTGCAATAACACAGATGGACAGTGAATATACAGTGTTTGCCTATAAGTACATTAACAATAATTTTAACTGAAACTTGGATGACTCATCCACCTAAAGCCCATGTGTGTTGAACAGAAATGAGTTGTTAAGTCCTTTAATTTATCAATATCATCATCATCATCATCATCATCACCCCCTTCTATCCATTTTCTACATGGAGTTAAGGTGTTGTGTTAACTGTCTCCATCTCTCTCAATTCAAAGCCACAATCCTGCCTTCTTCACCACTTATGGCTGACTGTCACAGATCTTCTCTTACACAATACATCCACCTCTTTGCTGGACACTCTCGTTTCCTCTTACCTTCTTTCTGTCAGTCCCAAATCTTCTTCACCAGATCATCTTCTACTTTTCTGCACGTGCCCAAACCTCTGTAATCTGTTATCTCTGATCTTTTCTGTAATTGGAGCTACTTTGGCTTCTGCTCTTATGTTCTCATTTCTTTGTCTGTCCCACTGTGTGCATCCTATCATATAAGACACTTCATTTCCATCACTTCTAGCTTTCTCATCTTCCCTGCCTTTACTGCCCAGGTTTCTGCCCCATACAGTAGTACTGGTTGCACCACTGTTTTGTACACTTTACTTTTCAGCTTCTTTGGAATTTTTTTATCATATACTACACCTGACACTCTATGCCAGTTGGCAGTGGCACCTCTGATTCTAGCTTTGACTTCTTCATTCAGACTTCCCTTCTCCTCAACCACCCTTCCCAGATACTTGAAGCTGTTTACCTGTTCAGCTATCTTCCCTTCTATCTCAGTTCTCAGCTTCTTCTGATTTCCCCAATCTGCTGCCATTATCTCTGTCTTATCTGACTGAGTTTCATCATATGGCCTTCTGTCTTGCATTCCATTCCTCTATCAGTTGCTGAAGTTCTTTCTCAGATTCTGCCTATAATGCCACATCATATGCATATGACAACATTGTTTATCTGTCTCCTCAGACCTGCTTGCTAATGTAGTCCATCACCAGTATGAACAGCAGTGGGCTCAGAGCTGAACCCTAGTGCACACCTGCTCCCAGTGTGAGCCACTCTGTGAGACTGAACACTGTTCATATTTGAGCCAGTGGGTCTTTGTAAATAGTCTGCACTAATTATATTAATATTTCTGGGACTTCGAACCAATGCAGGACTACCCAAATCAGCTTTCTTGGGACCTTGTCATGTGCCTTCCCCAAGTCTAGGAATGTCCAGTTGGACTCTTTCTTTATGTTTAGCTTCTTCTCAACTATCTGTCTCACTGCAAACATCAGGCCTGTTGTGCTACATCCTGATCTAAATCCAAACTGCTCATTTCCCATCTTTCTTTCTACTACTCTGCAGACCCATTTATCAATCAAACTCTCCAGAACTTTCATGCAGTGTGACAGGAGTTTGATACATCTGTACTTTCCACAGTTGTGGATGTCCCCTTTATTTTTGTACATCAGCACAAGTATGCTTATTCTCCAGTCATCTGGGATACATCTTTCTCACCACACTGCTATGATTACCCTCATCTCACCCAGCATCTTTGTCATATCTGCTGCGACCTCATCTGAGCCTGCTGCTTTCCCTTACTTCATTTTCCTTAGTACTATTCTTGCTTCTACTAGGGTGAGCTCCTCTTCTTCTCTCATCGTAGGGTGTGCCTGGGGCAATACAATGTCTGTGGGGCTTTCTTCATTCAGAAGCTGCTGGAAGTTCTCTTTCCATCTGCCTTTGATGTCCTGTGAACTAGTGAGCAAGTTGTTGCTGGCAACCCTTATGAAGGGTGTCCGACTATCTTCTTTATCTTTCTGCCTTTGTCTGTCTTCCAACCTGATTTAGTTTCTTTTTGCCACCTACTGATTGATTTTTCAGAAGCTGGTAGAATGCCTCCAATGCCCTATTCTTTGTTACTGCAACTCCTTTCTTAACTTCTTTGTAAGTCAACCAGTATTCATTCCTAGCATGGTCCCTCTTTTCTATCTCCCACTTTTTCCTGCACTATGTCTTTCATCCCATGTTTTCCTGAACTTCTGCATTCCACCTCCAGCTTTCCTTATATACTTTATTTCCATATCTGGCTTGGCCACATATCTGCTTTGTAGTCCTCACACATGCTGTTTTGAAGTGCTGCCATTCTTCTTCAACTCCATGTATTTCCTCCTGTTCTTTGGTTGCTAGAGCCCTGAGTGATTCCTTGAACTGTTGTACTTTCACTCCAGTCAACTTCCAGGTCTTCAGTCTGGTATCTGTTGACCTTAGAGCCCTCTCTGACCATTGCTTTCAGCTGATTGTGACAAACAGTGGTCTATGCTGTGGGCCAGCTGCTTAACTGTGGTTGACTTTGCAATCACTGATACTTCCCCAGTGCCTCTTCCTTACTAGGAAGAAGTCTACCCGAGTTGCATGTTGGCCACTGTTGTATGTAATTTTGTGACTGTCTCTCTTTCTGAGCCATGTGTTGGCTACTATCAAGGCATTTGCCAGACAGAAATCTAGAATGGACTCTCCCTCTTTATTCCTGTTGCCCCACCCTTGTGAACCCAGGCATTCCTCATGTCCTGCTCTGTCTGTCCCAATATGTGCAGTCAAGTCACCCATTATCAACACCAATTCATGTTGTCCTGCTTCATATAGCAGGTTCTGTAACTGCTCTATGAATGCACTCTTTTCCTCACTGTCACAACCCTGCTGTGGGACAAAGGTTGAGTTTATGAATACTGCCTTATCATTACACCGCAGTCTGATTGCAATGTGTCTGTCACAAATTCTAATGATATCCCTCACTGCCTTCTGAAGCCTCTCTCTCACTAAAATTCCCACACCATTTCTAACCTGTCCTCTTCCTGAGTAGTAGACTTTGGATCCCAAGCCATGTGTCTTTGCTGCAATGCATTTCCATCTTGTCTCTTGGACACATGGATGTCCAGCCTCCTCTGTACCATCATGCAATCTGCTTTCAAGCTGCATCCTGTCAGTGAACCTACATACTGTAGCAATTCTTAGTTCATGTTTGGCAGGTTGATTGGCTTTACATCCAGCTTTCACTCAACAGAGCTATACCAGGTAAGCCAGGGCTGCTAGGCTTTAGGGCAGGCACACACTGGTGAATAGGAGTACATACAGCCCTCCCACCATGAGCATGGACCCCTTGCACAGGTCTGAGTAGGCCCAGTCCTCAACCCACTTATCACAGGCAAATACCCATGTCCATTTGGCGACATTAGTCAAGATGATCAAATCACCTAGAGCCATATTTTACACTGAGTGCCTAGCCCCACCACAGCACGCAGTCCGTGATCTGTGTACTCGTATCATAAGGATATTGCATCACAGTAGATGCCCAAAGTGACTGGTCTATACAACTCTTCCACCTAGGGGGCACCATATACAGTCTGTGCTACTGTCAACAGCTCCATTCATTGGTGAGTTTGAGATGAAACATTCAGCATGTTTTTCAGAGGTGGGTATAATCCCACAGAGACACAGGGAGAACATGCAAACTCCAAACAGGCATTGGCCAGACATCAGAATCAAACCTTGTAGTTGTGCATGGGAGGTGAAGATGGATCTCAATAGGTTCAAAAAAAAAAAAAAAAACATGTAGTATTAGTTAAATTTTTCTGTATCTTACTATGCAGCCAAATCTTACAACTAGACATATCTAAGTTTACCTGGAAGTGCCTCCTGGCACATACATGTCCTCCCAGAAACACCAGTACCAACATCAATCACATGTTGGCGTGCAGTTTCCACTGAGCTCTTTGTACCTCTGACAGTGGACAGGAACTCTTCATTTGTTGTTAGTGGTGGCTCTGTAGCAGACCCCTCCCCCCATAGCCAGCTGTTCATGGGCAGATGCAGCTACTCTCCTCAGAACTGATGAAATCAAATTAGTGGCCTGTGATGCACCAGATCATAACTCCTGGTGCACCCCCTATGGCATTGACATAATTGACTCTGGTTACAAATCTACATTCTGTCTGCTATATCCCCCACATCTTCTATCAAGAAGAAAGGTGCTATGGTGCCTGAACACCTGCACTATTTTGTCATTTTTCAGAGTCACTGCAAGGGAATTTACATGGATTTGTACTCTTGGGTGCCATAATCCTATGTGACATAAACAGAGAAGTATACAACACATAACTATCACATAATTAAATTCCTGTTTATATACTCATACATTTTTTCAGCATTAAGCTTATAAAAATTGAAGTTTATCACATTTTCTGGTCCTGTAAAACCGTCTATAAATTATGGTGCTCTCTAAGAGTGAAACTGGAGAAATCGGGCTATATGAAATCCACCTTATCATGGGAAATGACCATTCTAAATATTTTCCCAAATGTCTACACATTAGAAACCAAACACATTATAGTAACGCTTAGCGCACTACTTAAATCTTACATTGCCCTAAATTGGATTGATAGAGCTAAAATCTCCTGGTCAGAATTCAAAAATATAGCTATCAAATATGTACTGGCAAATAAATTAAAACTGTGAGCAAAAAGAAACTGTCATATTTCAAAGTTACTGGGGAAAGCTTATAGAAATTCTATCATAGATTAAGTTAAGCCAAAATATAATTCTTAACCCTTTGCTACATTCAAATCAATTTGATTCCTAGTCCCTCATCAAATCAAGCGGAGACAGAATAAAACATACACAAGCAGTAGGTAAGAGCTGAGTGCCAGACATACAGATGTTCGCTAACACATGTACATCTTAACTCAAATTCACATCTTTCTATACCTTAGTGAGTGACAACCCAATGTAAATATGTGTAAATATTGTAACTAGTTCTTTAATAGACAGTACTGACTTATGTTTCATTAGCTTCTCAACATCAGTTAGGCAGTTAATGTATTTGATAGAAACAACTCTGATCCAAAACAATACCAAAACAGCAAAATCTTCAGAAGTCAGGAATCGAAAAGCAGGAACCAAAGTCAAATCCAAAAGCAAATTCTTTATTCTCCAGCGCCTCGGTGTAACCACCTTTAGCAACATTAGGTTCACAGTAAGAGATAGTTTTACCTGTAGAAGTAAGGGAGTTGTGTATGCTTTACACTGTCCCTGTGGATTATATTATATAGGTGAAACTAAAAGAGAGTTTTGTATTAGGTTAGGTGAGCATATTAGAGACATAAGACATAAAAGGGAAAATAAATTTATTGCCACACATTTTAGTGTTTATCATAATAGTGATGCTTCATTTTTAACAGGAACAGTTTTAGAAAGTGTGAAATGTCTTTGTAATGATGAAAATGCTTTGAAATATAACTTACAATATAAGGAAAGTATTTTTATTTTGAAATATAATACAATGACACCCTGTGGACTGAATAATGAAATAAACTGGAGGTGTCTGCTTTAAAACTTTTTTGAACATAATCGTTTAATTAATTGCTTAATTAATTGCTATGAGTATATATATATCCATTCTTTCAGTGAGAATGTATACTCTTGAAAGGTGGTTACACCGAGACGCTGGAGAATAAAGAATTTGCTTTTGGATTTGACTTTGGTTCCTGCTTTTCGATTCCTGACTTCTGAAGATTTTGCTGTTTTGGTATTGTTTTGTATCAGAGTTGCTTCTATCTGAAGGTGTGTGAAGTGGAGTTTGTGTAGTTAATGTATTTGAGCAGCATCAATTATATCATAACAGCTTAATGTGAAACAAGGTTTATCAATCTGAACTTTCTTCATATTATAGTTTCATTTTGTCTCTTTGTAATTTTGTTATCAGAATGCTTATACATGTACTAGTAGTCCACAATATGGATTGTATTGTGTATTTCACTTTATATGCCTGTGAACTGAAATTGAAATAAAATAAAAATTTAATTTTGAAAAAAAAAAAAAATTGAAGGTTATGTGTTTGTACCATATCAATCTCACACATAAACCAATGCCTGGTCCAAAAAAAGGAATACCACTTTAGTAATGTATTGTTTACCACTGAAATAACAGGATGACTGCACAATTTCAGGACCAAACCTCTTATAACACTACTTTTGTTGTGACAACACACAAATGGTACTTGGCTTCCCCACCCCAAAAACAAGCAAATGAAAATTTTGTACAAAACAAGGAATACCACATAAATCAATTGTTATATATGCTTTCAACACAACTCTCAAAACGGTGTACACATTTTCAACAGAAAAGTCAATTTTATATGATTCCCTCTCACTTCTCACTGTATCCAACACTCCAGTGGAGGTGTCTATGGGCCATCTTAGAAGCATAACACCTCTGTGTCATTGGCAATATAGTACATTTCCCTGAAATAACATAAGAAAATTGTATGATAACCAGTTTTAACAATAAAAAGTTAATAGGCTGTCTATCTTTGAAAGAAAATGCCTGCCAAAAATGCCCATGCCAACATTGAAATATAAAAAGTGCATACAGATAAAAGTTACATTTTTTAATGCACATATTTAAATAAATTTCTTTGTAACATGTTACAAAATCTAGAATGTATTTGAACAATACAAGCATACCTTAGCAAAATTACAAGCCTTCTCTGCAGTCAAATCACCTTCAAATGAATAGCAATCTTCTATTTTGTCTACTCACCTTCAAGTTCCCTAGCAATACAGTTACCTTTTTATAGTGTAGATTCAGCCTTTGAGCAAGATAAGATGCAGATGAGGTGTGAACTCATTAGAATTGTTGAATCCCAAGCTTCTGACTTTGTGTAGAAGGTGTAAACATAGTGCAAACACTACCTTTGTGTTAGTTGCTAATGGATTGCAACTGTGAATGATTAGTGTGAGGGAGAAAGAAGACACAGCAGCAATTCAAACTAACTTACGTGCATTTGGTGTGTCACCCAGGATACACATACAAAGTGTAGATGATACTGTAGCAAGTTTTTAAATGGAAGTGAACACCACGCAGTTCTCATGTTTGTTCACTAATAGCAAACTCTCCTGCTTTTGCTGAAAACTGTTTTTTCACTGTCATGTCATTTTATCGTACATTTAAAGGACAATTATACAAACAGCCCTATAGATTGCATGTCTGAGAGTACAGCACAGGTAAGAGAAGAATGAACAAGAATACAAAGAGAAAACAACTGCATTGATGAAAACAATACTCGGAACTGGTTGCGTGATCACTCACTGCAATAAATCTGTAAGCAACAGATATGCAAACAAATGAGAGTGTACAAGTATATATGTCCTGATAATACTTGGAGGAAATGGGACTTACTTGTATGCACAATGATTTGCTTTCCTACTGCAAAGTTGTTTTTGTGGCAAAGAGAGATAATGCACTCCTAGTGTATTTGGTAGGTCCATTAGTATGATAGTTCTAATTCAGAGTTGTGTAAAAATCTGTAAGGTGTGTCAAAATGCATTTTTGAAATGTTGTTTATGTTTAATTTTTTAAAAATATTAATATTTGTGCTATGGGCAACAGTGCAAATACAATGAAATGGATAAATAAATTAAAATGAATGGAATTTGCTTCTATGATAAGGACAGCTGTGAATTCAGTGTGTGTGTGTGTGTGTGTGTGTGTGTGTGTGTGTGTATGTTTGTGTGTGTAGCACACATGGTAAACATGATGAACTGCACAGCACATAGGATATATAGATCATGTTTCAAGTCACATATTTATCTTTTAATGATAAAAAAGAATAAACACTTTTTACAACAATAATACATGTTGAGCTTTGCTTGTCTCATGTGTGCATTGCTCACCTCCATGCAAACATGGTATACTGCCACAGACAACAAGCAGACTTTGTCAGTTTCTGAAAAGATACACTGTTACATCTTTTGCTTTCCATTGCATAAAGATGATAAGCAGTGTTGTGTGGCAGTCAGAACACTTCCACAACACCTACAGGCAATAAGCTGACTTGAGATACATTGTTACATCATGTGCTTTCCATCACGCAAACATGCTAAGTGGTATTGTACGGTGGTTAGTGTACTTCCACAACACCCTCAGATTTGTCACTCTCTAAAAAGCAACATTGTAACTTGTGGAGTCTTCTTTTGCACAAACCCACTAAGCGGCCTTGTATGATGGTCAACACTCATAAGTAGTAATGAATGTAAAAAATACAGCTGCTGCCTAGTTCTCCTGGTGGGAACAGGTGTAAGTTAAGGGCCACAATACAGGTAAGCCAAAGTTCTAATTCAGCAAACTCCAACTTTTATTAATGCTGTTCCACTGTAATTTATATTAAAATTAACAATATAAAAATTCTTACACTTAAAAATAACTATTTATAGCAGGTGGATTGAGCATATACATGATATCATATAGATATATATTATATGTCTAACTGTGGTTTTAAGTACAAACATGGTTCTACAGTTAAACATTTATTTTCTGAACCTTCATGTCATACACATACATGGTTAATCACTTAACACTGTAAAGTGTATATATAACTAATGAGTATGTGTGACAAACATGTCCTCAGTTGCAATGAGCAGTCTATACAGTAATGACTCAAAAAATATATCTGCTCTCCAGCCATCAATGTGGCAACTGGTGTAAGTTCATAGCCACACTACAGATGAGCTAGGCTTCTAATCCAGCAAACTCCAACTTTTATTATTTATTTATTTATTTACATTTGTTTACCAGGAAATACCAACTGGACACAGGTCCTTTTTCAGCGGAGGCATGGAGAGAAAAGCTCCACATATTGTAAAATGACAATTCAGTAACAAAGTTGGTGACATATTTTAGACAGGTCTTAGGTACAGATTATAATAAAAATAAATAAATAAATAAAACAAAGTATGAACAGTAACGCAGACATATAGTTTAAATAATATAAATTGCTTAATGTACAGTTTAAACAATATAAACAGCTCATTGTACATAGTATATGGTATTAATTGGTTTTAAGTATGCTAAGCAAAGGAAATTAGTGTATTTCATTAAATTGCCTTTATGGAAACAAAGATTAGATCAGCCAGAGAGGGGGATTTGAACAGAGTGAGCAGAAATGAGAAGTGGGTGTGGGTAATTTAGTCTGGGTTCGGGTAAGGGCAGAGCCTGTGAGATTTTATGTGCAGTTTCAGTGTAGTCTTGAAATGACTGGAGGAAGTTAGGGTAGTAATGATGGGGCGTAGGTTATTCCAAAATTTGGATATGGCACAGGAAAATAGAGATTCTCCTGCAGTGTTTTTGGCTTTGGTGACCTGGACAAGAATTTTGTTGCTGGAGCGTAGGGGTCTGGAGGAGTGGTAGAGTTGGAGAAGCGATTGCAGTGATGGGATTTTGAGAGGGTGGTTTAAAAGCTTGTGGGCAAAGAAGAGTTGATACAGGTGAAAGAGTTGTGGGAGCTGGAGCTAGTCTACTTCTCTGAGGGAGATACACTGGTGGCTGCGGTAGGGAGCACCAGTGGCGAATTTAGCGGTTTTGTTGTAGCATGTCTCTAGTTTGTTTAAGTCTGATTGTTTTAGATTAGTAAGAATGGGAGATGCATGGAGTAAGGTGGAGATTAGCTGGGAGTTTGCAATAGTGATTCTAGCAGTTTTGGTGAAGTATTGGTTGTTTCTATATAAGGCGCCAAGTTTTTTGTTAACTTTTTTTATAGTAAGGGATATGTGGGTGTTAAATTTGAGATTGTTGTCAATCTCTACTCCGAGTAGTTTGGTGTGAGCTGATGGAGAGATGGAAATATTGTCTTTGTCAAATATATTGAAATGAGGGGGGTTTGGGGTAGATTTGGATGGTTGAAAAATGAGGAGTTTGGTGTTATTGGGGTTAAGTAGGAGGTGGGAGTTGGATAGCCAGCTTTTTACAGATGAGAAATATTCTTGTGTGATCTGTTGGAGTTCAGGTAAGGTGGGGGCAGAGCAAATGAGGGTGGAATTGTCAGCGTACTGTATGAGTGATGCTTGTTTGGAGGCAATGTGCAGGTTGTTGATGAAAAGGGAGAATAGTAGGGGCTCGAGGATGGAACCTTGGGGAACACCAAGGGTTACTGGAAGAAGAGGGGAGGGGCTGTTTCCTCATACAACTGATTGCTGGTGGCCATGAGGTAGCTGTGGAACCATTTTGTGGCTGGTTTGGAGGAAGAGAAGTTGGAGAGAGCAGAGAGTAGAAGTTCATGAGATACAATATCAAAGGCCTTAGATAGATCAAGAAATACAGCAGAGGAGAAGAGGCCATTGTTTTTGTGCTGAAGGATAGTGTTAGTGAAGGAAAGCAGAGCAGTGGTTGTGCTGTGATGTGGCCTGAAACTGTGTTGAGAATTAGAGAGGAGATTATTGGTTAGGAGGTAGTTAGAAACTTGGGAATTGATACAGTTTTCTAGTATCTTGGAGAGAGGGGAGAGGTTGGTAATATGGCGATAGCTGGAGAGGTCGGTAGAGGGACCACCTTTATGAAGGGGTATTATCTGGGATATTTTCCATAGTGATGGTAATTGGGATTCTGGTATGGAGCGGTTAATTAATATGGAGCTAGGATATGCTAGGACTTCAGCAGCTATCTTTAGATATTCGGCAGGGAGGTTGTCATCAGCAAGTTTGGTGGGTTTGAGTTTTGTCAAAACTTTTTTTATGTAGGAGGTGGGAACTGTTGAGTAGGAGAAAGCAGGGCGGGGTGAATTAGCATATGTTGAGGGGGGAGTTGAGGTAGGGAAGTGTTGTTTGGTGAGAGATAGTATGGTTTCTGTGAAATGTTTGTTGAAGGATTCAGCTATGTTTGTGGAGTTGGGAGGGAGAGATGGAGAGGGGGTGTTTACTTAGCCTGGGCTAAGGATAGAGTTAATTGTAGACCAGAATAGCTTTGGGTTGTGGTTATAAGCATTTAGTGAAGTTTGATAGTAGTGTGCCTTGTCTATTTTTATTTGTTTTTTGACTTTATTATGTAGTTCTTGGAAAAATTGTCTATCTGTGGGTTTTTTTGTTAGACTCCAGTGTTCCCAAGCTTTAGCCCTGGTCTTCATTAGGTCCCCGGTGGTTTTCTGTAGCCAGGGAGAGCTTTTTGTTCTGACTTTGGAATATCTTGGGGGGGTGTGGGTGTTCAGGATGTTGAGGAAGGTGCTGTTAAAGAAGTGGGCGGCCTCTTCAAGCTTGAGGTATTTTAGAGGTGACCAGTTAATAATTTGGAGAGAGGAGGTAAAGGAATGGGGGTTGAAATTAGCTTTGTTTCAGATTTGTCTATGGGTGATGGGCTTGATAATGTTTATGTGACATCTTAATAGGAAGGTTGGGGAATGGTCACTGAGGCTGTCAAGTAGACAGCCAGACAGGTAATTGTGAGGGTCTTTGCTGACTAGTATCCAGTCAAGAGTGGTATGATTATTACGATTTGTATTGATCCGGGTGGGGGACTGTATTAGTTGTGAGATCCCATGGAGATTTAGGTGAAGAGCTGGGTGGTTGGTGTTACAGGAAAGCCAGTTAATGTTAAACTCGCCAAGGATGACAGTTTCTTGGGGTAGGGAGAGATTGGCCCAGCTTGAAAAGTTTTCTAGAGGAGGTATATTTTGGCCTGGTGGGAAGTAACAACCTAAAATGTCAATTGTTTTCTTTGGGTTGATTTTGAGAGTGGCGTAAAGGATTTCTTCATTGCCAGACTGAGGAGCTGATTTGTTGAGAATTTGGATATCGAGATGGTCTTTGAACAGCAGGGCTACACCAGCTCCTTTCTTAGATAGTCTGTTCTGGCGAAGGATGTTATATCCAGGTAGGAGAAATTCCTTACTTTTGATGTGAGGTTTGAGCCAGGTCTCAGTTAGGTTGAGAATGTCAGGGGATGATAGGTTTACATAGGCAAGGAGGTCATGGGTTTTGTTACAGATGCTCCTAATGTTAAGTGATATAAAGAGGAGGTCTGATGGCTCTTTGCTGGTTGTGATTTGAGAGATGTGGGAGTTTATAGGGGAAGGGCTTCAGGTGGTGGTAGAGAATGTAGGACCAGGGCTGGGGTGGATATCTCCACTGAGGGCTAGTTTAGAGAGGGAGTTAAGAATGTGCTTTATATAAGCATTGAAATGCCAGTCATATTTTAGGGATATTTTATGTTTAAATGTGGTGGGAGTATAGTTGTAGGGTAAGTGAATTGAGAAGAGGTTTTTAGTAGGGGGGCTTGTGAAGTTGTAGAGTGAGTGTATGAGAGAAGTTGATGAAACTGTGCAGTGAAAGTGGTTGGGAGTTGTTATTGTGTGGTTTTGGTATGAGGTAATATAGGCTGGAAGTGAACAAGAGAGCAGTAAAGTCACCTTGACTATTAGCATGACTGCTTTGATTTAGGTGTATAGGCAGTAAATGGGAGGGGTAATGTTAGCACTTACACTTAGATGTTTTCTTTTACCTGAAAATTTCTCTGTTTTCAAATAGAAAAAAGTAGCTGAGTGGATATCCCAAGGTTGCAGGGACCAGGTTAGCCAGGCAGGGAAACCGTGGGGGGAGAAGAGGGAGATAGAGTTTAGCTAAGTTTTGTGCAGACGAGTGAGATTAGAATACTTAAAGTGGCAGTTAGGAACACTTCACCAGTGTAACAAAGCAGATTACAATTAAAAGTCCAGGTAATGGCTTCTAACACTAGATGTAGCTAGGAGTTCTATTCAACCAACAGAGAGCAGAGAAGACAGTCTACAGTGTTAGCGTGCCTGAGGTAGCTAAGCAATACACTAGGAAGCAGCAGTAAGATCGCTAGATGTAGCTATGAGCTTTTCCTGTCTTTTTTATTTTAAAAAGATAAGGCAGTTCATAGCAGAATAGCAGTTAAAACAATGTAGCAACAGGGAACACAAGATAAATGTTTTCTGCTTATTCCAACTTTAAATATGTCAGTAGGCACAGGAAAGAAAGCTTTATGCTTATTCCAACTATACAGTAAGGCAGTAAACAGCAGCAGCGTTCCTACAGCAATTAAGTACATTAACCAAGGAAACAACAGTAATAGAATTTGGGATGTTGCTAGATGCTTTTCCAACTTTATTAATTTTTTTTTAACTAGTGGAGATTACAGCAGTAGCATTTCTATGACAAATTCAGGATATAAACAGGAAACAGCAGGAAAAACGTTATAAACACTACTTGTTGCTACGTCTTATTCAAATATTAAAATAGGGCAGTTTACAGTAGTGGCGTTCAGCTGGTGAAACTCAGATACATGTGTCTTGCAATCTGTTAGGGTTCATACTACTTTACTCAAACAGCTTTACTATATTATTCTATCTGTGTTAAAAGGAACACTTCCAATACAACACATGTAATAGCAAATTGTATGGGTAGGTGCTACAATATTATCAGATTAAGCAGAGAGAGACTAACGTGGAGGGCACACTCAACAAATATTTATAGATTGCTGAAAAAGCAAAGAAACCTGACAGAAATAGGCATGCAGAAAAACTAGCTAAATCATTCAACAATAAGTGACAGTATTTATAGCTGATATTCCACTGGCCCTACAAATTCAAGCAAGCTTCTTTACTTATCATGAAATGTTTAGCCAATGTTAAGATATATACAACAGTTATTTGTTCTGGTGGATTAATGACAAAACATACTACTCAAGGAACAGCTCACGTGGCAGCACAAGAGCTGTAGTATTTTTACTGTTTTTTTAACTAGAAAAAACATTCCATCAAGCCGATTCAAGAGAAATGTTGACGAGTGAATGTGGAGATCGGGTTTACCCCGGGGGTCCCCCTGTGTCGCTACTTCTGCTACTTGACAGTAAAACAGTAAACGTGGCTTAATAAGTAAAGGGTCTTCAATGTGTCACTACTAGATAAAGCTGATATTATTCATTTATTCTGTACATACATCTACCACTACAGCAGGGTGGTCATATCAAAAGCTGACCACAAATGACCGACTGACCCAGGGCGGTGGCCTGGTACTAAACTAAAAAATGAAACTATGAAACATCTAGAATCAACTGATGCATGATTACTATCATAGCATAATAGGAAACAATTTTGGTAAACAAAGCAGTCAAACAAAAAGTTTTTCAAGATGAAGTCCACCAAATTACGAATTCCATAGACTGCTCAAACCTTGATAATAATTTGTACCTCGTTCTTAAGCAGATTTCTGTAGTTAGGGCAATATATTGTTAAATTTAAAAAAATATATAATAGAGATACTTTTATAACTGCTGTTCCAACTGTTAACATAATTCACATATGAGCTCACTAAAACAAAATGTTTTGTAGGCCAGTCCAAGGTATCAAATCGTTCACACTTCAGCACCAAGGCCAACTTGATTAATTAACACAGCCAGACGATAGGACTTTCAGAAGAAGTCAGCTGGATAATAAAACACTGTTCCAATTTTGCCATCAGTAAAAAGAGTACAAAAGCACTTCCCTGGGCCAAACCATATATAAATCACCAAAAAGCTGGTATCTGACAGGTGATTAATGCTGTTAAACTCTAATTTATATTAAAATTAACAATAAAAAATAACTATATGGATATAATATGAATTATATGTGCGACTGAGGGTATACCGATAATTATGTCTCTGTACTTAAGTGTCTTTTCTGCCCTGGGGTGGGCTTTATAATTCAACATTAGTCATACACATGAATGTATAAACCAGGATATTGTGTACATGGTTAACCACTCACTCTTAAATGCGTCAATATAATTAATAGACATATCTGTCACACACTTCCTCTGTGGCAAGAAGGTAAAAACACCATTGTGAATGATTATGTACTGTCTATTTTACATAGGTTTGAATTCCACATTGTACAAATTACTTTTATCAATGTGTAAAGCCACCAAAAAATATCTCAGATCATAAATGTATACACCCCAATTCATGTCTGAAAAGTTAACTCATCTAACAGGTGCATCAACAGCCAACCAATGAACTAATACCAACTGCTACATTACCCTTCCTAATTCATAAACTGACTACCTCTCTTTATGGCACTGTTACTTTCTGCTTAATATCTTGAAAACATAGTTGTCATGGTTGTGTGGGTTTGAGCACTGACCATTGCAATACCACAAACTGGTGAGTAAACACTTTAAATGTCACTGTATGATCTGTGCAGATATGACAGGAGCTACAAGGGAAGATATTGGAAGAAAAATACATGCAAAGAAATCCAGATATGGAAAACACTTTAAATGTCACTGTATGATCTGTGCAGACATGACAGGAGCTACAAGAGATATTTGAAGAGAAATAGAGGCAAAGGAATCCAGATATGGAAAACTTTACAATACAAAATAATAAGAAGACACAAAAGTAGAAAAGGATATTAGTAATGGAGAAGTTAAAGAAATAGAAACTGAGGTTATGGAGCACCTGTAAAGTGAAGGATTTAGTGTAGAAAATCTAATGCAGAAAGCACCACAACAGGATAGAGCAATGGATATCCAAATTAAGGGGAAATCAGTGGAACAGAAAGCAATTGGTCAGGTGCCATATCAAGATATTTTGGAGCCTTCCACAGGAAGCCAATATAAACATTCACTTGAAGCTAGACAGCAAGGAAAGGATCAGGAAACTGTGAAAACTGATGGAGTCAATGTTGAGGAGTGA
The DNA here is from genome assembly GCF_019279795.1 of Protopterus annectens. Classification (NCBI taxonomy): domain Eukaryota; kingdom Metazoa; phylum Chordata; order Ceratodontiformes; family Protopteridae; genus Protopterus; species Protopterus annectens. The sequence goes on along the minus strand of NC_056727.1, from coordinate 835,275,161 downwards.
TATGCCATTGAGTTCCCATATGACAGAGCAACAAATGGCACAGGGTGAAATTGAAGAGAAGGTGCCACAGGAAGATACTATAGAACTTTCTATAGGATACCCATAGGAAATGTAAAACAAAGGAGGTGCCCTCCGTTTGGAAGAAAATGAGCTAAGAGAAGAGTTGCTTGATTTAATAGACACAGACAGATATATTCAGATCAACAAAATAAATGGACTGCAGAAGGTCAATAAAATCCCAAATGTCAGAAGTCTGATAAAACAAATGAACACAGTAATTAGGACTGTAACTAGAGATCCATGTAATATAAAAGAAGTAAACGGGATATTTTACTGCGCACCTAAATTAATAACTGATAAAGTTCTACCACAAGAACACAGGGTAGTGAGGGAAAGGAAGGGGAGAAATTGAATATTGTCATGAAGAAAACTATAAAGCAATTAAGACAAGAAGTGTCACTGTTAGAAGACTATAGAAGAGGGAACAGATCAACAAAAATACTAAGAAAGATGTGATAAAAGCACTGCACTGCATTAGAACAGACCAGGATCTATCATGCACTATTGCAAATAAAAACTAAAAATTTCAGCACAGGCAGAAAAACGTAGAAGATACACAGATAAGTATAAAGGAAAAGTACAAAATAAGCAATTTATTGATGGCCCAAAAAAGTTCTATAGAGAATTGAGAAACAAGGTAAAAGGAATTGAAAGGCCACCAAAAAGGAAGAAATAGATGCATTTTGGAGAAGCATCTATGGATATCCTGTGGAACATAACAAAGATGCTAAATGGACAGAAGAAGTAAAAGAACAAATAAGAAGTTTAAAGATACTGGATATTAAATGGGATGAAGTAACAGCCAGAGATTGAAATAAAGTTAAGAAAAGCCACTAATTGGAAAAACCCAGGCCCAGATACAGTACCTAACTTTTGATTAAAAGTATTCAAATTTTTGCACAAAGGTTTAGTCATTAGTAAGAACTATTTATATACACACCTTAAACTGACAACAACCTGGATAACAACAGGTAAAACAATGCTCCTACTTAAGAGTGAACCTGTAAGCTACACTAAAAATAAAATTATAGACCGATAATGTGCCTTCTGACGATGTACAAACTATACACAGGAGTTGATGCTGACAGTGTTTATAGTGATTTAGAAGAAAACTCAATTATGACAGCAGAACAAAAGGGCAATAAAAGAAAGTCATATGGAACAAAACATCATTTTTTGTTAAATAAAGTCATAGTAGAGAACTGTAAAAAGGGGAAGAATCTAAGTATGGCATGGCCTGACTACTAAAAAGCATTTGATAGTATCCCACTTTCATGGATAAAAGAGTGCTTAAAAATGCATAAGATACACCCTACACTGATGGACTATATTACAGTAATCATGCAATGAAACAATGGCAGACCACTTTGCAATTAAGCCACGATAAAGGACAAATTAATATCCCAGGGATAAAAATTAAAAGGGGGATATTCAAGGGTGACTCCCTGTCACAGTTGCTATTCTGTCTTGCCCCTAACCCATTAAGCTGTTTATTTAACAGCCTAGGCCATGGCTACAATTTGGCTTCTAGAAAACAACAGTCTAATGACTTTTCATCTTCACTTTGTCGATGATTTAAAACTTTATAGCTCATCAGATGAGGAACTGAAAGCATAGCTGCAGCTTGTCAAAACTTTTTCAGATGATATAAGAATGTCATTTGGTCTTGATAAATGTGTAAAAGTAACCTTTAAAGCAGGAAAACTGCAGCACCAGGAAAACATTGTTTGGGACAAGAAAGTGATATAAAAGAACTTGAGCAAGAGGGAGGGTATAAATATTTGGGGATTGATAAAGGATCATCAATAAAACACGAATAAATGTGAATAAAACTTAGCAAGGAATATTTCAGAAGACTTAAATTAATCCTGAAAACAGTGTTTACATCTAGAAAAAAAATCCAAGCCATAAACCAATTTGCTCTTCCTGTCCTAACGTACAGTTTTGGAGTGATTCACTGGCCCCAAAATGTGTTAGATAGATTGGATATTAAAACAAGAAGGATGCTTCATGCTCACCAAATGCTCTATAAAAATCAATGTATACCAAGATTATATATTTCCCGTTCCAAAGGAGGGATGGGCCTCCTTGAAATTGATTACATTTATAAATCTGCAATCATGGGACTCCACACATATCTGCTGACCTCACAAGACCCAAATGCAGTAAAAGTTTTGAAACCTGAGGAGAATAAATCTAAGATGACTTCTCTGCTTCATCTAGTAGAAGCATATTGCCATCAAGCAGAAATGGAAATTAAACCAGAAGTATATAAAAATCAGGCAGCAACTAAATGTTCCAAAAACAAAAGAAAGAATATAAGGTGAAGGATGACATGAGAAGGCAAGAAATGTGGAAAAAACATAAATATAGTTGCAAGTGTAGAAAACATCTGGAAGAACCTCATGTTGATCAGGAACTAACACAGTTATGGTTAAGGAGAGGCAAATTCAAACCATGAAATGAAAGGTTAACATTGGCAGCCCAAGACAGTAGGCTATGTACATGCTGGTTTACAAAGTTCATTGAACATGTGGAAGAAACAGACAAATGTAGGTTTTGTAAAACCAAATTGGAAACAGTCATACATCTTGTTGCTGGTTGTGACACACTAATGGCAGAAGGACTGTATACTGAAAGGCATAATAATGTGGTGAGACTGTTGCACTGGAGATTGTGCAAACATTATGGTATTGAAGTGGCTGAAAAACACTGGAAACATGAGCCAAAGTATCATAGAAAATAAAGACATCTACATCACATGGGATCACTCTTTACCAACAGTTTAAAATATAGATGCTAGAATACCGGATATAATAGTCCAAGAAAAGAAGACAATAGTAGCATTAATCATTGAAATCACCACACCCAGTGACTACAGTGTCTTGCATACAGAGAGACAAAATGTCATAAAATATCAGGATCTGCAGGCAGAAATGAGAACAATGTGGAAAAAAGATACCCAGACAGTTCCAATAGTAGTAGGAGCAATGGTTCTTATAAAAAGTAATCTACAATTATATTTAGATATGATACAAATCCATGTAACCCCGTGCAAATTGCAGAAGGAGTCATTACTGGGCACATTGTGAGTGCTGCAAAGAGCACTTCTGGCTGACATCAAAGATTGAAACAATATTAATTTCATGAACTTTAATCATACTTTGAATTAGGAATGGGGTCCATTCTCATCACAGTATTAGAAACCCAAATGATTTGGAGAAATTAAAAAAGGAAGATGTGCAATTTAGAGCTCAAAGATGCAGTGTAGAGAAGTCCAGAATATTCATTGGACTCCTTGTAAAGTGCCACAACCATAGGCTATTGCAGGGGGACTATACCAGGTCCAAATATAAATCAGAGGCTTTGAATAATGCCAAGGCTGTCTCCAGTGTAACTGGTATTCCACGCACTAGAGAGAAATGCAGACACTACTTCAATGACCTGAAAAGGTGCAAGCAAGTACAACTCAACTAGTGACTGGATGATTTCTGGACTGCTGACATCCCACAGTTGTGTAAGTATAAAGATAAAGATGCTTTAAATTATACTCAAAGCTGGAGATAGGCAAGACTGGTATGCATAATGCTCTTCTCTAGTTCACTCCTATGTACTTTACAGCTGCCTGGGAGATTGCAGTGAACAGAGTAGCCCATGCAGAATGTTTAGAAAGACTAAGAGAAGCAAGGGGTATGTATGCAGCACAAAATAGTTATTGCCATATTTAAAAGTACAACTCTTCTATACATAAGAAGCAAATTAAGCATGCATATCTTAACTGTAAAATGCAGCCTGCATGCTTCACTCTGTAGTGCAAGGGAATTGTAAGAGTCAATTATAATATTGTATTCAGATGTTGTTGGTTCAAATCCCACAAGTAACATACACAGAATAAAAAATACAAAAATATTAAAGATTACTACAAAATTTGCATAAATGCCATGTTGTTAACTTAATTTGTATTACTTGAAAGAGCATATGTGTATTCACTGAGCTCCTCACAGCATTGGAATTACCTGCAATTTTTAACAACTTTTAAGTGAAATTTTTCCCCAGTTTTTTATACAGAAAGTATCTCTGATACATCTTCTTCATTCTGGGATTATTCATTTTACTTCAGAGTATTTCACGTGCACTCTAGAGGCTCCTTCTGTGTCAGAATTCCTGTGTTCACACCTCTTGCTGGGCATGGTTGGAAACTCAGACTCATGCCTCTATGCTTTCTCCAGAGAAAGACACTGGATCTAAGAGATTAAGAACCACCAAACAATCTACTGAGAACATTAAAGTAAGTGCTAAAGATAAAAGTGACTCTAATTTTTATTTAGAAGATTCAAGATGGCATTACAGCCCATACAAAGTGCTATTCAGGGTTTCTCTGAACAACTTACAGATTTAGATAAATGATAGAATGGACTTACTTGAAAATAAATATCTAGATATGGAAATAAGGGCAGACTCTATTGAACATGACTTAAAAAGAAATACAAGCTAAATTACTGGACTGCAAGGTCTGCAGAAATAACATAATAATTAGAGGACTACCTGAATCTCATGATAATCAGAATTTAATTTCAGTGACTAAACAAATTTTCAAAGCATTACTTAACTGTGAGACAACCACTAATATCTTAATTATTTGAAAGAATGTACAGCCTGTGTGCTAGACAAGAATCTACTTCACCTCGGATTATCTACACAAGATTACTAAACTACCAAGACACTCAAAGTATCTTAGAAGCAGCCAAAAGTAAAAAACATCTCATATGGAATAATCATAAGCTGACATTTTCACAGGATTTACCTCCACAAATAAAAATGAACAGACAAAAGTTATCACCATATTGTGCAGATCTGATAAAAAGGTATCCAAACACACTCTCTTTCAGCTTTAACGACAGAAGTTATACTGCTACAGAACCACAAGAAGCAAAGGATATTTTTTTTTAATTATTTAAGGTCCTTCCTGACTTTGCTACACAATAAGTAATTCTTCTTTTATAAAGTAAGTACATTGAATTATAGCTAGTGTCCTTACATTTCTTTATATATACTCTTAAATAACAGGGTATATAACAAGCTTTACCATAAGAACAAATACTCTGGTCTTAAAATATGTATAGTGTCTGTTTAATGGTTTATTGAATGTCACTGTTTTTTCATTTAAATTCATGTCAACCTGGTAGAATTGTTGTTGTTTATCTTAACCCAGGCACAATCCATTTCCTGCCAGTCTGATGTCGTCACTATCCTATCTATTCAGTCACATCCCGATTGCCTGTGTGCTTCCTGGTGCTTAGCATTTGGTTTTGAGTTCACGTATAGTTTGCTTCCTGGTTTCGTGATGCTGTCCCCGATGTGAGATACAAACATTAAGTATCAGGAACTACTGTGCTTCAATCCAGCTTGGTTGTTGCGTGTAAGTTTGTTTTCATTTTTCAGGTGGCTCTGAAGGAATGCATGATGCGAGAGGACTTCTACGTGATCAGTGCATTTTCTGCAGTTGTGCGAGAGTATATCTTGCATAAAGCACATCAACGCCAGGAGTTTACGATACCCTTTAATACAGAACAATAATTACGAGAGACAAATGAGCCAGCTAATGGAACTGGTTAAACTGTCCTTTAGCAAACAGTTAAAAAATCTATTTGTGCTATTATAGCTAGACAGGCAATAAGTACACAAGCACATACATTCAATACCATTTACTAACGCACTGTATATTCCTTGTTAAGTATCCATGCTTTAGATAGCAAATATACAAAAAAGACATATGGTCTGATTATCTGTTTTTTTTCAACATAGTGAAAGACCTGAAATATAAATGAGTTAGTTAGAAAGCCTGATTAACAGGCACTGACTCGCGATGATTTTGCTCGTATGTAGGAGTTAGTTGGCCAGTGAATATGATTAGTGATCTGGTCCTATAGTGTTGTATCTAATATTTCAGGCAATTTAGTTATATAGTTTCAAATGTGCCTTTTTGTGAGACTATGTCTCTCACACTGATCCTGAGATGATGACCCAATCTATAAGGGGTCTTGTTCTTTATTAATGTTTTTCATTACCTTGCCAGTAATTATACTTATACGCAAGTTCATTAATATGTATGGTATGTTACACTATTTGATTATATATGTTTTTTACTGTTATCTACAGTCATTAGAAGCCTTTGGATTACTCTCCATTTTACATGACCCAGAAACTTGAATTTAAAATATAATCATAATAGGGCATATAAATAATATGTTACATAAATAGTCTCCCATTTATATCTATAATGATAGATTACATATATTATAATTTTTTGTTTAGAATATAGGAGCCTTGTGATCTTGTATGTACAGTGTGACTTGATACTAGATTAGTTATGTATTCTTATTATCCAATACACCCACATATATTACAACCTTACAAATTAAATGAGGTCTAGAATGGAGAAGATTACTTAGAGCTAACTCTTTTTATAATTTATTAACATATATGTACTATAATTTTATATCTTGTCATCAATACTTTTAAATTATAAGGTTTGAGATATACTCTTTTGTTAATACATTCATTTACATGATTACTTTGATCTAGATATATTACAACTTTACTACAATATTTATGTTTTACGTGCACCTACCAAGGCAAATATATATTATAGTGTTAGATTAACAGTATTTTCTTTATTTGACACAATTTCGAAATAACTATATAGGAGTTTGTGAATACACATGTGAATGGGGTTAAGTATGTCGGGCATCTTGTTATTAGATTATTGTGTAAATATGTTTAGCTTTGTTAACTTTATTACAGTCCTTCTTAGGACTTTACTCAAAATTTCTTTTGATACATGGGATTTATTGGTGACCAAGTACACACATCACACATATAGTTATCTATATCTTCCTTCTTTAGAGAAGTTAAGGTGGGTAGGCACTGGGGTGGGGAGGTGGGAAGATTTTGAGACTAAACTCAATTCTATTTTGATTCATACCTTTATATATAATAATTGCTGTACTGAGACTAAGTTTTGTTTTTTCTCTTCCTTTTTATATATTTTTTTTCATGCACAAACATTTATTCTCCCGCATTTCTTCTAACAGACCTTTGATAATCACATGACTAATTTATTAACAATTGATTCCTGGAATGTAAGAGGGATTAAGAACAAAGCTAATAAATCTTTAATATGTAATTTAATGTATAAATCACATGCTAATATATGTTTTCTGCAAGAAACACATATTCCTAGGGATGACTGGTACAGAGAAAAAAACAAAAAATGGGTCAAAAAAACAATAGCTTCTGGTGACACTTCTAATTCCAGGGGGGTGGCTATTATAATTAAACAAAAATTTCAGGGGAGTATTATTGAAGAAAAACATGACAATGAGGGCAGATGGTGCTACTTTACCTCCACCATACAAAATCTAGATAAACCACTTTTGGTGCTAAATATTTATGGTCCTTGTAGTCATCAACATTTTTTTATTCTACAAATACATAATATTCTCTCTTCTTATAAAGATCACTATGTTATTGTAGGTGGAGACTGGAATGCTGTAATTAACTCAGTTATAGACCGCACTAGATGTTCCTCTTCTTATAATCAACAAGCATCCCTTGCGCTGGAGGACCTAATATTGGACCATAATCTTATAGACCCTCTACAACTTACTAAATACTCAAACAAAAAAGATATATATATATATATATATATATATATATATATATATATATATATACATATTACTCAAAATGTTATCATTCATGGTCAAGGTTAGATTTCTTTCTTATATCTACTTTTTTATCACAATTGTTATTAGACTTTAGTATTGATCCCATATTTCTTTCTGATCACTCTAAAATCTTACTAAAATTAAATATGGACTTTAATTCTAGACACACTTTCAAACAAAATAATTGGACTTTGAATAACAACTTGCTCTCTAATAAAGATATTAGCAAAACATGTATAGAAATAATTCAAGAAATGGAAAATAACCTAGATTTAACAGATATTCCCTATGATATACAGTGGGCTGCTTGTAAGGCTAGGTTGAGGGGAATGTTCATTAGTAAGGCTTCTTACCTTAAAAAACAAATTAACAATAAAGATAGATTCCTAAAACTAAAGATTCAGTCTCTTGAAACTCAATATAGATTAAATTCGGACCCCTCATATTATGAGCAAATTATACAATCTCAAAAAGAACTTCTTTTGTTACATCAAAATAACCTCTCAATACTAGAGCAAAGATTATTAGCTACGTACTCTGAATGGGCTCAAGTACCCTCCAAAACTCTAGCAAGAATAATTAAAAAAAACTTTGACAGGCCTAAAATATCGCCTATACAATACAAAAATCAAATATATAACACGGACAAGGAAATTTTGCAACTTTTTACACTATTATATTCTGATCTATATTCCAAGAAATCAAAAACTATAATTAATTGTCATATAAATAGGTTTCTAAGTTCTATAATGTTCCCTATGCTGAATGAAAAACAACCCAACATTTTGTCAGCTCCTTTAAGTCTCATTGAAATCTCGGACTCCATTGACAGACTCAAACCTGGTAAATCCCCAGGTCCAGACGGATTCACTCCGGAATTTTTTAAATCCTTTAAGTCAGTAATTACTCCCTTCTTGTTCAAGGTTTATAATTACATTAAAATAAATGACATAGCTGATCTCCATTGGAATACCTCAAAAACTATACTAATTTTAAAGAATAATAAAGACAAAATGGACCCCAATAATTACAGACCCATTTTATTAATTAATTTAGACATCAAAATTTTATCCTCTATTCTTGCTAATAGACTAAAGAAAGTTTTAACTTCTATAACCTCCCTATACCAAACGGGTTTTACATCTCACAGACATGCATGGGACAACACTCTTACTATGGAAGCCATTATACACCTTACGGAAAAGGTTAATAACCCCATTATATGCATTGATTCTTGATGCATCAAAAGCATTTGATAGAGTGAGTTGGGACTTCCTCTTTCAAACTATGACCTGTTTTAATATTCCTATATCATTTATAAATTTAATCAAAACTTTATACAAAGAATCCTTTACCAGATTGTATATTAATGGATCCACATCTATCCCTATAAAGATTACTAATGGTACAAGACAGGGCTGTCCTTTATCTCCTTTTCTCTTCAATTTGTATTTAGAACAATTACTTTTATACATAACACAAAATACATTTGATAGGATTCCTAAGGTTTTGAACACTAATTTACCTTTCTCAGCTTTTGCAGATGATTTAGTAATATACTTTCAAACACCTATCACAGATCTGAACAAACTTGTTAACTCTATTGAGAAATTTTCACTTGCATCGGATTATCACATTAATCCCCAAAAGACTCATATTCTCCCTTTAAACCATCTTGTCAATAAATCATACTTATTTCCTGACTCTCCTTTTAATATTACTTATGGGGTTAAATATTTGGGTATTCATGTGGATCAAAATAGCCTATCTACATTTCAAAATAACTTGAATAAAATATGGACATCAATAATGTTCGATATGCGTAGATGGGAACGACTTAACCTATCACTTTTATCCAAAGCTGCAGTGATTAAAATGAATATTCTACCCAAATTTCTCTACCAATTCAATTCCTCAGATCAAATCATTCCTAAATCTTTCTTTGATAGAGTTAATAAAGAACTAGCCAAATTTTTGTGGTTTCCTAAATCAGTTAGGATTTCTTATCATAAACTATCAACTTCTAAAGACAGGGGTGGTTTGGGTCTGCCAAATTTGTATCTCTATTATTTAATTGTTTCGGCCAACAAATTACTTTCCATTTCTAAACTGAACAATATTAATTACAATCAACTTCCAATTTGGGTTAAGCTATGGCATCAATATATTATTTCCAAAAACATTAACCCCGCTGCCATTCCATTCATCCCTATAGATATCATAAACACACTCAAAATCTCGAATTTCCTAAAACAAAAGATCAAAGCACTTCATGAGTTACTGAAACTTGTCAAGCTTGAAAATAGTCTTTATTTACTTCAACCACTTCACTTGAATCCCAACCTTAAATTAGATAATATGCCATTTAATCTTACAAACTACCCACTTATTAAAAATATGATTGTCTGGGATCTCTTGAAATATAAAGATTTGTCCCTGGCTAATCTGTGGAAGATACTGAAAGTCAACTGTAAATATACTATAATTCTATATCAATTAAGAGAAGTGGTCATGGCTAAATGTGTTCTTAATTTGCCAAAAGAACAAGATTTTAACAATTTAGATACGATAATTAAAACATTATCACTCCCTGAGAAAATGCTATCAAAATCATATAACATGTTAAACAAATTCATACAAGACTCATTATGTCTTTTTTCTAATTTCTGGGATAAACATAATTCTCAATTAACTGAGAAACAAAAACTCTTGGCTATTAGAAACACCTTGGAACACTCCCCTTTTAAGAAATTGATCTATACCCAATTGATGATAAATAATAACGCATATTACACCCCTTCCAAACTTAATAAAATCAATGCTAGTAAGTCTCCCTCTTGTCCCTGTTGCTCATTTCCAAAAGCTGACCTTCTGCATATTTTTTGGTATTGCCACTATGCTCGTAACTTTGGACTTCTTTGAAGGTAAGGTTACAGAAAATGGGATATCACAAATCCACCTTATCCTGGGAAACAGCAATTCTCCACATACCCTCGATACATCTTTCTAAATTAGACACGCATGTATTTATATTTATTTCCTCTCTCATAAAACTTTACATTTCCAAAAACTGGCTTGATCGCACTAAATTGAATTGGAATGCCTTTAGAACAATGGCTTACTCGTACATTTCTGCACATAAAACTATGTTGAAGAGTCCCAAAAAACTGGCTTTAAATAACAAAACTATAGAGAAGGTCCTCTATATTATTAATATCGATCAATAGTTTTTACTTTCTTGTCTTAGTACACTAATATGATTTATTTACCCTCATTCTTCATTATCTCATATGATTTATACTTTATTTAATCATTTGCACCTTGGTCACCATTTGTACATATTGTATATATTGTTGTTTTCTTTATTTTTCCACATTCATGAGTTGAAATGTACATCTATATGTTGTGTAACCTCAAATAACTCCTAAATGATTGTATTTACAACTTTTTGATGTTTGTTGTTATGTTATATTTTATAATTCAATAAAGAGATTTTTGAGAAAAAAAGAGCATATGTGCAATATATGTATTTAGCAAGGATTACTTTGAACAATTCTTACTCCTATTTGATAATTTTTAAAAAGTATAGTTATCATAAAAGAATATTTATATTTATATCCTAGTAATTTATTATATTTGACACATGATGGTATTATTATTCTTTTTCCTTTTTGTCTCTTAACCCACTATTTATCTCTCTTTATTATTTTTATTGAGAACCTGTCTTTGAAAGTATACATGCACACTGGAAACACAATCGAAAATATAATGTTCACACTTTGCACCCCTCTCTCATAACAGGATATGTTGCCCACATCATACAATAATAATGTTATCATCTATAAAGACCAGTATGACAAGGCAAATGCAAACTTCAGGGATGGCACAGTTATTAACTACTGTGTTCTGAGGATGAGAACCAAGTACTCACATATGGGTTAATCAACACAACAGCCACATTATATGTGTGTCTCTATGTATGTGTAAGTGTGTGTGCATAGTCAGAAGGACATGACTCTTCAGCAATCCAGTCACATGCACAACAAATATTTTGACAGTCAAGCATGTCTACACAGCCAGTTCATACAGGCCTCACAAACATACAGTGATGATGTTATCCATGCTACATTGTCCAGCAGCAGTGCAAAAGCCATACTTGTGCCATGGCAGTTGTGTTAATTATTGACTTCTCTAGCTTGTGTAACTAGTTAGGTAGAGATTCTAATCTTACTGGTGTGTGTGTGTGTGTGTGTGTGTGTGTGTGTGTGTGTGTGTGTGTGTGTATGTGTGTGTGTGTGTGTGTGTGTGTGTGTGTGTGTGTGTGTGTGTGTGTGTGTGTGTTTTCAGTTAGTTCACATTCTAAAGACCATTTTAGAACAGCTTGTGAGACACTCCTACTTCCCTCTTCTTAGCAGACACTGCTGATGCTATCAGCAAAAAGGTATTGCCTGACACTATGAAAGCAAGCCATGTGCTGTGGCACTTGCATTAAGTACTGTGTTCTGTAAAAATTTAGGTAGAGGTTCTAGTTTTACTGTGCTCAACTGGTATGTGTGTGTTCATTCAACAATCACTATGGTAACACATTTTAGAATGAAATGTGAGTCCACAGCTATGTCAGACACTCCTCCATAAATCTTCTTGTAACATACAGTGATAATATCATCCTGTATAAAGTGCACTCTGACAGTATTCAAGTCAAACTTGTGTTGTGGCAGTAACATTAAGCACTGTGTTCTACAGCTTCTGTAACTAGATATATGAGTTCAAATCTGACAGCAGGCAACTTGAGTGTGTATCTATCCATGTAATATTTCTGAGACAACTTTATACCGAGATGTGATTACTCATCCATGTCAGACACTCCTCCCAACATTGTTCATCTCAGCATACAATGATGCTACTCAGCATACAATGATGGTATCATACTCTATAAAGTGTAACGTTACATCGTTAAAGTCAAACATATGTGGTGGTGCTAATGTTACATTATATGTAATTCAGATTCTATACCTACACAGATGTAATGTGCAAATCAGGCCAAATCTATTGCTGTGTGTGTGTGGTTGGTGGTACATTACATTAATTGTATGATCTTTTGAATTGCTTTTCTTTTCACTACCACTTAGGAGAACCTTTAGTGTAGGATGTCCTCATCTCAAAGATGCTTACACACATCATGAAGTAGAGTCCTTCCATGAGTCTCTGCAAGACATATCCAGACCACTGGATGTGTGATTTCTAATTCTGTCATGAGGTGGTGCACATGTCACATATGGACAGAGGCAGTATGTAATGCAATCAAACAAATAAACCCGTATGCACATAGACTTACTATCTTCCATCATATAGATATAGGGAGTTTGGTCTAAATAGTATAATAATGGATAGGATTTTATGTGATGTTGGCCATTAACTTACTAATGTACTATCACTATATAAGCATTTCACGTGTCAATATTGCTGTCATCAACATGTGCTATGTTGAGGTGTGGATATATGGTAGGCCTATGAGTGGGCATTACAATCTGTGATGCGAGGTAATTTATTGATGACCACTGCTGCTATTTGATTACATGTTCCTTCCATAATATCTGGAGTAATATACCTCCTGAGAACTGTTGACATGGGATGATACTATGTATATTGCTGGCTTATTAAGGCATGTGTTTTTGTAGTGGAGCAGAACAACATTCTACTCAGTTCTCATTTAACCATTACAGTGACACCTGCAGTATGGCACATGTGTGCACATGTATACCTACCATCTTTAAATGCTCTGCGACATACATCAATATAAATTCACATTGATAACATGGGTAAATAAGTCTTGTTTCATCCACATGTTGTAATAATGTGATATACACAAAAATGACACATTTTAATTAAATTACAACCTTATGGAATTCATTGTGCACACAACCGAGTAGCTATTCTGATGGATTATTGAGGTGGTCATCAGCGCCATTATGTGACTATCAGCATTTGTGCCAGTAGCTGTTCTGCATGAGCCACAGACAACTCATTTGTAATGTGTTCATATATGTTATCAGGCCACTGAAACACAGCTTTCCAATGAAAAACATACAGGCATATGTTGTGCAATTGATGTAATTATGTAACATTGGTAGAGTTGTATGAATGTCTGAACAGTACCACTATGTGGCATGAGATACATAACCAATGTTGTATTTGGAGGTGTTGTCACAAATCATTTATTTAAATAAGTGTGAAATGTTAAGGGGAATGCACAACTAAGTGTAGAGCTGTTTGTAGATGCCACCAGCCATACTCAGCTGGATACAATCGACAATCTGCTATCTGATAGTTTGTCAAACACTTCACCATCCTGTCCCCACTCGCCATCAGCCAAAGTATACATGCAAATATTTCTCTTTTTTTTCCTCAGAACAGCAGCTCATGTGTGCTCTCTCATAGGCTACTAACACAGAATTAATGTGCCCTGACAACATCCCAAGTTGCCTATACCATGACTCAAAACCTGACCGAGCAGACACAGTTGGATCCCTACTTAAACACAGCCTCCAGACAGACTATGTTCTTGCACAAGGGTGTACAGCTACAGTCATCCATCTGAACAAATGGGGACCATTACCTGCTGTAGGGAATTATACACCCATAATCCTAACTAAACTAATCTGTGAGGCAGTTCAATGAATCATCATGAACCTTATCAAAAAGAACACAGGCAATCTCTAGACTGTGTACCAAACCCCTTTATTAATTTGTTAAGGCTACATTGTGTCTGTTAAATCTTGTTAACATCTTCTAGAAGGTCATCAAGGGCATGCATTAGGAAAAGAGTTTCATCCCACATAACTTGACCTCACCAAGACATTTGACAAAAATCCACACTCAGGTATTACAGAGAAGATGTCAAACATTGGGCATAAACATATATGTCACCAAGTGGTTAGACAAATAGATCACATACAGAGCATATAATGTCAAATTCTGTCAAGTCACCTCTAGGTAGAGTTCAGTGACCAGATCTGTACCTCAGGGTTCTGAACTAGGCCCTTTCCTGTTCAGTATTTAAGTCTCAAAAGTCAAGACAAACTTAGAAATCATTTGTCTAACTAACTATGTGAATGACTGCAAATTGCATGCAATCAATGAATCCAAGTATGCAGTTGATACTGCAGAAAGTATTACTACCATAAATGATTGTTTCCAGAGCCATGGAGACACAATATATGAACAAAAAGCATGATTATTTTTTTGAAAACAAATACACAAGCTAATTACAATAAAGAAAGCACATAGACCAAGTGTTATGTGACCTGGGTACACAGGTTGATAGTAAGCGGAACTTCCACCAGCATGTGACCACAGTGTTGACAAATCCTTTCTATGTAGTATATATGCTGAGTATGGGCAGGCCATCCAAATCAAAGGACATTATAGTGCCATTGTTCTCAGCCCTCATTACACCAAGAGTTGAGTGCAATACACTCTTTTGCATGTACCTCACCACTCACCTTCCAGGGATTATTTACTCAAGTGTATCAGTTTTCTCACAGTGTGCTTCCAGACATCTTTTTGTTGATGCATAAGTATTCTTTGTGATGCATATCTATTAGGAGTTGACAGTGCAGACTTCTCTTCAAGGTGTTATACAAGATACATGTGTGATACATCTTGCTGTGATGCACCCAGTAAATACATAGCTCACTGACAACATTGATGTCATGGGTTGCATTCATGCAAGTGTGGATTGTGACATACATGCCTCATGCAATCCTGTCAACTATGCAGGATTGCTACTAATTTAAAATACAAATGTAACACTGTCCCTCTTAACACCTCCTAAAAGAGGTCATTTCTGAGAAAGGTGTGCTTAATTTCCCTTATAGATTACTGACAAATGATTACAGTGGTACAAGTGTGTTGATGTAGAACATGTTAATAGCATATAATCACATGTTTTATGTCCATGACACAGATTAATAGTGGTATTATCCTGGTATTGTCCATGATTGTGCATGCTTCTGTCTACTGTTGTCCCTGAGCCTGTTGCTACGTGTCCCAATTTGGTGAGACATCTGCTGACATTACATTCATATTTAAGCAACTCTTTTGGCACACTTACACAATATGCACATATTCCCTGTTGTATATACCGTCCTTTTCTAAATGCCCTCTCCGGTGATCATGTAATGATGCTTATATTAGAAATAATCATCTCCACTGATATATGACCTTTTCTGAGAGTCACATAATATACAATAACTATGAAATGGTATGAACATACCCACACAGGAGGTGTAATCAGTAGTATGTACTGTAGTATGTACATATGTGATTACTGTTCATACTACAACTGTGCTGTCTTGGGGTGTATGTACATTGACATGCCCTTATTTGGTGTACATTACCATGCTTCACTTGTCCTCTTACCCATTCTTCATTCCTACTATCCCTGTATGTGACCCTTTTTAATACACCCACTTCCCCAGACTACTGTCTTTATAATGTGATCTATGTATCCTTGATGATCATCACCCCAAATCTTTATTTCAATATGGCAAAAACATGTTTGTACTTACATTGCATTGAGTACACATTTCTATTATGTGTTAGTAATGCTTTCATTGCCTTAAATTAAACCTTTCTAGTCATTGTGGCTGTCTGCTCAATCTTGCAGAACTAGTTTACCTGTAGGTAAACATGTATCAATGTGTTCATACTGCTTTATAGTTTCCTGGCCGGCAACACTGTTGCTAGACATGAAACCATGCTTGTATTCATGTAAGCATGATGACCGGCATGCATATGCAATTAGCACTGCTGCTCATCATGCAAACATGTAAAGTACATGTAGGCTTTGTGCTAAGCCTACATGGAGTTATTAAATCCCCAGGAATAACTTATTTAACCATCAGTTCTTCCCTCACTGTACTAAAATATGTTCCTGTTTTTGTTTTAATGATTTATACCTTATGTGTTTATACATTATCATGCATGTGTATGTTTTATATATACATTTATTTATTTACATATGTTATGTATCTATATATCTATATCTAATCTATATCTATCTGTATATATATATATATATATATATATATATATATATATGTGTGTATATATATATATATATATATATATATATATATATATATATATATTTATCTGCATATTATGTATATCGATATTTAAGTGTGTGTGGGGGGTTATGTGTGCATATGTGTATCACAGCAAGAGTTTCCCCTGTAGCCTTGGCTGGGGTCCCTGTCTTTGTGTGGATTTCCTTCTGGTGGTCCAGTTTCCTCCCACATTCCAAAGACATACAGTAGGTGGATCAGACACTTTAAATTGGCTATACGTGAGAGTGCACATGCAAGTTTGTAGTGTGGAAGAACTACCATGGCAGGGCTAGCCACACAGCAGTGTAAACCTTGGATCTAGATGGCTGTCATTGTTGAAGTGACACCCCAGCCCCATGGGCAAAAATGAGATAAAGGGGTTGTGGATGGATGGAGATATATGTGTGTGTGTGTGTGTGTGTGTGTGTGTGTGTGTGTGTGTGTGTGTGTGTGTGTGTGTGTGTGTGTGTGTGTGTGTGTCCAGCCATGTGCATGTATGTAGGTATATGATATATTCTTAGAAGCTTCTTTTTTCTTTCAGAGTCCCATCTACACCATACGTTTTCTATGGGACATCTAGCTATGAGTACAATGGGTGTAATGAATCAATAAGTTCAGGCACCTAAACACAATATCCAGTCCAGCAGATATAAAGTTTGAACATCATTAGTTCTATAATGGTGACAGTGATTCTCACAGGTAATGACATTAGATTTCTGCTCAATGTGGAAGATTTTAAGGTATCATTGATGGCACCTTTCCAGGTTCTTTAAATGATGATGACAAATCACTTACATTTTGCATCTATAAAAGAAAGTTTAGGGGTGAAAACAAACTGTTTATATATATTCTGGCTACAGTGAAGCTATCATAGACAGGGAAATCAATGCTTTCAACTTGGAATGAGATGTGGAGGTAGCTGAATTGCTTCAGCTCCAGTGCGCTATGCCTCTCATCCAATGTTGTTCAAGTACTTTACAGGCAAAACAGGAAATCCCTGCACTTCCAAGATGATTGTGAGCTAGCCAGCCTTGTTTTTCAGCTATCATATTTTAACTTTTCTCATTTATCCTTTTAATATATGTAATATAACCTTGTGCATATTTAAATCATTTATGGATCTGCTGAAGATCTATTTAGTTGTTGTTTTTGAAATAGTACTTAATGTTGAAGGCATTTTTTAATGTAATTTGTCACTATTCTTTCCTTTCTGTTTTTTTATTGTTGTAATGTATTCTTCTGTGGCTTCTTCAAAATCACTTCATGGTTTGAGATAATTTTCTCTTTTATCTGTCATTATTCATTCCAGAATGCTCTAAATCCAAATGATTCCCTGTGGACTACCTTCTGATCTTTAATATCATGTAAGAGGTTTCACTAAGTCTGTCAGTTCAGTGTGTGAAAGCTGTTCTGAGGACTGGGGTGATTTTCTAGTGACAGCAGTGATGACCAGATTGTTCTGGGTTGATTTTCTAGTGACAGCAGTGATGACCAGATTGTTCTGGGTTGATTTTCTAGTGGCAGCAGTGATGACCAGATTGTTCTGGATTGATTTTCTACTGACAGCAGTGACGATCAGATTGTTCTGGGTTGATTTTCTAGTGACAGCAGTGATGACCAGATTATTCGTTTAACTTCTGATGTAGCAAATCCTTACAAGAATGACCCTTATTTGAGTTTAGCAGAAAGTTCAGAAGATGGCAATGTCTGTTGATGTTGCGAGTTCTGTTAGGATAAAATGAATTTCTTCTGCTGATGACTACTAAATGATATAAACATATACATATGTATATACATATCCTTTTTTAAGTACATTCAGTCAGACATCACTTATCACTGTTGCTTCACAGTGATGCATTGTTGTCTTTGTTATTGTTTTGAGTGGCAGTACTATGCGTAAGGGTAAAGTGTATTTGTTTGTTATGCAGGGGAGAAATATAGTGAATGGTATAGATCTGTTGGAAAATTAGGTATGAATATGAAATAAGAAATGAGCATTGTAATGATGTCCACAAAAGATGTGTCCCACTCATTCTTACACACACATAGAAACTTGCATGCATACATAAGCACTTGCATGCGCGCACACACACACACACACACACACACACACACACACACACACACACAAAAGTTGCCCTTTGACAATCAAGTGAAATTTGGGGAATTATTTAAATTCCTTGGTATTTTTTTTTTTGTAGTTCTAGTTCGATTAATTTTAGTTTACCTTCTATGTTACTTATTTTTCTCCATTTAGTTTTTTTATAGAATGATGCTTGAGAAACAAATGGTAAGCTTACAAAAACAACAAAATGAGATTCTAACGCAACAATATACATTCCTAGAACTAAGAATGCTATATAAATATGCACAGACCTCCTCCAAAATGCTAGCGAGACATATTAATGTTAGAAAACACCCTTGTAAAATACAAGAAATAAATTATAAGGATAAAACCCTTAACTCAGGTAGTGAAATAATACAGGCTTTGGAAGAAATATTTCAAAACATCTATGGTCCACAAGATCATATCCATGATGGCCTTTTCCAAAAATTTGCAGACAACTTAGAATTCCCTCAGATTACTGATACTCAATCTAACAACCTAAAAAGTCCATTAACAGTAGAGGAAGTAAAAAAGGCTATTGGAAAGCTAAAACTAGGGAAAGCTCCTGGTCCTGATGGGTATGTAGCAGAGTTCTATAAACACTTCAAACAACAATTAGCACCAATAATTTTAAAAATATACAACCATATAATAGAATTTGGGATATCAGACCTATATATTAACAATTCCAAGACCATATTTATCCCAAAACCAAACACTGACTCCAAAAATCTGAACAACTACAGACCCATTGCTCTGATAAATATAGATTTGGAGATACTTTCAACAATTCTATCATACAGAATACAGAAAATGACTCCACATATAATTTCACCTGAGCAACTAGGCTTTATGAGTCTGAGACAAGTATGGGATAATATGCTAACCATTGATGCACTAACCCACCTATGCACTAAGGACAAATCCCCTAAATATGCTTTATCAGTAGTGCAACAAAAGCCTTTGACAGAGTCAATCAAAAATTCCTCCTTTTTATACTTCGACAATTTGGATTCCCACAAAAATACATAACAATGAACAAAACACTATATAGTAAGGCAACTACAATACTGTATATTAATAAGAAAACATCTATCCCGATAAATATTGTTAATGGCACCAGACAGGGATGTCCACTCTCACCAAACCTGTTCAATTTCTATACAGAAGCACTACTTCTACTAATTAGTCAAAGAACATACCATCACCTTATTTCAGTATCAAAACCCAAATAAATTATACAGCCTTTGCAGATGACCTAAATATTTACTTTCAATACACTAATACTGATCTTAGTAAAATCTTAATTTCTCCCAAATATCTAACTATGCAATTAATCCTAATAAGTCAATTATCTATTCACTAAACCCCCTCAGCCATAAGAAATTAATATAAAAGTGGAATATACTTTGAAATATTTAGGTATAATCTTTAGTCATAAACAATCAGATATGATTAATAACAACATATTTAAAACTTGGACTAATATAGTCTGCAACATTAGCAAATGGGAAAAGCTTCATCTATCTACTTTATCAAAGGCCTCAGTCGTCAAAATAAACATACTCCCTAAAGTTTTATACCAAATGAATGTCACTTTCATGAAAATTCCAGCTTCCTTCTTTAATAAAATTAAAGTTCGACTAGCAAAATTCATATGGTACCCGAAGAATACAAGAATTGGTTACAACAGACTAATACCCCCAAAAGAAAAAGGAGGTCTAAGCCTTCCGGACTTCCAACTCTACCATGAAATTATTAATGCTAGCCCCATTATTCAAATAGCTAACTACGATCCATTGGGTAATGAATGGTACCCACCATGGATTAAATTATTTCACCAAAATATTATTTCATCTAAAATTAAACTGAAAGTGATTCCCTTCCTAAACCAAGAAACCCTTAAGAAATTAAAAATTCACCCAGTTTTAATCAATGTGTGAAATTTTCAAGAAACTGCTAATATCATTAAAACTAAAAGATATGATTACTCTTCTTCAAGCAGTACACAACAATCCTAATATAAAAGTAGCAAACTCTATGTTAAACTTAGATAAATATCCATTAATAAAAAATCATACAGTAAGGGACCTCTACCAATTACAAAGTCTATCAATGGAAAACATCAAGAACACTCTTAAAGCAAGTAATACATACAATGTGATAATAAAACAAATCTTATACCTAGTTAAAATAACTAAGGATATTATTGTATATGAGCACGATATCAGAGTAGCACAACAAATTCAAAAGTTGCTCTTATACAAAAAGAAAATGCTCTCAAATACGTATAAATTAATAACTAAAATAAAATACCAAAATACAATCCTATTTTCAAAGTATTGGGAAGAAAAATGCGGTAACTTGACAGAAAATTAGAAGAAATTAACCATTGGAAACACCATAAAACTGACCCCATTTAAGAAACTACTATACACTCAGATCATGATCTTCAATAATGCATAGCATACACCCGTCCATCTTAACAAATTTAATCCAAGTCATCTTATTATCCTTTTTGTCCTAATAAAGAAGCTGATATTTTACATATCTTCTGGAGCTGCAAAAAAGTTTATAAACTGAGGTGCTCACTGAGATTCCTCTTCGAAAAAAACAGGCTACTCAAAATCTACACTATCATGGGAAACAGCGACACTACATATTTTTAAGAGCAATAATAATAGCCTCACTAAACACATCACTATAACGCGGTGTGCCTTATTAAAATTTTACATAGCTAAAAACTGGCTGGACAGATCCAAAGTTAATTGGACAGAATACAAGAACATGGCAAAAAAACATGTATTAGCTAAGAAGCTATATATCAAAAGTCAAAAGAACCAAGCATATTATCAGAATTACTGTAAAGCTTTAATTGATATTTTATCATGAAGGGCACAGTATGCGAATATACATAAAGTTATTATATACTCTCTTTAGTTAAAAGTAGTAACAGCATCAACTAAGGTGACTTTTTTGTAAATATTTATATAATGTATAGTAGTGTAGATTTTTTGTGTATTATTAGGTTGGTGTTATGCTTCAAGATATACTCTTATTGTATTAACATAATGTATAAGTCAATTGCTTTACTATATTCATGCCTCATGACTGAATCATAACACAATCATAACTTCATGGTAATCCTTTGTTATCAACTTCAGCTAATTTAAAATTGTTTTTTTTTTTTCTTTTTATCACAGTGTGTGAACACCTAGCTTAATAACTTGTTAATGTTATGCAAATTGTAACATCAACAACTTCTATGTATTGTATATCTTTTTTATTTCAAATTATGAAAAAAATTAATAAAAAGATATTTGAGAAAAAATTCCTTGGTATTTAATGTGAACTTTTTTCAATTCTCCAGAAAATGTTGTACACAAAGGTAGGACATATGTGTAGTCAGGTTTATGAGGGGCCACAGCTTATTCCTGAAACTGTTTGGAAGTTGAAAGATAGAGGGTGGAATGATGATAAATGCTTGGAGTAGATCATAAGAATAGATTTCAATGTTCACATGGTGCTCATGTATGAAGTACGCAGCAGTATTGTGATAAAGGCCTGCCTGAGTGTGTGAAAACACAGTTAGGGACATTCTACAATATTTTCTACAGCTGAGAATTATGCATATCACAACTAGCAATTTATCTTGACGTAAACACCTGAAAGTAATGCATAAATAAGTGACTATTTCCACAGAAACAAAATTCACTGCTCATGCTTTAAAAAAAAAAAAACTTCACTAGTATGAGGCTACTGGTAGTATAATATACACAAATAGCCTGCTTCACCATTGCACAAACTTAATGGTAACTCATTGAAAAGAAGTGCCATGTAAAATAGTAAAACACACATCTATAAAAAAAGGATGCCAACATGGAAGCCCATACACAGAGAAATAATCTAATTACAAAATCAGTATCACTGTTCAAGATATTGCAAGATATATTCCACATAGTCATAAAAAGGATTCACTACTCTACATCTTCTCAATCACTTTAATTTCTGATAAACTAGGAATTTCAGGGCTTGGCAGTGTTTCTTTGTACATCCAAGACTAGAACAGTTTTTGCTGGAATGATCATATGATCACAATTGCTCATGATCCGCTGGTAGATACTAGCCAATAATGTCTATCACTTTCTAGTGATATTCAGGTGCTGATCAAACATGAAATCCATTTCTGAACTTATCCTGACATTTTTTCTGTTGATTAAAATATCCAAAGTTTCTCTATGGATAGCATGGCAAAGAAACAGAACTACTTAATTATTTATTTCCAGTTATTGTTAGATAGGCAAGTTTTCTAACTTTATAGCTTCAAGTACATTTGATACCTACTTCTCTGCTATGATTTGCTTAACCTATAGTTTATCTGTGGTTTTGTATTTATTGTTCATGTTCGCATTGTTCAATTACTTCTACTTACCATGGCTTTTTGTGTAACTACCATTTTAAATATTCATGTCCATGGTCATTCAACTGTAGCTCCGGAGTGTTACTATTGTCATTAGCTGATTATCCCTTTTCCATTTTGGATCTTATTTACTGCCATGGGCATAATCTTATTACATCCTGTTGTGGGGATTGTTGCTTTGTTTTTAATTTGTAGAGCTTAGCTGTGGTGTTCACATTGTACTTACTCCAGTTATTACATTTATCGTGTATTTTGTTCTTCTTTTTCCTCACGTTTAGTAAGGCATGGTGCATAGCTAGTTTAATAAATACAGTTTCTATCAATTTTAATGATCCCTCTGTTTAACTTGGGTGGCTAAAGAATTATTTTCTTTGTCTGCAGACATGATACCTATTATTCTTTTTAAATCCTTGAATGTTTACCTACTTATTAAAACACACTTATACAATTCATGGGTTATTCCAGTATAGGTTTGGTGGTGGTTGTTTTATTTAGATGCCCTCAAGAGGTATCATTTCAGTTGGCACCACATCCTATAAATTGCCTTATTGATGTACTTTATTTTTTCCATACCATTTTCACACAGACTGTTTTTATGGTAATTAAATTGACTAAATGAACTTATGTTATCCTTTTCTGTTTTCCAAAATGAAAATTAATCTGCTTTTACTTTCTTTATAATTATGACATCCACATACCTTATTTATCCAAAACTGCTGCTGCTAGAACTTATCAATGATATATAAACTTATTTTTGAACTGAATAGTCAAATGTGCATTTTAGCAGTATAAGCATTTTGGTAATATCCTGTGATTAAACGCTAGACTTGTAACTGACATTATTTCTTTTATCATTGGAAGCATTGTTGCATTTCAAATGAGCAGGAGATTTATATAGCATATGTTTCTATTTGAAGAAATGTAAATAAGAAATGTTTCTTAGACAAATGGACTGGCACCTCACCTAAGTGTCATGTTTAATTATAGCCTCACCTCAAGCTTCATGTCCACAGAGTGGCACAAAGCAACAGTTATCACACTCCACAAGGGGGGATCCACTTTGGATCCCGGGAATTACCACCCCATCAGTCTGATGAACATGATCTGCAAGGCCATGGAATGCATTATCATGGAATTTATAAACAAAGACATTGGCAACTTCAAACACTGGACCCCACCCAGTTTCAGTTTGTGAAGCGACGATCTTGTCTTCTGAACCTAACTGGCTTCTTTGAATCAGTCTCCAGAGCTGTGGACAAGGTTAAGGCAGTCCACACAGCCTATCTGGACCTTGCCAAGGCCTTTGACACCATCCCCCACTCTGAAATCATAGATAAACCTGCTAAACTGGGCATTAATCCCTATGTCACGTGATGGGTTGCCAACTGGTTTACTGACAGAACCTACACTGTAAAAGTAGCTGACTCCATATCCAGCTCCAGATAAGTGACAAGTGAAGTACCTCAGAGTTCAGTCCTGGGACCGCTCTTGTTTGGCATCTACTTCTCTGAAGTACAGGCCAACACTAAGGGAGTCTGGCTAATAAAGTTCGCAGATGAATGCAAACTGAGAGACATTATTGAATCCCCAAATGATGTGGATATTCTACAAAAGGGCCTATCAGAAACAGATGCTTGGTGCCAGAGCCATGGGCTTTAATCTCTATGTCAATCGATGGGTTGCCAACTGATTTATTGACAGAACCCACACTGTAAAAGTAGCTGAATCCATATCCAGCTCCAGATAAGTGACAAGTGAAGTACTTCAGAGTTCAGTCATGGGACCGCTCTTGTTTGGCATCTACTTCTCTGAAGTACAGGCCAACACTAAGGGAGTCTGGCTAATAAAGTTCGCAGATGACTGCAAAGTGAGAGCTATTATTGAATCCCCAAATGATGTGGATATTCTAGAAAAGGGCCTTACAGAAACAGATGCTTGGTGCCAGAGCCATGGGCTTTAATCCCTACGTAACTCGATGGGTTGCCAACTGGCTTACTGACAGAGCCCACACTGTAAAAGTAGCCGACTCTGAAATCCATCTCCAGACAAGTGACAAGTGGAGTACCTCAGGGTTCAGTAGTGGGGCTGCTCTTGTTTTGCATCTACTTCTCTGAAGTACAGGCCAACAGTAAGGGACTCTGGCTAATAAAGTTCGTAGATGACTGCAAACTGGGAGCCATTTCTGAATCCACAAATGATGTAGATATTCTACAAAAGGTCCTTGCAGAAACAGATGCTTGGTGCCAGAACCATGGGCTCAAGCTCAATGCCAAGAAATGTATAGTTATCCACTTTGGAAAAAACATGTACCCATGAATTACCACATAGGTGGCAGTACACTAAACCCCGAAAGTGTGATAAGAGTCTTAGGGACACAGGTGGACAGTGGTACAGCACCACAACAGTCAGCAAATCCTTCTATGTGGCACACCTCATCACTAAGGGCTTTTTATCCAGAAAAAAGGAGGTCATTGTCCCACTGTACTCATCCCTCATTAGACCCATTATAGAATACAACGCCCCATTTGGTATGTACCTCTCAAGACAAAAGGCCACAGAAATACCTCACTAAAAATCACAGGCCTAAAGCAGATGCCCAATGCTGACCATCTAAAAAAACTCCAGCTATACTCTGTCACATATCATCTACTCAGAAGCAATCTCTCTCTCTCTAGCATACAAGGCCGTGTCAAACCCAGAGCTGTTGGACATATTACACTTAAAGAAATCCCAATCCCTTAGAGCTGCATGCTCCAGGTATCTAAACCTTGTCATCACAATGAACAAAACATGCTGGAGGGATAGGTTCCCGACCCAGAGACTCCCCAGACTCTGGAATAGACTGCCCATACATGTCAAGCAGAGTGCCTCTTTGGCCCTCTTCAAAAGGAACCTTGACGATTGGATGGGAGATAGGAAATTCACCCAGGGGATCATGTCAGTCTCCGTGCTAGATATGGGCCCAGGGAAGTAAATACTGTGGGAAGAAATGGCCAGGGAATTGTTATGGCTAGGCTTGTATAGGCCCAAGGGTCAATAGCCTAATACCAACCTATGAACCTATAAAACTGTATGAATAGCTACAGTATTGAATGGATAGAAAAACAAGGTCATAAAATTGTATTTCTATCGGTTAACTAATTTTTTATACTAATGAAATACATAAAACAAGCTTCTCTAATTATTAAGATTTATTTGTCATCTTCTTCTATTCTCCCACAGTTATTAATGTCAGCATTTATTACAGCTCTTAAAGTTCTTCATTTTTTTTAAATGTTAATGTTTGATAAAAATGTTTCAATCTAATACTGATTTGCATTTGTATTTCCTCCCACATGCAGTTCATTAGAAGTACATTTAATAAACATACAGTGGTATTTATAATAGATGATACCTGTGTATTCAACATAAATTGTCAAGTATTACATGCCTGATATTACATGCAATCTGCACATCACATTCCTATACATGAAATAGACATATAAGAAGACTACATCTCAAATAGTTATCTGACATTGGGGTCTTGGAAAAAGAAGCTATTTATTAAATGGGAAGGACTTCCTTTACTCTTATGTCTTCCCTTACCATAGGCATGCATTTGTTAGCTGTCTGTATTAAATACACTAAATATGCATTATATTCTATTACCAAATAAAGTTCATTAGAATATGAATTGTTACACTAAAATACTTGACACCTGAACAGAGTTATTAAACAATAATTCCTCTCTATATTTGTCACATACATTACCTATATCATCACTGTATGTCCCCTTTATCATAACCTCTCTCTGAAAAAAAATGAATCAAATTATTAAAGGCATCCAAAAATAAGGCCATCTCTCACATATACATCTAGCTCTTAATAATTCACTATGTGGTAGAGAAGAAATTAAAGAAAGGTAATGACTGCTATTCCCATATAGAATAATATTTGCACTGGTGTTTATCTTGTATATTCTTGTAATTATAATACTTGGACCTTGGACTAATAGAGCTATATCCAAATAATGAATATTTTCAAAACTTGTCTGCTAGTCAAATCACGTTAAACATGTTATAATTTAATTATGTCATAAATATGTGAAACAATTGTATATTTCCAGAACAAATTAATTGCAGGCTGTCTATGTATCATTTATAAAAATAATGATTTAAAAAAGGCTTACTATTATGCACATATTCCAGTTCATAAAACTCCTTAATGAAGTTGGCAAAAGATGAGGTAAAACTTATACCCATTGTAGTACCTTCTTATTTGGAGCTAAGACTTGCAGTCAAAAGTGAAGGAATTATGTGTCAAATAGAAATGTACCACTTCAATAATACAATGTCCTGTTGGATAATATCATAAAATAATTGAAGTCCTTCAAATACTCTGCCTAATACTAATATATAAAGTTTGATGTCAATGGTGACCCCAAGTATTCCTGATCCTACTGAATGTTCTCTAAATCCCTAAGCAAATAATTTGTATCTGTTACAAAGGAACCTAATTTCACCACTTCTTTCATGAAGATGCCATTGGTCACTCAACTAATCTTTTGTAAACAGCCTCCTTTCTGTCCATTACTGGACAACTAGTGAGATCAGTTAGGTTGCTATGGAGCTCTGGTAGGCCATAAAAGTTAACAAAATTGTTTCTTGTTGAAGTAATGTTTTATGTGCTTGTAGTGTTATAAAATTAAGGCAAAACCCCTTAGCAAGAAGATGCTGAAATTCTTCTTCAGTCATAATAGCAAGATGATGTTGAAATTCTTGTTTGCTCATAAAATGGTCTTCTTTTTTAACCACATGTATGTTTCTTTATGAGGTATGCAGACAATTCACATTGTAAGATAATGTGCAACAATTAAAAATCAGAACATTCACCCTTTTTTGTCATTTTTATAAGGATTTCCTCATTAACACTTAGGTGCTGAAATTCTTCTTATTCAGACCCTGTTAAATCACATGCAATGAAGATATTGGGAAAGCATGTGATGAATCTGGAGAGGAATGATTTGCTGATACTCTGTTTATGTGCACATCAGACTAACAATTCATGTACTAATATATTTCATTCTCCTTCATGTTTTTTCCATGTAGTTAAAGTATATTTATAACAGACGTACTGTCGTAGTTTTTAATATAGTCAGACAAAGTTGGTTGAGTGGATTGGGTTGAATGTCAGCCAAATAAAAATGAACAGACCCAAAGGATGTCTGTGCCTGTCCAAAATATTATGTAAATGTGGGTCTATATTAGTTCCTTGAAATACATATTCAACAAATATGCATTTATTGACAGATAAACAGCTAAATTAATTATAGCAAAGCATGGAATTTTTACCAAGGTTAGGAAGCACTGGGCCATCACCACAACTTTGCCCTTTTCCCCACTGTAGTGCAATCTTAGTCCTGGTATATATAGTTGGGGGGGTGTAGGGTCACCCTCCCCCACATTGGGGGTGTGGGGTCAAAGTCCCCATGTGTTTGGGTTTGATTTAGTGCAGTGTATGTTTAGGGGTGCTAGAGGATCAGTGGTTCCTAACCCTGGGAAAAATTCCATGCTTCGCTGCAATGAATTTCACTGTTTAGCTGTCAATGAATATGTATTCAACTAATACATATTTCAAGGAACTAATATAGACCTGTAAATGTGGTAAAGACATGCCTTGGTCAAGTTTGAGTGGTACAAGTTTAATGGCCAAATACTGATTGGGGCTGAATAATATGTAGGAAACAGGGGATAAGAGAACATTTCTTTGAAAAATTTACTGTATGCAAACTTAAAAAAAAAACTTACAATTTGTAGTAATGGTGAAGGATTTGCAAATGAAAAAAATGAAGTTTCAAGCCTTTTATAGAGCCATGTTGAGAGTGTATTCCCAAGAGGTCAAAAATATAGTTTCAGATTCTAAGGAATCAATGAAAGTGATTACAGACTCTGAACCCAGCCACAATGAAAGGGGTAGCTCTACTAGGGCACTCTAAGAATGAGAATGGCTTTTGGCATTAGATGAATGCTTGTCTATGAATTAAGTGAAAGCATTGTGAAGATCAGTGGATCAGGAAGCGTTCCAGATTTTCAGGCAAAAAACTGGTGCAAAAAAAAAAAACTGTATCATGTAATTGAATTAGCAAATGGTACACTCCTTAAGAATTTACTTGGATTGTGGAGTAATTAGACTGTCATGCTTTTCTTGGAATTTAATTGGGCTGACAAGTTCAAAGGTCAGAGGGTGTGGAGTAACTATGGTAAAATGTACTTTGTTTACATTTAAGAAGGACCATACAAAGATAAGCCTGTGATTTGAAAACCTGTTTATGTTTTTGGTCATTAGCATACTGATGATATAAAAATGAATTGTGATTAAAATATTAAACAGGATGAATTGCAAGTTTAGTATGCAAATGAACATTGATAAATAATGGGCTAAACTTTAACTTTAATTAATGAGGTGAAGGGGCTGCTGTTCCTACTTCTGAGAACATGGCAACAACAATAGTGAAATGATGAATTGTATAGCTTCATAGGTTCATAGGATGTTACTAGGCTACTGATGCAAGGATCTTTACAAGCTCAGCTGTAAAATCCCAATATAATGCTAGATGAGAGATATTCTCTATGCCCATGATTTTTCTAGCAAGAATTGCCCATGTCCAGGAGAGAAGCGGGGACAGTCCCTGGCAGAAATTTATAGTTTCCCATCCAGACATATCTTGAAAGTATAAGGATATCTGTTGTAGAAAAGCATATTTATGTATTGCAAAAGTTATAAGGCATGTAAATTAAATATAAATAAAGCAGTAAAAGAGCTAAATAGTACACAGTTCAATTGCCAGATATCTAGAATCAATTGAAGGGACATGATAGTAATTTGATGGCCACGGAACATATACCTTTTTCTTTAGTGATGAGCAGGGCAGACATATTATTGTCTGTAAAAGTAGGTATGGTATTTAATGGTTTTGTGTGCTTTTTAAATGTGCTGTTAAGAAGTATTTATATGTTTTAGAGACAGTGCAGGCTACTAAACAGAATACATATGGCTGTATTTGGTAAATTTGCCTTTACTTGTCAATAGATGTTGTATAACCTTAAATGTGAATGGCCAAACTAATCAAACCAAACTGCAAAGGATTATTTCCTATTTATAAACTTTAAGTGCATAAGTTGCACACATACAAGAAATAGATTTAAACACAGTCACATGTTGCATTAGTGTGAGGTTATTGGACTAAAGAGTCTGCATCTTCATTAGAAGGAGATCATAGAAGGGGGTCTGGATGGAGAGATGATAAAATCAGCAAGCAAAGGAGAGCAATACTGCTGTAACTGAATTCATCCTCAAATCTTGATGAGTACCTTCACAAGGTGGGCCGTGCTTTTATAAAATCTCACCTACGTGACACTGATATATAGACTGTATTCTATACAGAATATATCATAGACAGAAGTAGGTAAAAAAGACAGCTGAGCGCACAAGTCCCAGGATAAAAATATGTCCAATCATGGTAGGTGCACTGGTACCAGGACTGGAAAAATGACAGTGTAGAATCATTCCTACAATGGGGTTAGGGCACACTCAGGAGGAGGATCCCCCCCACCCCCCCTTGTAGAAGTAAGGAATAGTCCACAAAAACCACAAAAACCAAGAGGCCAAAAAAGGGCTATAAAGATGATAGAGTGGACTACAGAGGATAAGAAAGAAATTATATGTTGTTACTATTATGCAACAAGTCCAGAATTTCTGGATAGAATAAATTCAAAAAGATTAAGAGAGAAATTATAGGAAAAAATATATGCAAAAGAAAAACTGTCAAAAATTTCAAATGGAAATCGGTCTTCATTAATACAACAGATTCATAAAAAACACTATATTGACCAAGAAACCTTGGGCTATTTGGAAAAAAAAGCAACTGAGGAAGTCAAAAAATATATAGAACAAAACCTAGAGATTTTTGAAGGGTATAAAAAAGAAACATGGACATGGGAATGGAAGAGATATCTGATACTTTGTAATATTTATACAAAGGATAAAGCCAAACTAATCAATACAAAAAAGCAGCACCAAAGATATTTGAAGAAAAATAAGGCAAAGGCACCCAGATATGGAAAATTTCACAATACAAAAAATAAGATCACAAAGGGACAATATAGAACAGAAGAGTTGTAAAGAAGAATTTAAACAAATAGAAGCTGAAGTTATAGAATAACTATGCAGTGAAGGATCTGGTATAGAAAGCCTAACACAAGTTATGTCACAGCATGATGGAACAATGAGTCCCCAAATTAAGGGGAAACAAGTGAAGTGGAAAACATCTGAAGAAATATGTACATGAGAAAGAAAATTAGATTTAATATGGTGCAATATTATGCAAAGAAGAAAGCAAAACTATTCAATGCAAAACAGCGGCACCAAAGATATTTGAAGAGAATTACAGGCAAAGGCATCCAAATCTGGAAAATGTTACAATATGAAAAGTAAAAAACCAAAGGTGGTGAAGTAGAAAAGACGATTAGTAATGGAGAAGTTAAAGAATTAGAAAGTGAAGTTATGGATTACCTGTGAAGTGAAAGATTTACTAGAGAAAATCCAACTCTGGTAACGTCACAGCATGATGGAGCAGTGAGTCCCCAAATTATGGAGGAATAGTTGGAATGGGAAGCATTTAATCAGTTGACACATGAAGATATTCTGTTGCCTTCAGTAGGAAACCAGTACAAAAGTTCAGTTGGAGTTGCACAGTAAGGGATAGAAAAGCAAGCAGTGGCAACTCTGATGCAGTCAATGCTGTGGACTGATCGGCCAGCGAGTTTCCATATGAAAGAGCATCAGATGACGCCAGATGCATTTAAAGAGAATATGTTACAGGAAGATGTTTTAAAACTTTCTGTAGAATGCTAGTAATAAAGAATGTGCCCTCCAATTACAAGAAAATTATCTAAGGGAAAAGGTTGCTTGATTTAATAGAGATGGAAAGACATATTAAGACTGATGGAAAAAACAGAGCACAGAAAGTCAATAAAACCCAAAATGTTAGAAGTCTGATAAAGCAAATGAACAAAGTAATCAAGTCTGTTAACAGAAATTCACATGATATAACAGAAGTAACAGGATATGATACTGTACAGCAAAATTAATAATATATAAAGTCTGACCACAAAATATGGAACAATAAGGGAAAGGAAGGGAAGAAATCAAATGCCATTATGTAAGCATTGAATAGAGAGAGTTACAAAGCAATTAAGACAAGAACTGTCAATGTTAGAAGACTATAGAAGATGGAACAGATCAACACAAATATTTAGAAAGATAGTAATGATAAAAACAATGCACACTATTGCAAATAATAAACTAAAGATATCAGCACAAGCAGAAAAACACAGAAGATATGCAGATAAATATAAAGGAAAAGTACGAAATAAGCAATTTACTGATGATCCAAAAAAGTTTTATAGAGCATAGGGAAACAGAGCAAAAGGAATAGAAACACCACCAAAAAAAAGAACAAATAGACACATTTTGGAGAAATATATACGTTCCCTTTTGAGCATAACAAAGATGCTGAATGGATAAAAGAAGTAAAAGAAACAGAAAGGAGTTCAAATGTACAGGATATGAAATAGGATTAAGAAAACAGCCAGAGAAACTGAAACAAAACTAAGAAAAGTGACTAACTGGAAAAAAATCAGGCCCAGATGTAGTACCTAACTTCTAGCTAAAAGTATTAACACCATTGCACAAAGAATTAGTCCGGAGTAAGCAC
Organism: Protopterus annectens; assembly: GCF_019279795.1. Classification (NCBI taxonomy): domain Eukaryota; kingdom Metazoa; phylum Chordata; order Ceratodontiformes; family Protopteridae; genus Protopterus; species Protopterus annectens. Next base: position 835,241,980 of record NC_056727.1, on the reverse strand, counting down.
GACTTATATGCACACCTTGAATACACACTAACCTGGTTAACAACTGGAAAGACGATATCTTTCCTTAAGTTTGAACCTGAAAGCTATCCTAAAAACCATAGATCAATAACTTACCTTCCAACAATATATAAACTGTATACTGGAATTGATGTGGACAGAGTTTCTAGTCATTTGGGAGAAAACTCAATCAAGGCAATAGAACAAACGGGTAACAAAAGAAAGTCATATGGATCAAAGGATCAGTTGTTGTTAAAGTGATAATACAGAATTGCAAAAAAGTGAGAAATCTAAATATGGCATGCAAAGATTACAAAAAAAAAGCATTTGACAGCATCCCATAATCATGGATAAAGGAGTGCTTACAGATGCATAAGATACACACTGAATTGATTAACCTGATGAAGCATACTCGACGTATGTGAAAGCACTCGTTTTTTGGTCTTGCATTGTGGAATAAAAGCTCTATTTTCTTATATTGTGGTGGATTCCTTGTTTTTTATCTAGTACACTGAATTGATTAGTTATATTACAGTGACCATGAAACAGTGCCAAACCGCTTTGCAGTGAAGCCATGAAAAAGGACAAATTATTATATTGTTTTAGTAGTTTATGTCAGATATTTCATGTGAATGTTTTATGTATATATTCATTTAGTTTTTGTATGTATATTTATATTGACAATTTATCACTGGTTCTTTAATTTTTTATTGACAATTCAACATGTGATTCATTGAAAAGGATATACAATATTGTCAAATGGGTAGATGGATCTTCTGAAGAAGTTCACGTTTATTAAAGTGAATGAAAGCTAATACAAAGTGTCCGTGCTTTCCTGACGATAGTTGGTACCAACTTGTTGTATTAAAATTATTATTCCAGGGTGACTCTCTGTCACTGCTGCTCTTTTGCCTTGGCCTTAACTCGTTAAGCTGTCTACTTAACAGATTAGTTCATGGTTACAATTTGGCTCCCAGACAACAAAAAAGCATAAAGATTTCTCATCTTCTTTTAGTGGATGATTTAAAACTATATTGTTCATCAGATGAAGAGCTGAAAGCATGACTGCATGTGGTCAAACCTTTCTCAGATGATATAAGAATCATTTGTTTTTGATAAATGTGCAAAAGCAGCCATTAAAGCAATAAAGCTATAGCACCAAGAAAATATCAGTCTGGGACAGGAATGTAATTGAAAGGAACTTGAGCAGGAGGGAGTGTATATATATTTGGGAAGTGATGAAGAACTGACAATAAAACACGGATAAATGCGAACAAAATTTAGTAAGGAATATTTTAGAAACTAAAATTAATACTGAAAACAACGCTGACATCTAGGAACAAAGTCCAAGCTATAAACCAATTTGTTCTTCCTGTCCTAATTACAGTTTTGGAGTGATTGACTGGCCCCAAAAGATACTAGATCAGTTTGACAAGAAAATAAGAAAAATGATTTATGGTTATTAAATGATTTATAAAAAAGTGTATACCAAGATTATATATTCCTTATTCTGAAGGAGGTATATGCCTTCTCAGAACTGATTACATGTATAGTCCTGCAATTGTAGGACTGCAAACATATCTGCTGACCTCACATGATCTAAACATAGTGAAAGTTTTGAAATATTATGAGAACAAGTCTAAGTTGACTTCCCTACTTAGCTTAGCAGAAGCATATCAGTGTCAAGCAGGAATGGAAATCAACCCAGAAGAAGACAAAAATCCGGCAGTAACTGAATGTGCCAAAAAACAAAAGAAAGAATATAAGGTGAAGGATAAGATGAGAAGGTAAGACATGTAGAAAAGGCATAAATAAAGCTGCAAGTACAGAAAACTCCTAGAATAACCTCATGTCGATCAGGATCTGGCACAAGAATGGTTAAGAAGAGGTGAATTTTACCAAATATTAAACCAAAAGATGAAAGTTTAATATTGGCAGCACAAGATAGTGGACACATACATGTTGGTTTACAAAGTCTATTGAATATGTCAGAGAAACAGACAAATGTAGGCTTTACAAAACAGAATTGGAAACAGGCACACATCTTGTTACTGGGGTTCATACACTAATGACCGAGGGCCTGCATTCTGACAGGCATGATAATGTGGCAAGACTGTTGCTTAGGGGATACAATATTTGAGTAGCTGACAAACACTGGAAACATAAGTCACAAAGCATTATAGTGAATAATGAAGTTTATATCACATGGGATTTTCCATTACCAGCAGTTCAAAAAATAGATGCGAGAAAACCAGATAGAGTAGTCCATGAAAAGTAGACAAATGTAGCAGTGGTCACCTAGCAATTACTGTGTCTTACATACAGAGAGACACAAAGTCATAAAATATCAGGATTTGCAGGCAGAAATAAGGGCAATGTGGAAGGATACCCAGACAGTTCCAGTAGGAGGAGGAGGAATGGGTCTCATAAAAAAGAATTTACAGTCTTATTTAGATAATCTTAAGTTCCGCTGTGGCAACCCCTAACCGGGAAAAGCTAAAAGAAAAACAACAACAACAACTACATTTAGATAATCTTACTGATACATGTAACTCTGTATGAATTGCAGAAGGAGTCAGTTCCAGGTATGTTGCAAGTGTTGCAAAGAGCACTTTTGCCTAACATTAAAGATTGAAACAATACTAATGTCATAAACTTTAACCATACTTTGACTTAGGAATGGTATTAGAGGCTCAAAAGACATGGATAAATTAAACCAAGAAAGAGATGCAATAGTGCCAGTGGCAAACACTTGACTGTTGATAGTAGGGGAAACATGACATATGGCTAAGGATTCTTTGATGAAATAAAAAGATTTACTGCATCATGGAGAATAACTTCACTTGAGAAATATATGCCACTTAAAACCATACAGAGAGTTTTTAAGAATTAAAAGATTCCATGAAGGGTTATCACTCTAAGTGTAAAATGAGAATCCTGTAATAAATATCAATTATTTTAGAGGAAGGAGGCCATAGGGACATACACTTACTAACACTAGGAAAACAGTTTGGTCAGTATGCCACAATGACAAACCACATGGATCTATCAGTGGTAAAAATGATGAGAGTTATCATGAATACTCCCTAAAGCGATTTCATTCCTGGATGAGAACTGATAATATGTTTATAACAACAGAACATGTGCACATGGCAAAGGAAGTTATTGCCCCATTGCAATATAAATTAGTTGTGATGCAGCAGAATTATAAGAAGAAATATTAGCACTCCCTTGTTATATACTTGAAATGACAAGATTTACTGAGTGATTTAGAATAGTTGCAGATTAAAATATGGAGTTGACGAGACTCTGTCAGGATACTTCTATACCATTTTGAACTAAGACTTTATGCATATTCTTGGATGAAGAGAGAAAAACAAGGGCTACAAAATATAAGGAGAAAGCTAGAAGAACTGACAAAATAAAATATTTAATAGGGATGAGAACTGCCTGCCAGAAATGCAAAAAATACAAGAGGAAATTGAGGGCACAAGAGACAGGAAATTGCAATTTCATAAGGAAATTTTAAACGATAATTATTTGTTTTAGTTCCTGTGAATATTACAAGCCATTATCTATGACATTTACACAGAAACATTCAAAGAAGGTAATTGCATATTTATGAAATATCTGTGGTGTGCACTTGAGCTGGGACCCTGTGCTAAAACAGAAGATACTGCATATCTGTATAAATAGGAGAAAATATGAGGCCAGAATAAGAATAATTTAAGTGTTTCCTTGAATGGTCTGAACTTGAATACGATTCCCTATGAAAATGCTGATCACCTCAGCAGACCAATTACACAGGAAGAATTGTTAGAAATTATACTTAAGCAAGCAACAGGGAAGCACAAGTTATTGTAGATATTGTCACAGAGTTGCGGAGACAATATAAAGGCATGTTTGTTCCTTGCCTCCAATCTTATTCAATTTTGAATTGTTTACAAATTGTTGATAGATTTATTGAGTCATAGGTAGTTACTAAGTTTGCAGCCACAGTCACCATTTAAACTAGGACACAGATAGTTGCCCAGATGGGGAGACTGCTTCCACATACCCCACAATTAAAAATACAGTTACCCATCCAGTCAGCATATCTACATTTAAAAACATCTAGGGCATTACTTTATTCAATATGTATAGAATGTCTGATTAAGAAGCAGGGGATACACCTGATTATGTAAACTGCCATACCATTGGTGTTGCTAATAAGAAAATGGAAGTTTTCATCTTTTATGTTGGTGGAGTTATAGGAGATCAAAACAATGCCTTTTCATTTGTGGCATGAAAAAAACAAAGGAAATAAATGTAAAAATCACTACACACAAGCCTACATGAAACTGAATTCACTGAAAGGCTTTTACATTTTCAGGGTTGCATAGAATCACTAAGCCTACAATTTTCTTTGTGAGAAATCTTGGGGGTTATTCAAGTTATTAAAATGTTTAGAGAGATACAGCATAAATATGGTACTTTTATAATGATAGGTTTAATGAGGGGCACGTATAGTGGAATTATGACTGCCTTTGATCTAAAGGAGATGCCGCTAGAGATTAAGCATTCATGAAAAAAGAGTTTTCTACATCAGTTAATATGTAACAGCCAGAGTAAAGCTTATTGTCAACAAATGGTCAACTCAGATTTCTAATGAATACATTGGCTTAATGAAAGCATTCTTTATATATATTCTTTTGCAATAAGAGCTAGGGTGATCAGTTTGCCAAAATGACTACACTACTGTTTTTTTCTCATTGACTGGTCAGTATAGTATAAATTAATCCGATTAATCTCCTACCCATAGATGAATCTTGGTATCAGAAGCTGAATTCACAACAGTGACCAGTTTGCAATGGTCAGCAAACTTGGTTAACCAAATGCCCCTCAGCTTTTCATATCATGTCAAAGAAATAGGGACCAAAGAGGAGAGGGCCCAAGACAAAGCCCTGTATGACACTGCTCATAGCCCTTCTTTGACTGGAAGAATTTCTCTCAGTCTTTGCTGTGGGAATATAAACTTAATGTAAATAATATGAGAGTGATAGTTTCAAATTATTATCCTTCTGATAAAGTCCCATTGTTGTCACATGAGGATATTTTCCAACCTGTAATATTCGGGGGGGTCTGAATAGGTGCTCCTGAGGACATTTGTCTATCTAAAATACATGAAAAATTGGAAAAAGGATAAAAGATTACTTTGGGAGGTAGTTGTTATTGTGGCTGGAATAGGCTCCCAGAGTACATTTCCTTTTGATGCCGCTGCTGTCCTATGTTTTAAGCATTTCCAGATAGTGCCCAGATAATTTTTAGATTATACATAACATGGTAAGACATTTTTCCTTGGATGGAGAAAAACTTGGGTTGTCATGGGAAAAGGATTATAATCCTACATATGGCAGCATACCACATAAAACAGCCCACTGTAGAAGAAAAGGAAATATATTTAATCCAAACCAGTCACAAATATGTAAACTGTTTTTTTATGACTCAGTGCATCTTCTTCAATACATACCTGTCTGACATGGTCTATATTTATACAATGGTTACTCCACAAAGTGAAAAACAGAGCTAATGCAAATTAGTTTGATTACCATGGCCATGACCGTGGACAAATAGTTCTTACAATGCTATTCTAATGATGGGGGTTGAGTACACCAGGTGCACCCATTGGCTTGGGCTTGACTGTGTCATTATGTAATGAAGGGCCAGGTTTGGTTGCAGCAGTGCACCCTAGGATGAGCTCTTACTTCTTTGTTTCCTTCCTGTTTTGCAAGGAGTGTTGTTTCTGGGAATGCTGATGCTACTACTCAGCTATATTATACTTGGGAACCCATCACATTCCCTGGTGAATGGCTGTTGTGCTGCTATTTTTTGTAGAGTATTGTTCACTGTTGCACTACCATAGTTTCCCATCTCTAATTTACACTGTAGTCCACAGTTCACAAGTTAGTGAATACTAAACTATGCTGAGAATCCCAGTTTGCAAACCAGTTGTATACTCTGACTTTTCCTGGTATACAGATGTGCATGTCCCTGGGTGACATGGTACTGATAGGTCTAAAAGGCTTTTATAAATGGTAATGGGATTTTACAACATACCAGTCTTATGCACGTGTATACATTTTTTAAGAACAGCACCACCAAAAAAACCCAAGACTATAAAATGCTTAAACAATAATTGAAATCAGTGGTATAGACTATAATATTACAGAAAGCTTATACATTTTATATGTCCCCTACAGCACATAAGAATTTCCCGACTAACTCTAAGATTTGAGAAACAAATGAAAATATTATCCTCACGGAGATTTTTATCTACCAAGATACTGACTGGGAAAACTTCTCAACCTCAAATGAATAGAAATGTTCATTGACTATGTTAATCAGTACAGTTTGGAGCAAATAGTACCACTATGTTAGAAAATCCTTTGCTGTACACAACTATATATAATAGGATCTCATGTAGCAGTCCCATATATACATATTTGCATATATGTGTGGCTGCAACAACAAATCCACAGGTGGTGTGACCAATAAGGCTCCAACTTTCAAACTTGAACTTGGTCATTTAATCAGTATATTTACCCAAAGAAATTTCTTTCAAAAATGGGAGAAAACATCTTGCATGAGTGGGGTTCTAGCGAAGGGATAGTTGAGCACTCACATCACACCCATGAAATTTTTCCCCATTCTATGTTTATCAAATTTGATGAAGTGATGTTTTAAAAGAGAGTTTAACAAAAAATTGGACCATCTTTAGAGGTAATACAGAAATTATTGAACTAGGGGAAAAAACGAGATTTGTCTTTAAGACAGGTAATAATTTAAAAAAATGTATTAGAACATCCAATTAAAAAGCATGCTGACAACAACAGGATGGGGGGGCAGAGAAATGCGGTATGTGTAACTACTCTAAATACATCAATCAGGACAGTAGTATTGTTGGAGAACCCCCAAGGAGAGTTTTCCCTGAGTTAAGGGAATTGTAGCATACTTAGTATTATTTATGTAGCTGTGTGTAAAACCTCTAACATTTTTATGTGGGGAAAACAACTAGAAGTTTATGGAAATGCATTTATGACCATCTTTATGCAGTTAAGAATTGTGACAATAATAATGCACTGTTCAGACATAGTAATGGACCTTGTCAAGGAAATAATTTTAATTTTAAATTTGGTATTTTAGAAAGAATTATGAAAGATGTCAAGGGAGGTAACTGGGAAAATAAAACTGAGGAGAGTGAGCTCAAATGGCAATTGAGACTAAATGCAACATCTGAGTCAGTGATAAATGACAGTACCTCTATTATGTCTGTGGCTTAAGAGAAAAGCTATGTGTATAAAATGGGGTAATACCCCCTTAAAAACTAAATTTCATGTGACCTTTGCATTTTAGATATTTAAGGGTTTGGTCTTTTTAATTCATGGTTCTGATGAAGTCAGTTTGACAAAAACGCTTAACCAACGTTTTAATATCTGTTTGAATAAATCAGTTTTATTTTGGGACTGAGCCTTATTGGTCACACCTCCTGTGTATTTATTGTTGCAGTTTTGTTTTTTTTTTATCCTTTGGCAGCACGCTTTGGTTTTTAGCTGTGTTTCTGGGGTGTGCAGAGGTGTGTCCAGGCTGGGTTCCTGTTTGCCAACCTTTCCTTTACTATAAGGGTCCAAACTGAACATTTACAGTACGACTGAGCACTTTTTTAACATTATACTTTATTTTAGTTCACTTAACTGTTATGGAAAAGCAAGTTTCTGCTTGTTCTCAAAGTGGGGAAACCAATACCGTCTCTTCAGGCTAGCACAATGTGAATGGGAGTGAGGGAGAGATTTCCCAGCTACTGAAGCTGTTTACACAACAGTTAACAAAACTGGAGTCAGCCATCGAAGAACTACGACTCCCAAGAGCCTTTGTGACAGTATCGCAGGCTAGAGAGCATCAGAGTGATGGAATTAACTTAAGGGAGTGTTCTGGGACCAACAAATGCCCTAGGACAAGTCAGTTTACTTTCAACACCCAGGACTTGATTCCTTGTGGACAAAGAATGTATGCCCACATCATTCAGGATACAAGAGGGCGTTTTAAGGTTTGGATGGACACTGAGTTGTTACTTGGTGCTAGAACTGTGAGTAATAACAATAATAAAAAACTTCAAGAAAATGTTAAACAAACTTGAGACCTTCTTAAACAATGTTAAGAACTTACAATGTGATAATATGTTTCTAACTGAAAGCATTAACAGAAAAATGGTGCCCAAGGGCCTTAGGATGTTAAAATTCCCTAATGGTTTATTAATGGGACAGTCAGAGACTGATGAACATTTGACCATGTTTGATCATCATGGCATAGAGCTAATGCAATTTATTTCTAGACTGAAGGAGAACAAAATTAATGATTTGTTAGAAAAAGCAAATGTTTTAAACAATGAAATTCTAGATGTTGGTTATTTGGAATTATTTGCTTAAAAGTATGATATGTCATTTGACAGGGTAGAAAATATTGTCAAAGATAATTTGAGAAGGAAGAGTAAAAAGTTGGATAGGGATGCCCTTGAATACCAAAATAACTCGGCATACCCCTTTCCTAAAGCATATGTGGGAGCTAATGAACACAATCAAAACTTTGGAAATGCAGATCACCAGCAAGGGACGGCTGGGGCAGTGGGAGGATTCCATAAGAGACCCCAAGGTAGGTCATGGAGAAATCCTAGTCAAACCTCATTACAGGATGAGGAACTGTTTGATGATGGTGACTCTGGACCTAGAAGATCAGAGAGGATACATAATAAGAATAAAAATAAATATAATATTTTTTAGAACAATTTCACAAGCAACAGAATTCTAGCAACAGGGGGAACAGAGTGGGTTGGAAAAAGAAAACAAACAACCACTAAAGGGAACAGAGGTATGACATGAAGATCATTAGTGCATTTGAAGGGGAAATTATGAGTTATGGGGGGGTATAATATTTTTAATTATACTGATATCAACCTTACTCCAACACATTTTTCCCTTTTTAGGAAGGGGTTGAAATTTATTCCCTCTAGAAACGATGATTTATATGACACACTTATTGAATTGACATTATATGTTAGGAAACTAAATTTTCAACTACTATTTAGGGTTAGTAACAACAGTTTTCAGAGCAATGATGTTGTTAGAAGGAAAAGTGTCTTTAACCCACCCCTCCATCCTGTAATTTTAAATCATGAGAAAATTTGTATTAATGATATTTACCAACAATGAAACATTCAAATAAAAAGTTTTATAACATTAGTAGAGAGGAAGCAGTTCTCCTTTGTGAGTTGAGACAGAATGATGTTGTTTGGGTTATGAAACTGGACAATGGAGGTGGAATGGTGATTGTGAATAAACTTGATTACAAACAGGATATGTTAAATATCTTGTACGACACTGAGAGGCATGAAACAGTTTCTTTGAATCAGGTTTCAGTAGCACAGAGGAAAGTAAAACTCTTTCTGGAAGACTCTTTATATCAAGGGGTAATTAATGAACTGACTTATAGATACCTCTTAAATGATCATCCGACTGTTCCTATGGTGTTTGGTATTCCAAAAACCGACAAAAATGTATATAAACCCCCCCCACAGGGTGATAGTGGCAGCTAAGAACAGCATTACCCACCCTTTAGCAGTATTTATTGACAAACCGATACAAGATACAACAACATTTAAAACCTGTGGATTATGTGTTAAAAGACTCATGGGATTTTCTTACTAAAATCAAGCAAGAGTTTTACAGTGATGGAGTGTGTTTTTCAACAATAGATGCTGTCAATTTTTTTCATCAATACCACATAACGGATTGGAATTGTGTAGGGATGCTTTGGTAGAACTTACTACCCTTAAACCTAGTTTATATAACTTTTATGGTAGAAAGTATGGAGATTATTCTAAAGAATAATTATATGTTTTTTGGGGATGAATTCTTTAAACAAGTAAAAGGGGTAGCAATGGGTGCCAATTGTGCCCCTACCTATGAGAACCTAGTCATGTACGAATGGGAGAAGTGATATATTTTCCCTAAAAGTTATGATCATTGTTGGTACATCTATCTTACATTTTTAGATGACATTTTTGTTTTATGGAAAAAGAAAGATAGCAAAAGGGACTATTTTTTTCTATTATATTAATAATGTGAATTCATTTCTTAAGTTTACACATACACATTGGGAAGACTCGGTTGATTTCTTAGATGAAACCATCTTTAAAATTAAGGCAGAGGGTATGTTTGGTTCTAAAGTTCATAGGAAATCTACCTTCTCAAATAGTTACTTTGATTATACTAGTCATCACCCCCCACACATTAAAAGAAATATTGTAAAAGGCCAAATGGTAAGAGCTGCCAGAATGTGCTCTAATTTAAACACATTCAAACCTGAACTTGGTCATTTAATCAGTATGTTCTTAGAGACGGGGTACCCGAATAAATGTCTTTTAGAATTGGGAGAAAACATCTTGCATGAGTGGGTTTTGAAATATATTCCCCTATTGAGTTCTGGTGAAGGGACAGTTGAGCACTCGCATCACACTCATGAAAATTTTCCCCATTCTATGTTTATCAAATTTGATGGTAAAAGTGATGTTTTGAAAGAGATTATAACAAAAAAATGGACCATCTTTAGAGGTAATATAGAAACTATTGAACAACAAGTGGGGAAAAAAACAAGATTTGTCTTTAAGGTAATAATTTAAAAAAGTTATTAGAACATCCAATTAAAAAGCATGCTGACAACAACAGATCGGTGGGGAACTAAAATGTGTGGTATGTGTAACAGGTCCCTATTAAATTGCCGAACATTTCAAAGTTTGAATGTCATATGGTCACGGAGAATGGGAAAATGTCCCTTTTCTGCACTGAAGTGCGGTCTCGGAGTTGGTATATTTAAGTAGGGGGATGTGGGGGGTGCAGGGGGGCTTGACCCCCTGCTCAGAGCATTAAGGTAAGTTTTTTTTTTACTGTTTTATTATATATTCAAGGTTTCAAGTTCCACTTATATGTTGTCGAACATATGAGGTTCGAAATTTTGAAGCTTTGAATATATAATATACACCCAAGTGTAGCTACTGTAAATACATCAATCAGGACACTAGTATTGTTGTTGGAGACCCCCCCCAGGAGAGTTTTCCTGAGTTCAGGGAATTGTGGCACACTTGGTATTGTTTATATAGCTGTGTGTAAAACCTGTTAACTTTTTTATGTGGGAAAAACAACTAGAAGTTTATAGAAATGCATTTATGAGCATCTTTATGCAGTTAAGAATTGTAACAATAATAATACACTAGTCCAACATACTAATGGACCTTGTCAAGGAAACAATTGTAATTTTAAATTTGGTATTTTAGAAAGAATTATGAAAGATGTGAAAGGAAGTTACTGGGAAAACAAAACTGAGGAGCGTGAGCTCAAATGGCAGACTAAATGCAACATCTAAGCCAGGGATAAATGACAGTACTTCTATTATGCCTGTGCTTAAGAGAAAAGCTGTGTGTGTATAAAATGGGGTAGTACCCCCTTAAAAACTAATTTTCACGTGACCTTTGCATTTTAGATATTTAAGGGTTTGGTCTTTTTAATTCATGGTTCTGATGAAGTCAGTTTGACAAAAGTGCTTAACCAACCTTTTAATATCTGAATAAATCAGTTTTATTTTGGGACTCCGAGCCTTATTGGTCACACCACCTGTCATTTTGTTGTTGCAGTTTTGGTTGTGTGGCTCTTTAGAAAGGTGTTACTATGATGTCCAGCTAGATTATGTTTTATATATATATGTATATATATATATATATATATATATATATATATATATATATATATATATATATATCGAACGGCTGAAATCTCGAAATGCATATGGCCAAAGCCATATGCTCGAATTCCAGAAGCTCGACCTTCTGAAAGGGAAAGAAAAAAATCACAAAACAGTGTTTCTGCAGGGGCAAGCCCCTGCACCCCTCACTACTTATTTATTCTAACTCCGAGATTGCACTACAGCACAGAAAGGGAAATCTCCCATTCTGCGCTGTATGCCAATCCCCATTCAGAAGGCTGAGCTTCTGAAATTTCAAGCATATAGTCTCGGCCATATGCATTTCGAGATTTCAGCCATTTGACCTTCTGAAGGGGAACCATATCTATATCTATATATATATATATATATATATATATATATATATATATACTTATATAGGTTCATAGGTTCATAGGTGAGCACTAGGCTAATGGCCCTGCAGCCAACACAAGCCTACCCCAAGAACATACCTGATCATCTTGTTGCCGGACATTAGTTCCCTGTACCCCTAACAATCAAGGCTGTTGAAATGATCCCCTGGGGTGAATTTCCTGTTACCTATCCACCCATCAAGTTTTTTCTTGAAGAGGGCTAGTGAGGTGCTCTGCTTGACATGAATGGGGAGTTTATTCCAGAGTATGGGTAATCTCTGGGTTAGGAACCTGTTCAAAGGTCAGTTGTCAATCTCCTCTCCGGTCCAGCTGGTGAATCTGGGAATCTTGAGGCAATGTTACAACTGTCTCATGTACACAGACAACCCTCTCCTCCTCCCAACAAATTCCAACACATGTGAGAGATGAAACCAAATAGCCAAACTGGAGGATAAGCTCTCTCAGCTCAGTACTGGCGTAACCAGCCGGGAGAAGGAAACCACACTCACTACAATTCCAGTCTCACATAGACCTACCACAACAGCAAACCAAACACATAAACACACAAAAACATACTCGGAGGCTCTAAATAAAAATCTGCCTAAGCAGCAGAGACCTCCAAAGCAGACAGCCAAGCAACCGCTAACCCAAAACAAAACACATGCAACACATAGCTCACAAAGCCAGTGTGCCGAACAGTCACAGCCCTTAAGGCTAAACAACACACCTGATACACTTGTAATAAGTGACTCTATTGTCAGGCACACTGACATCCCGCTCACCAGGCTGAACAAGGAGAAGGTCATGGTGAGCTGCCTGTCAGGTGCTAGGATCCGCCACATAACACAAGCACTCAGGTCACTCCAAGGCTAGTACAAATATGACTCAGTCATTGTCCATGCTGGTGTGAATGACCTGAGATGTACCTCCCTGAACTACATGAAAAGAGACATAGAGGAGCTCTCTGAGCATGTAGCCCAGGCCGGTATGACCCTGACCTTGAGTAGCATCTTACCCTCACCAAGAATGATGTCATAATATGAAGACAAGATGATCAATTTCAACAATTGGCTTAAGTATTGGTGTCATTCAAAGGGGATCCAATGCCTGTCTGCCTGGGATGACATGCTCGACAAGCCATGATACTTCACTAAGGACAGCTTGCACCTGTCACCCCTGGGCTTTCAGATATTGGCAAAGGCTCTTGCCACCCCCATAGTGCCTTTTTTAGGCAAGGCTCAAAAGACAAATCCACCTCCATAGGTATCACAAGGGATAAGAAACTAAGAGTAATGCTACTCAATGCCAGAAGTCTAAACCTCAAGATGCATGCACTCAAAACTCTCCTTAGCATGGAGAACATCGATATCTGTGCAGTAACAGAAACCTGGTTCTAGGCTCCCAAGAGCACACCAGCACTACCAGGTTATACCTCATACCATGTTTTTTGGCCCCAAAACTTGGACCGAACCACAAAAGGAGGGGGAGTATCAATATTCGTCAAAGATACCCACACCTCCAGGTTGATGGCACAGCACGAAGCATCAGAGACTATCCATGTGCAACTAACAGTGGGTAAAACTGCCTTCCAGTTTATAGCCTGCTACAGACCACCCCTCCCAAACCCAGGAATGCCACTCAGCCTTCCTGAGAACACTGGAAAATATGAAGGTCTCTCCAAACATCATTATATTGGGCGACTTCAACTACCCTAGCATAGACTGGGAGCATTACTCTAGCTCCAACACCCTAGCCCAAAGGTTCCTGGAATTTATAAACTCAAATGCTATGAAACAACTTGTTGCCACTCCCACAAGAGGGGAGAACATACTGGACCTGATCATCACCATCATGGGGACTCTATGCTCCAGACCAGAAGTGTATCCCTCACTGGTAAGATCAGACCATAAACTAATCTCACTCGATATTCACATCCCGACCCCAGCCCCTACCCAGAAAACCACAGTGAAAAACTTCTCTAAAGCAAATTTCACACTCCTCAAAACCGAGGTGGAATCCTTCAAAGCCCCCGAGCCTGTGGAAAATACAGCCCAGACCACAGAATCCTTTATAAACACATTCTATGAACACCTTCAGCATCCTACAAAAGGGCCTCATAGAAACAGACAGCTGGTGCCAGAGCCATGGCCTCAAGATAAACACCAAAAAGTGTACAGTCATCCCCTTTGGCAAAAACAAAGTGCCCACAAATTACCACATAGGTGGTAATCCATTAAGTACGGAAGAAGTAATTAGGGACCTGGGGACCCAAGTTGATAGCAATCTTTCATTTGGCAACCACGTGGCCAAAGTGGTTAGAAAAACATTTTATATAGCCCACCTAATCATGAAGGGATTCACATCTAGATCAGGGGAGGTCATCGTGCCTCTTTACTCATCCCTCATCAGGCCCATAATTGAGTACAATGCCCCTTTTTGGATGTACCTTACCAGACACCTGCAACAACTGGAAAGACCCCAAAAGTACCTCACCAAGAGGATCAAAGGGCTCAAACAGATGCCATATGCTGCCCGGTTAAAGAAACTCCAGCTCTACTCAGTGGCATACCACCTGCTCAGAGGCGATCTGTGCCTGACGTATAAAGCCATGTCCAACCCGGAATTAATGGACATGCTGCACCTCAGAAAATCCAAATCCCATCGAGCTATGTGCTTGAGAGACTTGAACCTCAGCACTGAAATAAATAGGACATGCTGGAGGGACAGATTCATAACCCAGAGGCTCCCTTCACTCTGGAATAAAATCCCAGTCCAGGTTAGGCAGAGTCCTCATTGACTCTCTTCAAGAGGAATCTTGATGAGTGGATGGGAGATAGTAGGTTTACCCAGGGTATCACCTCTGTGTCACTGTTAGACAGAGGCACAGTATACTAACCTCAAAAAAGGGCATAGCAAAATTAATTTAAAATGGGTGGCGAAAGCCAAACACACTCTGTCTAGGCTTATAAATGCCCTAGGGCAGATAGATTAGTATGAACCTATGAACCTATGAACTTATGAACTAGATAGCAATACAAAAGTATAGCAAAGTTGAAAATGGTACACAGTAAAAGAGTTCAAAAATGTAAAACATAAAGTATATTGAATAATAACAAAAGACAGTAAATAAACAGACATTGCAAATGTACTTTTGTTTTTGTTAGCCAAAAGAGCAGTGTTGATAAGAGTTAGGCTGAGAATAGAGAATAATCTTAGAGTATAGATGGAGGAGCAGAGCACTTTGGCACCAATCATTTGTTTGTGTAAAACCCACCTGTAGGATGTTGACATCATTTGGAGATTCTATGACTGTTCTCAGTTTGCAGTCATCAGCAAAATTTGTCAGTCACAGACCTTTAGTTTTTGCTTGTACTTCGAAAGAATAGATTCCAAACAGTAGAGATCCCAGAACTGATCCCTGTGGAAAATCACTGGTTACAGGTCTGCTGTTGGAGGTGGATTCCCTTATTTTGACTCTATGGGTTCTATCAGCAAGCCAGTTAGTGACCCATCTAATGATATAAGGGTTGATACCTAGTTGGGTGAGTTTGACAATGATGTCTGAGTGGGGGATAGTGTCAAAAGCCTTGGCTAAGTCTAGGTATTCTGTATGCACAGATTTCCCCTCATCCAGGGCCTTGATGACTGTCTTGAAGAAGTCCACCAGGTTTAACAGGCATGATCTCCCTTTGACAAATCCAAACTAAGTAGGGTCAAGTGTCTGGACATTACCTATATCTTTGTTGATAAGGTCCATGATGATTCACTCCCTGGGCTTGCAGATAAGGCTAGTCAGGCTACTAGGTCTATGGTTCCTGGGGTCAGTGGAAGCAAATAATGGTGGCCATTTTCAATTGAGCTGGGATGAAGCCGGCACTTAGACTATGATTGAACAGAGTACCCAGTGGTGTTGCAAATTCTTGTTAGAGCCCATGTAGGATGCAGACTGGGGTGTTATCAGGTTTCATAGATGATGCGTTTTTGACATTATAGAAGATGTTTATGACCTGCTCTTTAGCGATACAAGGTAGGGGACAGGTGGTAGGGATGTCATGGGGTACTTGTGGCGGGGACAAGGGAATGAGGTTTTCACAGGACCTGTTGGCCAGCAGCTTAGCTATGTCCACAGGCTCAGTATATGTGATATCATTTACTACCAGTTCAGCAGAAACCTGAGCCTTTCCTATTAGGTTATGGATGTAACTAAAGTATGCATTATGGTTGTCCTTAGCTGAGGAAGCTAATTTGAATTTGTAGTTTGCATTGGAGGACTTCACAAGAAGTCTTATTCACTTGTTTAAGCTGAGAACGGAGTGTTTCCAGTTTAGGGCTCACTCCCTCTTACTCTTACACAGCAATTTCTTCCTCTTATTATAAAGCATGTTAAAGACAGCTGTCCACCAGGCAGGTTTGCTCTTCCTTAAGGAGTTTGTTTCCGACCTATCAGGTACAGCCAAGTCAATGCAGTTATATAGGTGTTTGTATAAAGCACTGGTGTAGAACTCGACATAGTCAGCAGTTTCATCTGAGGGGGGAGGTTTAGTGTAGCTATTTATACCATCCCATACACACACACACACACACACACACACACACACACACACACACACACACACATATATATATATATATATATATATATATATATATATACATATGTGTGTGTGTGTGTGTGTGTGTGTGTGTGTGTGTGTGTGTGTGTGTGTGTGTGCATATGTACATATGACCATAATGTAAGCAAAGCAACATACATTGCAATAATGCATTGGATAAAAATCTGCCTTGTGGGTGTTATAATTCTGTTAGTATCTCACATGCTCCTTTAATTGCTCAGAATATAGTAGTGCAAAGTTATTTGAATTCTCACTTGTGCACAAAGACATATAAAGGTAAGGCAAGCAAAGCCAAAACACACTACGCAAGACAATATCTGCCTTGCCATTATTGCTAGCCCTGTACATATTACACATGAATGCTGTATGTCAAATGTATTTACTCCAAAGACTTCAGAGCAGCTCAGTGTGAGACTTCCAAATCCCACCCCATGCTGAGAAGTTACAATCAGGACAAATATATCACTTCTTTTGCCAGCCTTTTTTTTTTTTTTTTTGTGAGCATGACTAAAATGATAAAATACTACTGGTTTGAAGAATTTACCTTGTACAGAGAAAGTTTAGCAGTTTCTTTCTGCAATAAGGGAACACAGTTCTTGTTACTG
Source organism: Protopterus annectens (assembly GCF_019279795.1). Lineage (NCBI taxonomy): Eukaryota > Metazoa > Chordata > Ceratodontiformes > Protopteridae > Protopterus > Protopterus annectens. Next base: position 835,224,586 of record NC_056727.1, on the reverse strand, counting down.
CTGCAATTTAATAATGAGACAAGTGAGGGCAAGGGACGTTGCCTTACCATATTTGGGTAATGAGAAATCTGAATGACTCACTTGATGAATATTGTCCCATGAATTTATTTATATATGCAAGTGTGTGTGTGTGTGTGTGTGTGTGTGTGTGTGTGTGTGTGTGTGTGTGTGTGTGTGTGTGTGTGTGTGTGTGTGTGTGTGTGTACCCACATACATAGTAAATATACTTACATTAATTCAGTATGCAGTGTCTTGTTTTTATTGTTGAGTTTTTTATCTAGGGTTCCAAGATATACTCTGTGTAACTTGAGATATTTTATACTGCTTACTGTGGTCTCAGGTGCTGGCTGTAGCTTGAAGGGCCAATGATGTCACAACAGTCAGTCAGATATTAAATAACTTTTCTTGCCCATTTCCTTTGTTAGTCAGACGTTAATAACTTTGACATTGAAGTCTGGTTAAATGAGCATGCATGAAGATGAAGAAATATGGGGGTCAATGCTGGCGGTATGAAAGTAGATCCCAGGCTAGAAAACAGGTTACCAGTCTTATGATGCAGCATTAATTCTGGTCCAATATAGCAAGATCCTTGGTGAAGGAAGTTCATTTCAAATGTGTACTCTTAAATACCAATGCAGGACTCACGGTGAAAAATGACTGTCCTTTTTAGCATACTGAAGTACAAAGCCACACACTGCAATGCTAATGGGGATCAGGTATGAAGATATTAAACACAATCAGTCCCAGAACTAACTTAAAAATAATAGCCTAGAATATATCAAGTTAGGCTTTAACAACAGGTACAGTGTCATTGCAGCAAATTATACTAAAGACATTTAAGTAAAAAATCAGGGTAGGACATCTTAATTCAAGTGAAGGCATAGCAGCCTTTAAGCAGGAGAGTCAGCTGCTCAGAGACAGGTACCCTAACTCTTCTCGGTTGTTTTTTGTAAGTACAGCATATTCATACAAGTGTTTTGTGTAAGTACCTTAACATAATGCAGCGATTTCATTATAATACGAAAATTGCATGACTTTATAACAAGTTCCTTCTCTATTACGCAGTTCTGATATTATTTCAAAACACTATTAAGGACAAAAATGCTTTCCAGTGGTGATTTATTGCCAAACACTAACTAGGATAACTAAATTGTTAGTAAATTATTTTGCTTCCTTAGCTAAATCTGCTTTGTTAAAACTAGGTAAGTATGCCTCCGCTTTACAAACGCATCTTTAGTGGGAATGTAGCTTGTGCTTGACAAGCCTGGGTGCCTACTTTGTATTTTCTCCTGACTTTCCCTCCTTTTTGCTGCTATTTTAAACAGCCAGTGTCACTGGATATTGACCCAAGGGTCTTTACAAGCTTAGCTGTACAATCCCGATATAATACTGTCCCACCAATGTAATCTGACTACCAATGCCCCCTACACTTTTATTGCTATTTCAGATGTATAAGCTATTTAAGTACTTTTTCCTTCCCACTCCCTTCCAAACATCCATTTACTGAGTGCTCACACAGTCAACTAGTATTTCTTTTGATGAATCTCCTTCACTATAAATTGTCTCTGGAAACCCTTCCTAGTTTAATCTCAACTGTTTGACTGCTGGTAACTAGTAGATCAAACTGGAAGGTACCTCCCCTTAGACTATTAAAGTTTAAGTTACCCTTGTACATATCATAGGATCACAGGATCATAGGAAGTTACTAGGCTACTGGCCCTAAGGCCCTTACAAGCCTAGCCAATAATTTAGCCTATGTTCCAACAAGTCAGCACCTGATGCTGCTGTCCATTAGGGACACTGGTGGAATTCCAGGGGTGTATATTCTGTTCCCCATCCAGTTATCCAGGTTGCACTTAAAAAAGGATAATGAAGTACTCTGCTTGACATGGAGAAGACGTCTATTCCACAGAAGTGGAAGTCTCTGGGAAACAAATCTGTCCCTCCAACAAGTCCTATTGATGTCACAGACCAGGTTGAGGTCAGATTTGCAAGTTACTTGAGTGGAGCATGACTTGCAGATATGCAGCAGTCCCTTCAAAGCAAGGTCTGAGATTGCTTTGTATGCCAGACAGAAGTCACCTCTGAGGAGTCTGTATGAGACAGTAAGAGGGCAGGGCTTTTAGCTTATCTATGTAGGGTAGATGTTTGAGGCCCTGGATTCTCCTGGTGAGGAACCTCTGTGGTCTGTCCAGCTGCTGCATGTGCTTTGTGAGGTATATGCTGAAAGGGGCGTTGTACTCAATAATGGGTCTTATAAGGGAAAAATACAGGGATTTTTATGACCTTCTTGTCCCTGGATGAGATAACCTTCATAATGAGGTGGGCCATGTTGAAAGCATCCCATGGAGGCAATATGGTGGTTAGATGTCAGGTTGCTATCAACCTGGTTGCCCAAGTGCCTCATGACTGATTGTGTGCTGAAGACCTTATTATGAATATGATAATTTGTGGGGATGTCACTCTCCCCAAAGGGGATGATGATCCATTTTTTGGCATTCAGTTTGAGGTCATGTTTCTGGCACCAGTCATTTGTTTAGGTTAGACCGTCTTGGAGTATGTCTACATTACTAGAGAAATTGATGACAGCACCTGGCTTGCAGTCATCTGCAAACTTGGTCAGCCATAGCCCGCTGGTTTTGGCCTGCACCTCAGATAAATGTAACTCAAACAACAGAGGCCCCACTACCAATCCTTGGGGTATGCCGCTCATTATGGGTCTACTGCTTGAGGTGGCTTCCCCTATTTTGACTATGTGGGTTCTATCAGTGAGCCCGTTTGCTACGCATCTAATAACATACAGATTGATGCCTAGTTGAGAGAGTTTATCTATTATTCCCGAATGGGGAATAGTATTGAAGGCTTTGGCCAAGTCAAGGTAGGCGGTGTGGACCGTCTTCTTCTCATCAATGGCTTTGGTGACTGTCTCAAAGAAATCAACCAAGTTTAACAGACATGACCTCCCCTTGATGAAACCAGACTGTGTGAGATCAAGTGTTTGGAGGTTGCCAATGTTCTTATTAATGAGGTCCATGATAATCCGTTCCATGGCCTTGCAGATCAGGCTAGTTAGCTTAATGGATCTATAATTTCCTGATTGGTGGATGCTCTACCTTTGTGCAAAGGGATGACAGTGGTTGTCCTCCACTTGGCTGAGATGAAGCCAGTATTCAGGATTTGGTTAAATAGGGTGCCTAACCTGCCTGAGTACATGTAGGATGCAGCCTGGGATGTTACCAGGTCCCATGGAGGCTGTATTTTTTGTCTTTGAGAGAGTACTGATGACTTGATCTCTAGAGAAAACAGGGAGGGGGCAGGTGCTGGGGATGTCCTTTTTTACTGATGGGGGAACACAGGGGTGAGGTTTTCACTGAACCTGCCTGCCAGCAGGTTGGCCATATGTATGGTGTTTGTATATGTGGTGCCCCTTCATTGCTATTTGCTGCAATTCATTACTGTTCAACTGTATTTTACTGCAGTTCATTACTGTTTAACTGCATTTTACTGCGGTTCATTACTGTTTAACTGTATTTTATTGCAGTTCGTTACTGTTTAACTGTATTTTTTCATACTGTGAATTCTGTTTTTGTCTCTAAGTGCTTAATCTGTGCTTTTCTGTGAGTTTCACTGTGCCATTAACACTTAAAGTGAGTAGCATAGTCTGGATACAGGGTTGCTGCATCCAGAGCTGTTTGTTTTTGCCTTCTGTGTTTCTGGCAGTCATTTTGTGTTGGTAGGGGCCTATCTTCTTTGCTAGTGAGGGTAGCAGGGCTGCCTGGACCTTGTCTGGCACAAGATGATTGGTAAAGAAAGCAGGGGCGAGCAGAATTGGCTAGATCTCTGTGTTACTAGAGTCTTCTATTTATTGTGGTATTTAAACCCCATGTTTGAGCTGGTCTGGGGTTGTTTGTGCATTGTGCCCTGTAGCTGCACTGTTTTTAACCCAATGCAAGGTATTTCAGCTACAAATATTCCCTTAGTAGCACTTGTGTGATCATCTAGTAGTACTCCTCTTAGACCTTCCACCCTTTACACCCCTTAGCTCTCTTTGGCCTCTCTCCCTCAATTTCTGACAAATATGGATGGACAATTTCTTACGGTTTCTACTGCCAGTCTGGTTGATATGGGCATCCTGAGACAATATAGCAACTGCATCATATACATGGACAACCCTCTACTGCTACCACCTAGGAACGCAATTTGTGAGAGATGCAGTTATATTAAGAACCTAGAGTCTATGCTTTCTCCCTCACAAACCAGTATATCTAGCACTGAGAAGGCTGTCAACACCACCCACACCTACACAACACACACTCACATATGCAAGGTCCTCAACAAAAACTTACCCAAACAAAAGAGACCTCGTATAAACAGCTTCACAGCCCCCTCCCACTCCATAGGAACTGGCACAAATGTCCAAACTTACACCAAAGTATTATACAAGCATTTATATAGCTGCATGGAATCAGGAATACTGACAAGGCAAAAATCCTCCTCCTCAAGGAGGAGTAAACCTGTCTGGTTGACATCTGCAAGAAATAAACTCTATAATAAAAGAAAAAAAAATTGCTGTCCAAGATCAAGAAGGAGCAGGTGCCTAATTAGAAGCAATCTCTCCTTGGCCTGAACAAGCAAATAAGAGCACTAAAGAAATCTTACAAAGCAAACTTCAAGTCCAAACTGGCCACATCTACTAAAGACAGTCATAAGGCCTTCTTCATATATATCTTCAGTCTCAAAGGAAGCACTCAGATCAGCTTTATTTGTTTTACTGATTTATTTGTCTATTTCCATGAAAACATTGTTTGCTCTACTTTTTAACTTAACTGGTGTTACAGCATTGTGCCTAGTCTCAGGAGTGAGAGTGTTGAGCTTATACCAACTTCGATGCACTCTTCCCTGCATTTCTTGTCCTGATTCATGAAAAAAATTGTTACTCTGCCTATTTAGCATACCTGGTACTACAGTATAGTGCAAATGTCTCAACAGTGACACTGTTGGGTTTACAGCAAATTATGTGCATTTGTTACAATCTGCAGTATCTTGTAGAGTAAATTTTTGCTTTTTAACAATATCTAACTCACCAGGAGACTGAAATCTTGAGGTTTAGTACAGCAGTGGCAGTGTTGTACTTCGCCTCAAGGGGTTCAGTCTCTGTTACTCTCATATCACATCAACCATTATAAATTGCTGTTTTATATTGCCTGCATAGAAGTTTTAAATCTTTTGTCTCTTGTATTATGCTGTGCTATAAAAGTGTTGACTTTGTAAACAACTGCACTTGGCTTGCATCTCACTAAACAAATCCTGCTACAAATTCCCTCCGGTATTTTATTTTCTTGATGCTTTGTCTTCATGCAAAGCAAGCCGTTGGAATTTTAAATACTTTTGTTTGCCCTGTAAAATACTCCCACGGATTTTAGTTGGCCTTATTTCATTATAGAAGCTGAACTGTCAGCCTCAGGTCCTGTTACATGCCTCCCATCATTTTTAAATTATAATGTCCCCTGATTGGCCAACTAGGCAGCACCTTATCTTTATTAAATGTATAGCTTTTCTCACTAGTAATCTTATTAGCTTCCTTATTGTTACTTGCACTGAGTTGTGCTTGTTCAAGTTCTTTGAATCCAGACTCTGAAATAAGTTGTGAGATGCAAATACTGAAACATTTCCTGAGCTGATATAAATGGTACTATAATCATTTTCAATCAAAAAAAAGAGGAGGAAACAAGCTGTGCTCAGCTCACTATAGCAGTTCAACTCACTATACAGTGGGTTGTCTATCCAGGATTTTTTTTTTCATAAAATGAACTGACCCTAGCCATCAGTGAGCCATATAAGTGTTTGCTTGTATAATTCTCTCAAAACTCTGGCAGCCTAAGTATTTCACTTCAAGTACCAGTCCCCTCACAGCTCCAATCCAGATTTCTAGCCACAGTTTTACTGCCCCTGCCCACTGTGGTCAACTTCCCCACCCAGTTCCCTAACCAAACTAGTCTAAACCCTATTGGGCATATTATCTTGATTAAGCCATGGATCAGCACTTCCCCACAGTTCCTGTAGCAAACCTGAGTGAAACAGGTATAGTGGGGCAAAGTTAGAATTACCTCATGCTGACTGATGACCACCTGCTGCTAAAACAACATAACACAATATGTGAGATATTTATTACATCATTCCAAAGAGGGCTCACTTCAACACATTTCTAAACAATATGTATGCTACCCTCAGAGTCCTGGCCACATCTCCACCATCTGCTGGTTTGCAGCCCCTATTTATTGTACAGTTGCAAAAGTGTTCTGTATCATCCATGAATCCACATCATATACTGGTTCCTAACTGCTATGATAAATTTAAATCTGGAAATTCATTTAAGGATCCCCTTCCACTTCCTCCCACAAAAAGTAATACCTTCCACTGTTTGCCATAATCTCCTTATAGTCTCCATTAATTTTCAGTATTTCTTCAAAATCAAAACAGAAAAGATCTTCCACAACTGAAAGGGCTTGACTTATCCCCAAAGATCCCTGACAAAACATTGTCAATGATCTGATTATCATGTAGAGAATTAAGCACCCCCCATTTGGACTTTTCAAAGTTTAACTGCTATTTGCATTTGCCTGAAATATAACCATTCTCCGGCCCCCAAATTAATTTTATTCCTAATATTCTCCCCACATAAAAAACTGATGTATCCCTGGATTATTCTCCATGGAAACAATTACATCCTTTACCTTTCTAATTCCTTTGTTTTCCATCTACAACAAAAGAGTGACTGGCCTGGAACATTATAAAGGGTAATAGCATGTCTTATCAACAATAACCTGTTTGCATATCACTCTCTTTAAAGCTTTCACAATCTAAGCCTGCTTGAGAACTTCACATTTTTTTCTATCTGTAGTGGTGCAACCAACCTGCCACAATCAATTGCATCATTATTTCTAAAAAAGAAGGAAATCCAGGCTGCCTTCATATATAAACCAAAGTCCAGCATTACACATCTGCCCCTCCTATAAGATCAATGTAATTGCTCCTTAGCAATTCGGCATCAAATCATCTGAAGACAACCAGTCCAAATATTCCTCTTTTCTAATGTATTTTGCCTAAACAAATATATAGTATGTGACTATATCATCATTTGAATAAGTTTAATTATGTCCATCAAAGTGCCAGTCTTAGTGTTCCATTTTCTCAAAAGGTCAGTAACTAGTTCTAGCAAAATTGTATACTTATGTTGGAGTGTTTCATCAACAATCCCCCAAGACTTTATACCCAAATAGATAACACTCTCCTTATGACTGGCTAAATCTTGCCTAAATTCACCTTTAACATGTCAAACCCTTAACTGAACCATTTTAAGCCAATTACACTCCAATCACGAGTTCACCTTGAAGGCCTAAAATATATTCCTGACTAGGTCCATTACTATATCTATTTTATCTATAGACAACATATAGTCATCAGCAAATAACCATACAGTCTTCCATGTCCCAGGACCATAACCCAAAGATAATCAGAAAGCTTGTGCCAACATCTCTATCATTAACACAAGTAAGCTTGATGACAGGAGACACCCTTGTCTTGTTCGCCTTTGCACTGAAATCTACCAGGACAGATTTGAACTGATAGAGAATGATAGAATGTCTGTACAGAATTTCAAAATTCTTGCTCAGACCCCACCTTCCATAGTACTTTAAACAGGAATATCAAAAATTATGATCCTTGCAGATTTGCACTACTCTCTCTCTCTGCAGAAATTAAAAATTCTCTCAAAAGCCACCATCTGCCTTTTACTGTTCTATCCTTGATGAAACCCCTCTATCCACTATGTACTAAGCTAGGTAAGAAACCTTCAAAGCTCTTAATCAATACCGTTGTTATAATCTTGCCATCCTAAAAATTTAATGAGAGAAATTAGTCTGTATTCTCAGCTCCAATTTTTGATATTAAAACCATTCTTGCCCTTGTAAAAGAAGGTGGCAACTCAGCATCTTCCTCAGCTGGATTATAAACCTTGCACGTCTCCCAAGGAAGAAAAACGACTCTATCTTTTTGTAAAATTCTGGCCCTAAACTATATTCTTAAGGCTCTTTCCATAACTTGGAAGCTTTTATCACTATCTCCCTGATGATTTCATCTATTATATGTCTCTCCTCTTCCAACACACAGGTACCCTTACATTCTCAGTGAAACCTCCCATTTCCCCTCCCCTCCCCTTCTTACATCTAACTTCAAGCTATATAAATAATGTGAAATCTGCCACAGTATTTCCTTGGTATTGTCTTTATCATAATAAATAATACCATCTGCTTCTCTCAAAGCCTCTATCCAAGTTTTTTTAGTCTTTTCTGCAACTTAAACGCTAATTTTTCTTCCAGACCTGTCAACATGAGCCCACCAAAATCTTTCTTTGAAATAAGTCCATTTCTATAGAGTTGACTCCCACTCACATATCTGAGCATTCAGTTCTGCCTCAAATGTATCTCCTACGTCTATCCTAGTTTAACCATTTCTGCTACCTTATTTGCAGTTCATTAAGCCTTCTTTCCAAAACATGTATGCCCTTAAAATTCTTTCTTCTCATATGGTCCTCTTCAATCATTAAACATAATTTCCAGGCACATTTAATAGCATCCCACCAGTCTGACCACCTCTTTCCCCTCCCTTTTTATGCTTGTTTTCATGAACTCCTCTAACAGTTAAAAGCTCTGTTATATCTTGAGACATTTGCCCAGAGCCAAGGGGGCAACTGCACTGGGTGCAAACTCTGATGATGATTGCATTTGCGGTCAAACCTGAAAGCTTCCTATGTTGTTCAAACTGTAGAAACCACTTGTTGCATTTGTAGCAAGCAGTTTACTATAGTATAAAAGAAAAAATATTTGTTTATTTTCTTAAAATTAAAATCTGAGTGCTGTAATACTCCATGTGTGGTCTAAACTGTAGCAACTGCGTTATACATTTGTAACAAACAGTTTGCTACAGTTTTAAAGAAAAAAAATATGTTCTTTTTAATTAAAACCTGTGTGCTGTAGCACTCTGTGTAGGGTATAAACTGTAGCAAGCATCTGCCACAGTAAAAGAAAAAATGTAACAAAAAATAAAGTAATCCAGCCAAGAATCCAAAAGAAGGAGGCAGAACTGAAAACAAAATTCTTCCACAACAATTAGCGCTGTTGTCCAAAATACTAGACTTCATCAGAAAAAAATGCCATTGTGCAAACAACTCTTTAAATACAAGTAACAAGTCACATGTCAGGTTATCAAAGAAGCTGCTTGATTAATGTGCTCTCTGTGATTTAAAGAGCCCCCAACTGAAAAGTTGGGGAGGCAGGTTGCCATTATGGGGATCAGCACCAGGTGCTCCAAAAGTCAGCTACTTCTCTGGCCATGATTTATGGGTCTTTCTCAGCTTACTTAACCTTAACGTCAACGTTAAATAAACACAGTCTTTAATACTTCTACTTCCGATTCAAACCCTCTGTTCCTTCAGTAATGCACTGGGAGTGGGGCACTTTTCATATTCACCTACAATAATTGTGACTACAAAGACTGTATAGGGTTTGGGACATTAAAATAGGCATTAAGTTAAGTTGTTATGTGCAATATTACATGAGGTGCTAGTGATTTTTGAATTGCAACAATACCAGGTTTTTAAGCCATTGTTTTTCAGTTAACTGCTTCTAGCCAAAACTTAAAATGTTATGTCACTGAATCCATGTTTTTTTTTTCAAAAGCTGGTGTGGAAATGAGTGTTGCATAGCAGAAGTATTACATATATGCATTATAGTACGTTGGAAATTATTATCACAATGAGAATAATTGCTTAGCTAACTTATTATTTCAAACTCCATGTCTCAAGCTTTTCTGACCCAACTATCCCAATGATTAAATCTTTCCAACTTTAGCACATTTCATCACCTTCCTCAGAATACACAGACACTGTAGTTTTTTAATAAGACAAAGTATTTTTACTTTGGGATTAGTAGCATTCTTCATTATCTTCTCAAATGTTTTAAAATTAGACAAAACACATTTACTTCACAATTACTGGTGCCATTCCAAAATATGTGTTAGCCTGAGAGGACATGGTTGGCCACACTGCTTTGCCAGGGAAGGTCTTCACCTGTCACCTCTAGGCTTTCGGATATTGGCCAAAACATTATCCACCCCTATAGTGCCTTTTTTTAGGCATTGCCAAACAGACAAAACTTCCAACATAACAAAATCTACTGATGACAAGCTAAAGGAGTTATTACTCAATGCTAGGAGTCTCAATCAGAAACTGCACTCCCTAGACGATCTGCTCACCCTTGGGAATGCTAATATCTGTGCAGTTACTGAAACATGGTTCAAAACCACAGAAAACACTCCAGCATTGCATGGCTATAATGCCTTTCATACATTCCAGTCTCCCACTGAAACTGAAAGAGGAATGGCCCACGTATATCTATCTACATGAAGGATAAGCACACCTCAAGGCTGCTCAAACAATATAACATGCTTGAGCTCCATGTCCAACTAACCAGGGGAAAAATCCATTACCATATTCTTGCTAGCTACAGGTCCTCCACTATAAACCAGGAAACACATGCATCATGAAGTTATTAGAATCACTCACCATCCAGCCCAATACCATACCCGTGGGTGATTTTAACTACCCCTATCAATTAATTTGAGAGGCAGATACAACCACTAACAAGCAGACCCAAAGATTTATTTATCAATAATTGATAATGGAATCTGGTTGGTTGACTTGTTTATGTCTCCTTTAAATAAGATTTGCTGATGAGTTTCCTGTTTTTACAGTCTGATGAAGCATTAGTGAAAGAACTTACCGTTCATTAAATATTTCTTTTTTATGCACCCTTGAGTTGTGTTTTAATCTGTTGGCATACTGGTTTTATTTTTATTGTTGCTTACCAATGGTTTATTAATTTCAGCCACGTTATTTTGTTTTGTTCATTTTTCAGTTATGTCTACAATCTTAAGTGCAACACCCAACAATATGTGAAATTAGTTGTAGATAGCATAACCTGCCCTCAGCCAGAAGACATAGCAAATCTGCTGGCCAACAAATTCAGCTCAATGTTTACCTCCCCATCATCCCCATTTCTCCCCAAGAAATATCCTCTATCACTCCACCATCATCACCAAAGAACAGGTTGCCACTGTGCTCTCTAAAGCTAATAACACAGCTTCAGTGGGGCTTGACAATATACCAGGTTTTCTCTTAAATGCTTAAATCAGGACTTATCAGGCCCATTAGGATCTCTTTTTAACCACAGCCTCCAGACTGGCTTTATCCCTATAGAGAAGAGGACAGCAACAGTCATCCTTCTGCATAAAGGGGACCATCTACTGACCCAGGAAATTATAGACTCATAAATTTGACTAGTCTTATATTTAAGGCCATGGAAAGAATAATCATTGACTTAATAAATAATAATATAGGAGACCTCTAAACACTGGACCTGATGAATTTGGCTTTGTCAAGGGCAGGTCATGCCTAATGAATCTGGTGGATTTCTTTGAGAAAATCACTTAGGCCATGGATGAGGGTAAAACAATACATACCACCTACCTCACACTGACCAAGGCATCTGACAAAATTCCCCACTCGATATTATAAAAAAAAAACTCGCAAAACTGGGCATAAATCCCTATCTCACCAGGTAGAGAGCCAATTGGCTCATGGATGGGACACATGGTTAAAGTGAATGAATCCAGATCCAGCAAGAGGCCAGTTACTAGTGGTATGCAACAGGGATCAGTATTGGGACCACTCCTGTTTGGAATATGCTTCTCTGAAGTCAAGACAAATGTGGAAGGCCTCTAGATGACAAAGTTTGCTCACAACTGCAAGCTGGAGGCAATCACTGAATCCCACAATGATGTGGATATCCTTCAGGATAGACTAGATCAGAGAAATGATTGGTGCCAGAAACATGGCCTAAAACTAAATGCAAAAAATGCATTATCATACCCTTTGGGAAGTCAAATACCCCTGCAAATAATAATATCAATAGCACACCCCTTAGAGTAGACTCAGAGGTGAGAGATCTAGGTACACAAATAGCGATCTGAACTTTGACTGCCATATGACCACAGTGGTGAGGAAATCTTTTTATGTGGCACAACTTATAAGTAAAGGCATGGCATCCAGATCCAAGGAAATTATAGTCCTGCTGTACTCACCTCTCATTAGACCACTAATTGAGTACAGTGCGCCATTTGGCATGTGTTTGACTAGGTACTTACAGCAGATGGAGTGACCTCAGATGTTCCTCACAAAGAAAATATAGGGTGTGTGCAGTATATACTCAGACTAAAAGTCCTGTCCTTTTACTCTGTCTCCTATCAACTATTAAGGGGCAACCTATGCCTGACCTACAAAGCACTCACAAATCCAGCCGTGATGGAGCTGCTACATATCCACAAGGCAAACAGCATGAGGGTCACCGAATCAAGGGATCTAAACTTAGTCAGTGACTCACACAAAACATGCTAGAGAGACAGATATGTATCTCAGAGCTTTCTCCTTCTTTGGAACAGGCATTTACATTAAGCAGAGTCCCTCTCTGGCCCTCTTCAAATGCAGTTTGGATCAATGGATGGGGATTTCCAAATTCACACCTAGGGTATGCCTATGTCCCTTTATGGACTGGGGCAATCTGTTAGATACGCAATGCACAGGCACAAATCCATGACATCTTCTTGCCCCTAGAGGCCATATATTAGATATAATCAGGTTATACTGACTACATTTGTAAGGTCCCTGAACCCATTATGTAGAATCAGAGAGTTCACGCATGAAAGACAACGTGCACGGTCACAAAAGCCATAAAAGTCCACAATAATAAACCAGCACGTAAAGGATTGCATAAACCTGCTTTTATTAGAGACATATATGAACCAAAAGTAATGGTTAGTAAGCCATTACAAATTAGCAAACCGGTTTCGGCTTAAAGCAGCCTTTTTCAATGCTCAAAAGATAAAATTAGAAAAATCTTCACCATTACCTGGTCTTATATAGTGCAGCCCTTAAAGAGACATGAACTGCACACCACCACAGTAGTCAACCCAAAATAACAATAAATGAAAAATGAAAATAAAAAATATATATAAAAAATAATAAAATAATTACAAATAACATCCCATACCATAATATCAATCCTGTGTACCGAAATATGAATATTGCAAAATTATGCATAGATTATATACATAAAAATGAATATTAAACATATTACATAAGTAACATTGTACACAATTGAACCTATGTGTACCTAATCAATATCAGTCTAATAATTCAAAAAGTCCAAAAAACAGAGTGAATTATGTATAATATTCTATAGTATTATTCTGTTTCATTTAACCCAGGCCTGAACAAACCCCCTAATTTAATAATCCACATGTTCTCCATATGCTTTAGTTTAGTATGCCATCCTGCTTTGAAATTCCTATGCAATGCTATCTTGTCAATAATAACAAATTTAAATGCAGCAGATAGGCGATCAATAGTATGTTTAAACAGTGCATTAGTTAGACGTTTGTTCCTAATAGCACTCATATGCTCCCCTATTCTAAATTTCACAGGCCTAGATGTTTGGCCTATATAAAAAGCAGAGCAAGTGCATGTTGCTAAGTAAACCACCCAATCTGAACTGCAATTAGCGAAAACTCTAATGTTGAAAACCTTAGAAGTATTCTTGCTTGTAAATTCAGTTGTTTTAGATACATTTTGACAAGCAGTTCAATGGCCACAAGGGAAACAACCCACTAATATGTCCCCAAATAACGTAGTTTGTAGTGGAATGGTAGGAATATACCTTTTGTAATGAGTGAGGCACCCTTGGGTAATGGCATTACAGTGTTTGTATTCTAGACATTGGGACTGTAACCACTTGAAAGGCTTGGATTAAGATGTTATGAGTGGGTTAAGATTAGTCATTATTTGCACTGATAAACAAGCAACCTGGTATAATATCAGGGCCTATGAATGACTTGTTCTTAGCTTTTAGAACAAAGTCCTTTTAGTCCTCTCAAAAGATAAGAACAAATCTTCCATGGGCCCTGACAACATACCAGGTTGGTTGTTCCATAGAAATTATAAGAGGTGGCTGGGACTGTGGAATATGTGAAATAATTATACCCATGAGCAGCCCTCACCTTGGAAGATATTGACATTTATTCAGTCACTGAGACTCGGTTCAAGGCTGCAGAGGGTACCCTGGCTGTACTTAGCTGCAATGCTTTTCACATATTCAGACCTCAAAACGAGCATGAAAGAACCAAAGGTGGAAGTGTATCCATCTTCATTAAAACCAGACTGGTAAACCAGTATGACCCTTTTGAGCTACTCCAGGTTCAAATAACTATAGGCAAAATACCCTACCACATCATTGCTAGCTATAGGTCCACCACCATGAACCAGAAGAAACACACTGCCTACTTGGACTAGCTAGAGTCACTCAGTATACAACCCAAATATCTTGGTCATCATAGATTTCAACTATCCTTCCATTGGTTGGGCAACTTACACAAGCACAAACATGACTGCTCTGAGGTTTCTGAATTTTGTTAATTCTAATGCCCTGGATCAGTTGGTCTGCACCCCTGCAAAGGGCTCAAATGCCCTAGACCTAGTGTTCACCATAATGAGGGGGTCATTGCACTACCCCCTGTGTGTTGCCCTCCGTGGAAAAAGGTCAGACCATAAATCAGTCTCATTTGAAGTAACAATCAGACCTGACACCCCCACAGGAGCAAAAAAAATTTGAAAAATTTCTCCAAAGCAAACTACAGCCCACTGAACAATGCTATAAAAAGTTTCAAAGCCCCAGCTAACACAGCCAGCAATGACTCCTATGCAGAAGAGTACACAAATGCCCTATATAGCCACTTAAACTAATATATTGGCTCAGCTGTACCTGACAGGACTAAAACCAGGTCTTCCTGAAAAAGCAAGCCACCCTGGAGGACTGTAAGGATAAACAAGTTATATAACAAAAAAAAAAAGAAACTGATATCTAAGAACAAAAGGGAATTTACTCAACAGAAAAAGAATACCCTTCACAGCTTGAACAAGCAAATTAGATACGTTTGTAAAGTCCTCTAAGACTAGTTACGAGACTAAATTAGCATCCCTAGCTGAAGACAACCATAAGGCATTCTTTAGCTATGTCCAAAACCTAAAAGGGAATGCCCAGCTGTGAGCCTAACTTATAGTGGACAGTACCATTCACATTGAACCTGAGGAAACTACCAACCTGCTAGATGACAGATTTGGCAGTAACTTCACCCCCTGTCCCCACCAGCCATACCCCAAAGCATTCCTGACACTAGTCCTCTACTGAGTATCTCCAAAGAACAGGTCATACAAGCACACTTCAAGACCCAAAACTAGGCCTCTATGGGATGAGATAAAATCTCAGGTCGCTTACTAAACAATCTAAAATAAGACCTAGCGGAACCACTTGGCACTCTCTTTAACCACAGGCTGAGCACTGACATTGTTCCAGCAGAACAGAGAACAGCAACAGTAATCCCTCTATACAAAGGAGGTCCATAACCAACCCAGGAAGCCTAATCTGCCTTATCTGCAAGGCCATGGAAAGAATCACAATGGACTGGATGCATAAATATAGATGCAAGTATAGAAAACTTCTGGATGAACCTCATCTTGATCAGGAATGAATGCAGGAATGGCTAAGGCGAGATGAATTCAAACCAAGAGATGAAAGGTTAAAACTGGCGGCCCAAGATAGTGAGCTACGTACACGTTGGTTTACAAAGTCCATTGAACATGTGGGAGAAACACACAAATGAAAGTTTTGTAAAACAGAATTGGAAACAGCTGCACACCTCTTTGCTGGTTGCGACATACTAATGGCAGAAGGACTGTATACTGGAAGGCATAATAATGCAGCAACTGTTGCACTGGGGATTATGCAAACATTATTGTATTGAAGTGGCTGAAAAACACTGGAAATATGAGTCACAAAGCATCATAGAAAATGATGGTCTATATCACATGGGATCACACATTACCAACAGTTCAAAAGACAGATTCTAGAAAGCCAGATATAGTGGTCCAGGAAAAGAAGAGAAAAATAGCATCGATCACTGAAATCGCTACACCCAGTGACCAGAGTGTCCTGCATACAGAGAGACAAAAAGTCATAAAATATCAAGATGTGCAGGCAAAATGAGAGCAATGTAAAAGAAAGATACCCAAATAGTTCCAATAGTAGTAGGAGCAACAGGTCTTATAAAAAAAGAGTCTACAATCCTACTTAAATATGCTACCAATACATGTAACTCTGTACAAATTGCAGAAGAAGTTATTATGGAGCACATTGCGGGCGCTGCAAAGAGCACTTTTGGCTGACATCAAAAAGTGAAAAATGCTAATTTCATGAACTTTAATCGTACTTTGACTTAGGAATGGGGTCTATTCCTGTCAACTTATTAGAAACCCAAAAGATTTGGAGAAATTAAAAAAGGGAGAGACATACCTCTCAACCTCTTAGAGCAAGAAATCTGGACAAAGCCATAAATAAAAATGGCACAAAGG
This sequence comes from Protopterus annectens, assembly GCF_019279795.1. NCBI lineage: Eukaryota > Metazoa > Chordata > Ceratodontiformes > Protopteridae > Protopterus > Protopterus annectens. The sequence continues at coordinate 835,208,010 of NC_056727.1, read as the reverse complement.
CCCAAAAATAGGGACAATTTTTAAATATTGTTCTTACAAACTTAGAAAGTTGATAGAATAACAGGTTTTGTATTAGCATGAATTTTCTGAAGGATATGAAATCTGAAACTCAAATGCCTGTCATTATTTTCTAATTTCAGTCTTTAATGATTTGCCACTAATTTGCCACAAAAACACAATTTTATGAAAAATGGACAAAAAATATGAGACCAAAATCTGGACATTCTGCAAAAATCTGTACATTTGAGAGGTATGGGGAGAGAACTTATCAACAAGGACACCAGTGACCTTCAAATTCTTGACCCAAACCAGTTTAATTTTGTCAAGGTTGGAGCTTGCTTATTAAACCTGGTGGCCTTCTTTGAGACTGTCACCAAAGGCCTGGAAGAGAGCAAAGCAGTACATACCACCTATCTTGATTTAGCCAAGGCGTTTGACACAATCCCCCACTCAGGGAGCATTGAGAAACTCTCCCAGATGGGGATTAACCCATACTTCACTAGATGGGTAGCCAACCATCTTACCGACAGAACACACTCTGTCAAAGCTTGAGAGTCCACCTCCACCAGTAGACCAGTTATCAGTGGGGTACCACAAGGATCTGTGTCAGGCCATCTACTGTTTGTAATCTATTTGTCTGAGGTCCAAACAAATGTAGATGGCCTGTGGCTTACCAAGTTTGCAGATGACTGCAAACTGGGTCCAATCATTGAGTCTACCAATGATGTAAACATATTGCAGAAGGGGCTGACACAGACAAATAATTGGTCCCAAAGTCATGGATTAAAACTAAATGCAAAAGCATGCCTCATTCTCCCCTTTCGTAAAGACGTAGCCCATGCTAACTGTAATACACATAGCATCCCTCTAAGCTCAAACCCAGTGGAGAAAGACTTGGGAACACAGGTTGATAGCAATCTAAACTTTGATCACCATGTTTCCAAAGTGGTAAGGAAAGCCTTCTACATCTCGTAAATAAGGACATCGCATCCAAGACTAAGGCAGTTATAACTCTACTGTACTCGACCCTTATCAGACCACTAATTTAGTACAATGCTCCCTTCTGTATGTATCACACCAGACACCTGCAGCAACTGGAGAGACTGGTTTCTATCCAAGAGAATCCAGGCCCTCCAAAATGTGACTTACATAAAAAGACTGAAAGTCCTGTCTCTGTAATCTGTATCACACAGGCTGCTGAGAGATGACCTGTGCCTAGTCTGCAGAGCAATCTCTGACTCTGCCCTAATGGAAATGTTGCACATCCGCAAATCAAACGGGAAAAGAATCACTCACTCCAGAGATCTCAACCTAGCCTGTGGCATCAACAAAATATGCTGGAGAGACAGATATATCTCCCAGAGACTGCCACTCCTCTGGAATAAGCTCCCACTTCACATGAAGCAGAGATCCTTAATGACCTTATTTAAGTGCAACTTTGACAATTGGATGGGTGACCATAAATTCACCCCGGGGTAGTACCTATATCCCTCATGGAAAGGTGTAGTTGGTGCTGACTATAGAATCGCTCTGCTAACAACAGTACATATAACTATGGTTGATTAGGCTACATGTTTTTTTTTTACATGGCTAGACTTGTAAAGGCCCTAGGGCCATTAGCCTAGTAACCTCCTATGAACCTATGAGTAAAAGTTGTATTAAATTTTACAGCTGTGATATTAGCTATTTCCTTTGGCTTAGTTGGGCAGTATTACTGTGGACAAGCACCAACCATTGCTAGGTATTGCTTCTTAACTTTCTGGCATACTTCAGGAAAAGATATGTAGCTTTTTCTCTCTCCCAATGGCTATTTTAAGTTCATATTTAGATCTGAGCTTCCAAAAAGTACGCTTAAGCACTTTATTCATTTGATCGTGTACTCTAAAGATGGGTAGAATGAGAGTTATAAACATTAAGTAATTTCTTTTGTTATACAGTTTAATTATATGGACATTCCACCATAGCATTTTGTTTTTAAATGTCTTATTATATTTGGTGTGGATAGGGACTGCCTCATCAATATAAATGTTTAAGTGGGAGTGGAAAATCAAATGTATAGGTAGAGGAGGATTACAATGGAACTTATTTTGCTCAGCAGGTAACTGAAGAAGGTATGCTTTTGAGAACTACCTAAAATCACATGCGTATTTTCAGGACAAGTAAATGTGGTACCTGAAACTGAAATGAAAGCAGATGGGATGGAAATAAGTTACTAAAGCACCTCAGTAGCCGGCTTATTGATAAGAGCTACAGTGAACAATAGTTCAGAAAGGTACAAAGAAATGGGATAAGTGACTGTTCTTCTTTCTCCTGCTCAGTAAATGTATAGTTCAGATCATGGTGTGTAACACAAGGATACTCATCCATAAATGTGCTCCTTGTTGATTTGATTGCTTAACCTGGTTTTGATCGAATCTTCTGTTAAAAATTATCAGACAGTCAGCACTTGCTCTTTTTATTACCATATCCCAAACCACTCAGTGTTACTTGGTACTTACAAATATTAATGTGAAACAAACATGTTCAGCAAATCATCAAACAGAAAAAAAAAAAGTGTCATAGTGCTAAAAACGACACAAAACAGTTTGCACGGAAGCAACTGCACGGCTCAAAATAAAGCCAAATCAAAAAACAAAAAGCCAGCATGACATGACCCAATGAAAAAGCTGATAATTTATTGTAAAGAACAGCTAAACTGCACAGACCGGTTTCGGCTGGTACTCTATGCACAGCCTTCTTCAGTGTGAAAAAAGCACAATCAGAGCTGTCATTAAATATACTGCACACAAAAGTGATTGGTTAAAGCTACAATTTGTCATTCAATCCAGGTGGGAAAAGACCATCTAACTTAATAATCCATTTTTTCTCTTTTGAATTTAATAGAGAATGCCAACCAGTTTTGTTAGTAATTTTGCCACGGATAATGTCAATAATAGTAAAAAGAAAAGATGCTGTTGGATGTTTAAGATGATGCTTAAATAAAGCATTATGTATTCTACCTTTTTTGATATTGCTAATATGCTCTGAAATTCTCAATCTGAGAGGCCTAGATGTCTGGACAACATAGAAAGCCCCACACGTACATGTAGCTAAATAAATAAGCCAATCAGAACTACAATTTGCAAAAAGCTTTATATCATATACAATGGGGGAATTCTTACTAGTGAATTCTTTAGTTTTGGATATTTTGTTACAATTAGTGCAATGTCCACAAGGATAACATCCCACGGGTATAGTACCTGTCAGAGTGGTTTGGATTGCTTCTGGACATCCTATATCATGTACATGTTTGTAATGACTGAAGGCACTGCCAAGATTCCTGCCTTTCCTAAATGAAAACTGACATTTATTAGGAATAATAGCAGACAAGTCATTATCATATAATAAAAGCTTCCAATGTCTATGAATGCTTTGAATCAATTGATCGGAATTCCTGCCATATGTGGTAGTGAACCTAATGGGTTGAGTGGCAGGTATGTTATCAGTTTTGTAAGTTAATAAATCATCCCTATTCATATGACCCACTTTATTTATAGCATCAAAAACATGACCCATCTTGTATCCCTTAGTCCTGAAACGTCTAGTAAGGTCTTTACTTTGTTCCTTATAAGATGTCTCATCAGAGCAGATGCGTTTCAGTCTAATAAATTGAGATTTGGGAATGTTTTTGGAGATATGTGGTGGATGAAAACTCGAAGCATGTAATATGATATTATATTCCGGATGTTTCCTAAAGACTTTGGTACTTAAAGTATTATCAGGTAATCTATTGATAGATACATCGAGAAAAGTGATGTTATCATAATCATAATGTAAAGTGAACTCGATACCCCATTGATTATTATTGAGATATGCCAGGAAGTCGAACAACCCTGCTAGTTCACCCTTCCATACTGCCCAGCAATCATCAAGGTATCGACGCCAAATGTCGAGATGTTCCAAGTAGATATTATTATTACAATTATAAATCAAATCTTGCTCAACATAGGCCATGAAGAGGTCCGCATAAATGGGCGCGAAAGAAGAGCCCATAGCGGTACCCTTCGTTTGCCAATAACAGACATCTTGGTAGAAAAAAACATTGTTGTTCAGGACGTAAGAAGCCATATCCAATAGGAATTCATTAAATTCACGGGAATATAATCCAGAAATCTCCAACCAATATGCAAGAGCTTCCTATCCACCAGAATAAGGAATGTTTGTGTATAAGGCACTGACATCTAAAGTGCACATCCGCCAATCAGGCTCAAGTTGTGTATCAGAAATAATCTGTAGAAAATTTGTGGTATCTTGTAATTGTGAACGAATGAATGGTAACAGGGGTTTCAATTTATCAGTTAGAAAAAGGGAAAGGGGTTCAGTAATATAACCCCTACCTGAAACAATGGGTCTCCCTGGGGGATGTGTGGGGTCCTTATGTATCTTTGGCAAAAA